>NC_062223.1:69712847-70028217 GCF_902686445.1 Sciurus carolinensis
TATTTGTTTTCATACAATGTCAGATAAGATTGTTTTATTTTACATTTATATAGATTATGATGCTTTGCAAACCATGGTAATTTCCAACTTATTTATATTTTTTAGCTTCTTCCGACCTTCACTGTTTCAAACTACACTTAAGATCTAGTAATATTTGCTTTCTATATACAGTTGCTCCAAAGTTGGGTGTATTCATATTTTAGTTGTTTTCTTTTTTCATTTGTTTTAGATATGCATGACAGTAGAGCACATTTTGACATATACATACATGGAGTACAACCCATTCCAATTAGGATCCCATTCTTGTGGTTGTACATAAAAAGAAGTTACACAGGTATGCTTTCTTATTGAATGGACACCTTTAACATCATATAATAACTCTGTGTGCCATTTTACATTTTTGTTTAAAGGGTTATTTTGTTAAATAGTGAAGTAGTTGATAGTTAAATGGTTAATTAGTTACCCCTGCTATATTTTGGTTTCAATTTTCATGGAATATGTTTTTCTATTCCTTCACTTTCAATCAATGTGTGTCCTTAAAATCGAAGTGAGTTAGTTATAGTCAGGTTAAATGGTAAGGTCTTGTTTTGTTTTGATCATTTAGTACTCTGTGTCTTTTCATTGAGGAATTTAATCTATTTACACTGAAAATGATTCTTAATAGATGAGGACTTTCTTGTGTCATTTGTACATTTTTCTGGTTGTTCTACAGATCCTTATTTTTCTGCTGACTTCCATTGTCATTTGACAATAATAATATTTTCAATAAGTTATTTTCACAATAACTTATGTTTGTTTCATTGATATCTTATGGTGTTCTTTAGTCTCTATTTATTTTGGTTCTGATCTTTATCATTTCTTTTTTCTACTTGATTTTGGGTTTGTCTTGTTTTTGTTTTCTAAGAACCTGAGATGGATCATTAATTTATTAATTTGAGATCTATATTTTTCTGACATAGAAACTCACAGGTATAAATTTCCCTCTTATAACTACTTTTGCTACATCCCAAAGATTCTGGTAGGTTGTATTTCTTTTTTCGTTTGATTCTAGGTGTTTCTAAATTTATCCCTTTGTTTCTTCAATACCTACTTATTTTTCAAAAGTATATTTTTCCATGTCCAGGTGTTTGTATAATTTCTGCAGTTTCTCTTTCTGTATATTTCTAGTTTCATTTTGTTATGGTTTGATAAATTATAAGAAATTATTTCAGGTTCTTTTGGCATTTGTTAATATTCACCTTTTGGTCTTAAATGTGATATATTTTTGAGAACGTTCTGGATGCTGATGAAAAGAATGTGTATTCTGAAACTGTTACAATATTACACAGAAGTCTATTAAATCCATTTGATTAAAAAATGTAATTTAACAAATGTAATTTGTTTCTTTGTTGATTTAAAAATTTTTTTTTTTGGTCTGATGATCTATCTATTGGTGAGAGTTGGGTAATGCACTCACTCACTATTATTATATTGGTGTCTATCTCTCCCTTTATGTCCTGTGGTGGTTGTTTTATAAAATTGGGCACTCTGACATTTGAGGAGTTAGATGTGATGGTGCACACATATAATCTCAGCTACTTGGGAGACTGAGTCCAGAGGACTGCAGGTTCAAGTCCAACCTGGAAAACTTAGTAAGACCCTGTTTCAAATTTAAAAAACAAAACAAAACCAAAACAAAAAACACAAAGAATTGGCTGGGGGGAGGTGTATCTCAGAGAGGGGTAGGAGATGAAAGAGAGGGAGGAAAGAAATCCAATTAAAGGATTTAAGAATACCAAAATTAGATGAAATTAAAAAAAAAAAAGATAGTAAGAGAAATAGAAAAAAAATGAAAATAATGAGACATTTCTCATTGCTAAAGTGTTAGAGACACTTCTTTCCAGGACTTCTAATTTCAAAATCCACCAGGTATTGGTGTGGTGGATAGACTGCCTAACAGCTCCAATCAGGTGTATTTGCTCTTGGCCCCACTCAAACCTGTTAGGGCAGTTTGCAGGCTGAGTCCTGCCCATTTACTCACCAGGGCTGGTTAAGGCAATGTGTTCACAGCAGGGAAATGTTCACTCCAGAAGCCTCTGAATACACACCCAAGGATGTGGGGACAGTCTGAGCTGCTCATAAGCCCCCTCACTGGTCCCTCTCACCAGCTGAATATATGCACCATCCCAGTGGGCTCCTACTCACTCCAGAGAGCTTTAGTCTGTGTGCCCAAGTGTGTGGCAAATGGCAAATGTTGAAGCCACAGCTGCATTTCCTCTGAATGCCTTGAGAATGAAGGAAGCAAGTAAACCAAGGGGATCTGTGCTAGGGGAAGGAGACTCTTGGAACCCAGCAATCTGCCAACCTTCCTTAGGGTTCTCTCAAACTTAGCCCTTATGGGAATAAACACAGGGATGGTCTTGCCCTTCATAACAGATGGCAGGAACACAGGCCCCTCGGCCCTCCACAACTCATGCTCCCTTCTGCTTAAGTCTCTCAAAAAATCTGTGACTGACCTTCCTACTCTCCACAAATGTCATATGGTCACTGTTGAGAGCAAGGTGGTATCTGTGCTGCTAACTGTCTCAAGGACAAACAGGACTGCTGGGCCCCTGTGCTTACCAAGGTTGTTAAGAGATATTTGTCCGAGGAATGTGCAGTTGCCTGGAGACCTTATCCGTCAAGGACGAGAGCAGGGCCTAGCCCCGACTCAGCTCCTGAATAGTTCACCCCTTCCCTCCTCCCTTCTTCCTCTAGGACCGTCCAGTTCTGGCCGGACCCAATGAAAATCAAATAGATTGACCGGACCCAACCAGGGGAGGTTTAGCTGTTCGAATGTTAGCCAATTAGAAGAACACTGTAAAACTGCTTGCTTTTCCTTATAAAAACCCTGCTGACGAGGGCTCGGGACCTCTCTCCTAGCGTCGTTGATTAAGGACGCAGAGGACCGGGTTCGAACTCGCTAATAAATGACTCTTTGCTGCTTGCATTGATCGTGGTCTCTGGTGGTCCTTGTGGGGTCTCAAGCCTTTGGGCACAACAGTCACCTCCCACCACTCACTGCAAAATGAATCCGAGTCCCCAAACTATGGTTGCTCCATATTTCCTGAACCTCAGAATTGCCTATTAATAAGATCTTTCTCAAGATGGCCCACGGCACTGTAACTGTTTGCCAAATGATGCATTGGATTGCTTATCTAGAGCTAACTTGTCATGTAAGCTTTCAGGGGCTGCTTTCAGACCTAATCCCCATGCTGGATTTGAAATGTGTGAGAACCATGGGTTTCTTCTGCATTAGGGCTACCAGCTGGCACTCTCCTTCACCTTCTGTTTGTGCTGTCCTGTTTCCCCTTCCCTACCAGGGAGCCTGGGTTGCATTTTTGCATTGCCTGCACTTTTCTCTGTTTCCTTTCTGCTTCTAGGTACTGGTTAGCTTTCCTACCACTTATATCTCTAAGATAAATGCCAAGAATAAAGAAGATTTTCCCACATATATCAACAGATATATGTTCCCTGATCTCTTCTCAGGCGTAGACGCCTCAGCTAGGAAAGAAGGGAACACATTTTATTGTGTACCCCCAGAATAGACAATATATTCACTTGCCATGAGTTTTTATGTCATTTATTTTTATTTATTGGTACTGGGATTGAACCCAGGGGTGCTTAAACACTGAGTCACATCCTCGATCCGTTTTTTTTTTTTTTAAATTTGTTTACTTTTTATTTTGACACAGGATCTTGCTACATTGCTTAGGGTTTTGCTAAATTGCTGAGGCTGGATTGAACTTGCAATCCTCCTGCCTCAGCTTCCCAAATCACAAGGATTACAGGCATGCACCCCTGTGCCCAGCTTTTATTTTAATTTTGTATAATTTATTTGTGTGCATTATTTTATTCATAATACTCATCATATTTTGGATAAGAAGAACAAGTTGAGCATTCCTAACCTGAAAACCTAAAATTTATCAAAATCTGAAACTTTTTGAGGGCTGACACAATAGTTCAAGTGGAAAATAGCACACCTGACCTCCTCTGATGGATTGTACTAAAAATGAAGGTAAATGTAAAATATTACACAAAGTTATCATCAGTCTATGTATTTAAGGTATCTGTGAAATATAAATGAACTTTGGATTCAAATTGGGTCCTATAGGGGTTTTTTCCTGGTGTTTTGGTACTAAGGGAATACAGCATACTGAAAGTAATAGGGTTATTCACAGTTGAAATTATATATATACATATGTAGATATATATATTCCAAAGTCCAAAAAAAAGTTCCAAATCTGTAAAATTTCTGGTTCCAAGCATTTCAGATAAAGGTAGTCAACCTGTACAACAAATGCAACATGATGGTAAAAATATAAGTAGGAACAGGAAAACACTGATATCAGGAAATAATTCTAAGAGGAGTTCAGAGGACTTTTTGAAAGTAAGAACAATTGCCTATTCTCCCACCGTCATTTTTATTCCCATATATGCCTTATTTCCCTTACCAATTCCTCTCTGTTCCTTTTTATCACTTTATTCTTTTTTCTTTTCTTAGAGGTAAGTTCAGCCTTGTGGAATAAAAGAAATTGGTTTGACTGTATTAAATGTTCCAGAGGTTGAGATCAGATTCCCATCAACTATCTATGAATGAAATTACCTTGGAATGAGGTCTCTAGACTTATTCTAACTTTTTAATAAAAATTCATGTGAATGCATTAAAATGAGATTTTAAGCATACTTCTGACCAATATGAGCATAATAAAAGTTCATTTTTCAAATACCCAGGGATTTGAATTTACTTTGTGTAAAACCAAATGCCAGCTGAGGCTCTCAGTAGGTCATGACTGACAAAGCCATAACATTAGCAGTTTGGCATATAGAACAAGATAAATGATACTCTGATATTTCTTTAGATTATCCCAGAACTATCTCAGGTAGTTGGATAGTAGTGGCTATAACCCTTGGGTGAATTTCCAAGTCAATTCTTATGGGGAAGATGGAGACATATATTTTTTTTCATGGTTTGGTGGGTACCAAGGGAATATACCATACTGAAAGTAATAGGGCTATTTACACCTAGATTAATAAACCACAGAGACTGGAAAGGTTTGTCAGATCATGGTCAGTGCTTCAGGGACATTAGGCCCTTGGGCAATAGAGGAACTTGATCATGTCAAGTGTTATGGAAAGACAAACGCTGGAGCTCTGCTACTCAGAATAAACTCAGACCGTGAAAGTTTGTGTGGTGCTTGGGTTTACTAATCCTTCCAACACAAGAACTATTTAAGCACTGGGAGGCTAATTGAACTTGTTTAATAATGTCTTGATAATATTTAAAAATCATAAATATGAAGCCTAATTAACAACTAAAACTCAAATACCACTGTCTAGTGAAAGAAATTCTTGTTTGCAAACAATTTGGGCATGATTTTGATCCCTAAATAAATAAGGTGGCAGGAGAAACAGGAAAAATATGAGAACAAAATCCTAGAATTAGCATTTTGTGCTGGGTAGAACGGAGAAAAGAAATTTCAGTTTGCAAAATTTATGACAGGAAGAATGAGAAAAATAATAGTTGGCATTTGTAGGGCAACATCCTTATCTACAACAAAGCTTTATCACTGAGGAGGTGAGATAAAGTGTATGAATGAGTTAGGCACATTTTATTTGCAAGGGAGTGGTGGCATCTTTCTGAAGTTGAAGACTCATTTTTCTCATTCCCATGATTTGATCTATGAAACACACTTATTTTAGTTTTCTGTGGACAGAAATTTTATGAGTTACTCAATCTCTGATTCTGAAAACTAATGAATGAAACTCTGACTAATAGACCTGAGACAGAAGCCAAATGATGTGACTCTGGAGGGCAACTTACCCAACATATTGTACAGATGTACTTAGATTATACACCAGGGTGTTGGTTAAATATGAAAATTTCCCCACCACATCTGAAATCCTGATTCTAGTTATGTCTAGAGTGTGTCAAACTAAAAAATATCTTAGGAAGAAACTTTAGTATAAACAATAAGTATTAAAACAGGGAAATGCTCTACGAATAAGTTTAACAGACTTGTCAAAGAAAGAGGTATGTTCAATCCAGTTGTTAGCTATGCTCCCCATGTAGGGTTTAGAGATAAGGAAGCCAAAGTGTCTAGAGTTTGAAAATATCGAACATGATCCTCTCACTTCTTCAGTATCTGAGCAAGATTCTGGAATAAAGTCTACTGGACAAGTTCTCCCTCTACATAAATATCCTTTCTTCCTCTGTTTTTGGTGTATTTTACAAGAATTCACTGAGCAAACTTAGGCCTTATGGATCAAGACCCATGAAATTAAAAAGACAAAAGATATGGGCATCAGATCAAATCCATAGACTCAACAAAAGCAGACCCCTTTAAATGCATGTAAATACATTAAAAACAAGCTTTTCAAGCATACTTCTGTAGATTACAGGCATACTAAAAGTTCACTTACCAAAGGCCTGGGACTTAGTAGGTCACAATGGAGACAAAGATGTGACATTGGTTTTCTTGTATAAAGAATAAGTGTATAGATAGAACAGTCTCATCCAACATTGAAAGCAGAGTCACAAATAGTACCTAGACAATATCTATAATGGCCGAAGTATTTCCTTCATCACGTTTTCCTTCTAAATGACATTGTGTCGCCTCTCAGAACCACCTGAGGTACTTGTTCAAAAGGCAGATTTCTCCAGTCTATTCTTTAGGATTCTGATCCTGATTCTGCCGTAGGGTATAGTCGCCTGTTTATAGTATAAATAGTAAACAGACTTTCAGAGATGGTTAATCCTCAGAATAAACAAGATTTGAGTTATTAAGTCCCAGAAAGATGAGGAATTTATTTTCTGTTAAACAGTGAATAAAGTCACTTCCAATAATAATAAGATGTAAAAATACCTTGAAAATGCCAATAGAGTCCCTATACAGATAAGGAAGGTGGAACTTGATTACAGTGTTGCCAGTCATGAGGTTAATGGGAACTATAATAATGGAGTTCTCTATAACCAATAATGAATAAGAGAACAATTACTGACATTCCATGTCAGGGAACTGGGTACAGATACTTGCTATTAATAAGTAAGATTTCCAAAGAACCAAAAACATAGGGTTCCAAACCCATTATTTATGGACCATTAGAATCCAAATGTAGCTTAACGAATGGTAAAAAAAGATGACACTTGAGTTCTTTTACTCCTAAAATCTTAAAAACTACCAGCCAAGTACTGACTGACTTACCAACCCACAGGCTTGAGGCAAATAAATGGGGAGATTGTTGAATTAAATGAATGAATATTGGAGTGTTTTTTTTTTGTTGTTGTTGTTGTTTTTGTTTTTCTGTATTTGGGATTGGACCCAGGGATGCTTAACCACTGAACCACAACCCCAGACCTTTTATATTTTTTATTTTGAGACAGTCTCACTAAGTTGCTGAGGCTGACTTTGAACTTGTGATCCTCCTACCTCAGCTTCCCAAGTCTGAGATTACAGGTATGAGCCACTGAACCCAGTTTGGAGTGGTCTATTAACTAGTAATAAGTAATAAAGAAATCATTTTTTTTAAGAGAAATCTCAAGCTTTGTATATGATGAAGGTTAGTGTACAATCTGAAAACAAAAGTCACAAATGTAATAAACAGCCTTTCTGCAAACTGTATTCTTCTCAGTAAACTCAGATTTTTGTTGCTGTTATTGATGTCATTATGTGATTATTTTTCCTGAAAATGGAAGTTAGGTTTGGAATTCCAACCTTATATAAAAATTGTAGTTAATTTTGATAGACCAAAGATAAAGTGATGTAACAGGAAAATTGTGGGGCAGAAAGCATAAAATTCTTGGAAAATAGAACACAATTACGCACTTCCTATTGACATATTTCTTAGTTCTCCATAGCTATACTGAGCCTTAATGTTGTCTTTCTCTTTTTATCTTCTTTTTCTTACAACTCTTACTTTCTAGAACTTTATTATCCAATATGGAAGTCACTATTCATGTGTGACTATCAAATACTTGAAATATGCCTGGTCTGAATTGAGATGTGCTGTATGCATACAATATATTCCATATTTCAAAGACTTTGTATAAAAACGTATGTAGAATATTTCATGGATCTCTTTGTATTTTTATACATGGAAATATTTATATTTAGGGAAAAATAGTATAATTTTAATTGATTTTTAATTTTTTCTAATTAGTTATACATGACAGTACAGGAGAATGCATTTGCGCATTTTGATAAATCACACATGAATGGAGCACAATTTCTCATTTTTTTGATTGTACATATTGTAGGATCACACTGGTCATGCAGTCACATATGTACATGAAGTGATAATGTATGTTTCACTCACTATTTCTCCTACCCTGTGGAAAGTCATCCTTATTTAACAGAGTCAGACTAGGTTGAGCCGTGGGTTGCAGATGTCTGGCTTCTAGGAACTGCCTGAAAGTATGTGGCACTGCGTGGGAGTGGTTCCCTGTCTCTTTCTGGAATAGTACCCCTAAGAGAATGGCTCCCCTAACTCTACCCTTTCCTGTCCATCACAGAAGAGGCTTCTTCTGGTCTTGGTCCCCTTTACCTGTGTGTCTATAGATAAAAGAGAGTTGGGCTACTCCATGTTGTTAGAGAACAGAGTTGGTAAGGCCAGACCCGTCACACTTCCTCTCATTTAAAAAGAGTATTGGCTCTTGTGTGTATATTGAGTAGATAAGTTTATGGGTATTGATTGATAAACAGCCAACATCATCCTCAGGAGTTAACTCTTTTCTCATTCACATAGGACATGCCTGAGAGATCCCCACACTATCCCCATACCCCTTTCACTTCCTTCACTTCCCTCCACCTAATCTAATGTAACTCTGTTCTTCCCTAGTGTTCCCCACTTATTGTGAATTAGCATCTGCATATCAGAGAAGACATTCGACCTTTGGTTTTTTGGTTTGGCTTATTTGGCTTAACATGATATTCTCCAACTCCAAGGACTTAAAATCAGCATACTACAGTGATGCAGCCACATCAATATTTATAGCAGCTCAATTCACAATAGCTAAACTATGGAACCAACCTAGGTGTCCTTCAACACATGAATGGATAAAGAAAATTTGATATATATATATATATAATATATATATATATACACATACATACACACTCACACACACGATGGAATATTACTCAGCTTTAAAGAAGAATGAAATAATATGTTTTATTTAGCTTAATTTCACCTATTTAATTTTTAAAGTGGCTACTAGAAAACTTTAATTTACATATATGAATTATGTTATATTTCTATTAGTGCTGCTCTATAATGTTTTCGTTGAGGCGAAGGACAGAAAGGTATGACTCCCTTGGGAATGTTGAACATTGAGAATTGTTATTAACTATGATTTAGCTATGGTTTATCCTCCAAAGATTGATTTGTTGAAAGCTTGGTGCCAAGTGTGGTCATCTGAAATGTGGAGACCTCATACATTGAGGTGGCAAACCTTGAGAGATGGGGTCTAAAGGGAGGTAGTTAGTTCATTGGGGATGCTGCCCTTTAGAAGTGGTTATGGTTGTTCTCATGGGTCCCTGATGAGTTTCCATGACAGCGAGTCACTTTTAAAAGAGCACTACTGGTTTCTTTGCAGTATCTGGCTTCGCATCTCACCAGGTAGTCTCATCTGCATGTATTCCTGCCACTAATACCATCCACCATGAGGTCCTCACCTGGGCTGAGTGGATGCTCACACCACGCCCTTGCACTTCCTAAACTCTAAGTTAAATAAATATATTTTCTTGATAAAGTACAAGCTTCAAGTAATTTATTATGGAAACAGAAAATAGGCTAATACCAGATTACCCTAAAAGGACTGACTTCAGTATACCAAGTTTAAATAAAGAAAATACAGCATAATTAAAAATTGAGTTAACAATCATTAGTGTATATACAACATTAAACTTTGTGTCTTAGGGTAAAGTGCATAGACTCAGAAGATCCAGATATATACTAATTATTTTCTTCATTTTCTCAGACACATTTTCTTGGCTCAGTCATTGCAAAGACTGGAACATCCTAGGCATTGGGAATATCCCAGAAAGACTGGTTATTTAATAGAATGACAAATTTTGAGATTCATGAAAACAGAATGGCTAAGCCTATTCCATAGTGAAACACAAATAAATAGAGCAAAAAAAAAAAAAATCCTTGTTACTTAATGTAAAACAGGATAAAATGCCCTAGAAAGATCACCAAAAGAAGTAATAAGGTAGGTTCCAGTATTGAGATTAATTGTCTAAGAGGTAGAAGGAAGAGAGAAAAGCTAAAGAGTTAGAAAATGTATATAACACCAACTAATTGTAAAAAAAAGTCCATAATTGTTCATCAGCATAACATATTGGGTGATCTATGCCATTGTGGGCATAGATCAAAACTATGTTTTTGTATGTTGAGTTCACAGAAGATTCTTTTCAGAGACTGTTCATAATAGTTTTTGATATAAGGATACCATGCCAAAAAGTTAATGCTAATATGGTCTCCTGTAAAGATGCATTGGAATCTATACACGCTGGGGCACAGCATGAGTGTCCTTGATGCTCTAAGGTCAGGCATGCTGCACCCATGACAATCTTTTCTGACTTATACTATGTGCTTCTGTGTAAGTTTTTCATAGAAGAGAGATTAAATTTATGGTCTGATTTCATAACAATATTTTTGTCTTGTTTTTTGTTTGTTTGTTTTTTTTTTTTGTACTGGGGATTACATCCCCAACCCCTTTTATTTTTAATTTCAAGACAGGGTCTCACTAGGTTGCTTACAGTCTTGCTAAATTGCTGAGACTGGTTTAAAACCTGCAATCTTTCTGTCTCAGCCTCCTAAGCTGCTGCGATAATAGACATGTGCCACCATGCCTAGCTACTTTTGTCCTTTTATATTATTTTTTTTGTTTACATACTTCTGTATTTATATAATATTTACCTTTCTTTATAGTGGATTCAAATCATCTCAAAGTAGTTTAAAGCACAAAAGGAGGGTACTTATAAAATCCTGACCACAAAAACGGGGGATAAGTCTACATCCCAGAGGCAACTGTGGCAATGTGAGAAATAGGCCTTTCACTCCAGGCTGACACTACTGCTCACTTTAACATATAATGTACCTGAATCACCCATGTGCTTCAGGAGTCCATCTAGTTGAATGGTACTATGCCGTAGTGGAAGAAGAGATCTCTGTTGTGTTTTGGAACCATAGGGGTGTTTATTTAAAATGATATTTTTCTGCAACAGCTTTTGAGAGTTCGATTCCAGGATGTTTAATATGTGTTGCTGACAGATACGTTTTTAAACAAGTTTCCATGTCTTCCAGAAGCTAATGGTCATTAGAACTGACTGTGACAATCTCAGAGTTAGGAGTTGTTTGTATATTTATGAAGGTTTGTTTACCATACAAAGAGGGGTATTTCCCACCCTTCTTATTCAAATGTAGAGTGGACAAGTTCCCTGATAACAACCATATTCAATGTTGTCCAAAACACTGGAGTGAGCCAGAGCATTCATAACTGGAAGGCAAAACTTGATGGTAATATGTCCTTCTGTAGTCAGGGCCAATATTTTAATGTTGAAGTTATTTCACAATGACTAGTATGTCTACATCCTCATATGACAGATCACTTGGGAAATTTTTTTGCCTATCACTGGTTGCCAAGTAGTAAGAGAAAGGTCTTTCCCTTTCAGAAACCCACAAACTATAAAGCAAGGACAGCAATTTAATTAGTTTCTTAACACATTTCAGGAGTGCATTCCCATAATTTCTCAATGGAAACTAGATAAGACTTACTAACTCAATCCATATATCTGAATAGAAACATAGTCATCCTATCAGAAGAAGTCTTTAGAAGCACCTCTGGAAACATGAAGTCTATGTTTTCTGAAGGAACTTTGTCTTTTGGGGAATACTTTGTCTATACCTTACTGTCATCTGGTTATCTGTTGGATGTGAAGAATCCTGTATTAATATTTTCTAACCTCTTTCTCATCCTTTCTTCCTTGGAGGACTTTGATCCCTGAGTATGATAAATAGGAGTACAGTTCCATAAAAATATCTGTGTTTTTGCATGTTAAGTTGAAAGGTGACCCTAGACCAACTATCTTCTTTTCTTTTCCCCTGTCATTCTCTTTGAGTCATAGAGAAAAATGACAAGATAAAAATACAATGCATTTTGTCTGAATGTATCTCTATTTTCAGCAAAATTTAAATCTAGGCATTAATTCCATGTGACTGGAGGGAATGAATCTAGGACAGAAGATCACAAGAAATTTTGCTCTTCTCAATTTTGTCTGTTATTTCATTATATTAGACATAGTATAGTCACTCTATGTGCACAAGAAGGCTTGCAGAAAGTTTGACCATTTGAGACAAAGAAAATCTGGATTTCAGAAGGTGATGTCATCAAATCTAAGCCTGGTCCAGGGTAAGTGTCATAGTGAACGTCTAAGATATCCTCTAGGATTCCATCCCTCTGGTGTTCATGCTCCCATGATATAGCAGGCTGGATCTCTGTGATCAATACAATGTCTCAAAATTGATATTGTGTCATTTCCAAAGTTAGGTTATCAAAGACACTGGTTTTAAATTAGAATGGCGATTATCAAGAATACAAGCAACAACAGGTGTTGGTGAGGATGTGGGGAGAAAGGTACACTCATACATTGCTGGTGGGGCTGCAAATTAGTGCAGCCACTCTGGAAAGCAGTGTGGAGACTCCTTAGAAAACTTGGAATGGAACCACCATTTGACCCAGCTATCCCACTCCTTGGCCTATACCCAAAGGACTTAAAATCAGCATATTACAGAGATACAGCCACATCAATGTTCATAGCTGCTCAGTTCACCATAGCCAGATTGTGGAACCAACCTAGATGTCCTTCAATTGATGAATGGATAAAGAAACTGTGGTATATATATACAATGGAATATTACTCAGCCATAAAGAATGATAAAATTATGGCATTTGCAGGCAAATGGATGAAACTGGAGAATATCATGCTAAGTGAGATAAGTCAATCTCAAAAAACCAAAGGACGAATGATATCGCTAATAAGTGGATGATGACACATAATGGGGGGTGGGAGGGGTTAGTGTTAGGGTTAGAGTTAGGGTTAGGGAGGGGGGCAAGAATGGAGGAAGGAAGGACTGTATAG
Organism: Sciurus carolinensis; assembly: GCF_902686445.1. Lineage (NCBI taxonomy): Eukaryota > Metazoa > Chordata > Mammalia > Rodentia > Sciuridae > Sciurus > Sciurus carolinensis. The sequence continues at coordinate 69,726,011 of NC_062223.1, forward strand.
AGGGAAAAGAGGGGTGGGAGGGGTGGGGGGGAAGGGAAAAAAATAACAGAATGAATCAAACAACATTACCCTATGAAAATTTATGATTACACAAATGGTATGCCTTTATGCCATGTACAAACAGAGAAACAACATGTATCCCATTTGTTTACACTAAAAAAAAAAAAAAAAAAAAACCCAAAAAAAAGACACTGGTTTTAGCTTCTGTCTTGGATATTCATATTGATTCTCTCTTTCTCTCTTTCCATCCCAAGTCCTTACCTTTGAGGGAATCCAGCTGCCATGTTGTAAACACGTGTGTATACATAGGAATCAAGGCCTCTAGCCAATAGTCACATGAACTAGCTTAAAAGCACAGCCTCTAAACAATCAAGCAACTCTGGCTAACATTTTGACAGCTACCTCATAAGAGACCTTGATTCAGATAATCTTCTCAAAAACTGTGAGATAATGAGTTTGTTATTTTTAGCCACAAAGTGTTATATTATTGTGCAGCAATAAATAACTAATACTGTAATATATAAGGGAAGAGGACAAGAAGAAACATTTTTTCCTGCATACATGCAAGGTGTCATGTCCCAGAAAAGATTAGAGATAGACCAGTAAAAAAGGTTAAAGCAGTTACCAAGGTGAGATAAGAACATAAGGAAAGAAGTAGCAGAGAGAGTAGCAGAAAAATGAAAAACCAAGTATATGATAAACCAAGTGTTCTTGGAATGGTCCCCTGCAATGTACATTTGAGGGAGAAAGAGTCATACAAGGGGTTCTCTAGAAAAAAGATAATATGTCCTTGTAAGCTTGTGTTCATGTTAGCTTTGCTGAAGTTTCTCTTCCCATAAAATATTAATTTGAAATGTTACATTGTTAAAAAATATAAATTCTAATAAGTTTTCCTATCATGAAAACTTGAATTCATTACTCCACTGGAGACCACTTAGTGGTCATTGAATCTGATAATAAAAGGCAAATTTTCAGCATCTTACACTATTTGGCTCCATATTTTGTGCTTTTAAGAGAGAATATACTTGTCTGCAGGAAAAGTTTGGTTAGTCAAATTTTCATACCTGTATTAGGTTTCTATAGCTACTGTAAGAAATTACACAAACTTGTTATTTTAAAACATTAAAATTTATTATCATACATTTCTGGAAAATGGAAGTCTTAAATGAGTCCCACTAATCTAAAATCAAAATATTGGTTGGGCTGTTTTTCTTCCAGAGGATCAATGGAAGAATCCATTTCCTTGCCTTTTCTAGCATCTAGAAGCCACCTACATTCCTTAGGAATGGCTCCTTTCATCTATCCTCAAAGTCAGCAACAATTAACAGGATCCTTAGAGAGCCATGATTTTGACTTTCTACCGTCTTTCCCTTCTACTTTTAAGGACCCATATAATTATATCAGAATCACTGGGATAATCCAGGATACTTTACCTACATAAGGTTCACTGATTAACAAATTTAATTAGTCATCTTCTATGGGGTTAGGGTGCAGATATCTTCAGGAAGCTATTATTCTTTATGCTTACTGCAATACCCATAGTGCAGTTAATTTTTATGTGTATGCATTTGCATTTGCAAATATTCCTGTTCTGTAGAATGAAATAATTGGACCTTAAGGGCTCTCAGAAATCACTGAATAATTGCAAAAACATATAAAGAGAAAAAGAAAAAGGTTAAGGGAAATGGTTTCAAGAAGTTATACATGTTAATCAATTCTTCCATTTTCTACTTCTTTTTCCACTCTAGGGTGTCCTTCATGTTACTTTCCCTTATATTCTGCCTCATTTATCGCCCTTATTTCCTAGTTATCACTCTCTGCATTCTATCACTGGTAATAGAATAACAAAGAATACCTGCCATGAAAATATTTGGACATGGGAGTCAAACACCAAGAAGGGTTAAGGGACATTCCTGATTTGGAAGCAGTGTCTGCATTCTGCCAGGGTTAAATACAAAAACATATGTATTAAGTTACTAATGAGTAGACAAGCAAATATAGAGAAATAGTTTACCCACCAATAATGAGAAATAGTTAACTTCAAAGACATTAATTTTCTAAGCACATATGTGAGAGATTATTAAACCAACCTCAGGGCCATGGATTGAAGCCCAAGTCTCACAAAATAGCACCACTCTTTCAAGAAAAGACCTACTATAAATTTTAGAAAGTGGAAAGGAGAAAAACATGTCATTCTATTCAGAGGTTGGGCTGCACCAATCTTTGGGGAAAAAATCACCCAAATGCCTGTTTCATTGTGTTTTTCAGTTTGAAACTAATATTAATAGTGCATTTCTACTAAATGGATTTGGGCCCTATCTCAACAGGTGGCAAGTCTTATTATGCCTTAGAACCAACGGATGTGGTGATAAAATATTGATAAATATAGATGTTTCAACTCTACCCAGCATGCATGTGGATACTGGTGTCTGCCTTTATGACGAAACTTTTGGCCACTCTGAAGCTGATGGACCCCAGATAAACAAGGTAAGTCTCAAAGTTATGAGCACTTTATTAATGAGAAACTGGTCTCCTGTCAAAGAAGAGTGGGCTCACCCTCATTTGTCAAAGTAAAATATGTTCTCATAACCTCAATAAAATAAAAAAGTCTGATTGAATTATAGCATCTGTAGTGGATGCACCATAAAGTTACCTTCAATGAGTCATACCTAACCTAGATAATGAAGAGATGGAAAATCTAAAGTGATTGTCCCTAAGAAAGACTTGAATTCTGCACATTGTAAGACATCATATGAGGATCATTGCCCATTTGGATCACAAGAGTCAACATTCTATCCACAAGACATTTTTTCTTAGTTCTGTGTGCTCTAAAGTTATAATAGGTTTGTCCAATATGAGACCTTATGGTTGATTCATAAGTCCATACTTATATGCTTTGAAATTTTGTATTTAAACACTTGCTTTTACCTTCATATAAAATTTCTCTTATGTAAGAATTGATTAAATTGAGCTTACATAACAAATTATAAAATAAAGTCTAAATTGCCAAACGTCCTCTATCACATTAATCTCTTTAATTCACTCTTGACTATTCTCCCTTTCAGCTTTCCTTTTTTGTTTTCAACTTATTTATTTCTCATTTGTTAGAGGTGAGTTGAGCTTTGAAGAAGACAGTGGAAAGCTTATTTTCCCTGATGATTTTGTTAAATGGAATTGGATTCCCAGGAAGTATTGAAAGACAATATTACCACAGAAGAAGTATCCATAAGCTACTAAATTTACTTTTTTTTTCAGAAAATTTACGTCAATTCAGAAATGAATTAGTATGTACACCTTGGTGAAAGCACCTACCTCAAATGAGAGGTATTTTCCAATGACATTAGAGTTTGAGTGTTCTCTAAGTTTTGGGAAAAAACATACACTTAATGGGGAATATTCATTAGGTTGGTTAGAAACTAACCTGCCTTTTATTGAAAATGAAGAAATCATGATCTTCCTCTGAAAATACCAGTTTGAAGCTCAGGTATACTGATCAATGTTGATTTTCATGATTTGATTAATTTTCCAGGGTTCTGCTTTTCAATCCAGTTAGTGAAAGGACTTCTATTATATGCATAGGCATGAAGAAACAAAAATGCATAACATTTGGCCAACTTTAAAGTTGCTTTCAATTATCAGGCATTTTAGATAGAAACCACAACAAAATTGAACAGCTAAGTTCCTGTTTGGATTCATATCTTTTTGTTTCTGCCTCAGATATATTTATGTAATCTAAGTTTTACTCATTAAATCTTTCATTCAGGAACTAAGGGTAACAAATTGTCTGCTTATAGAAAAATGGAAGAAATGTTCACATCCCAAGCCAAGTTGTGGGATTGAGAAATAATTGGTCTTTCCCTCCATGACAGTGAAACCTCCTGCTCCTGGGAAATACCCAAACTCATAGGTGATTCATTTGCTTCACAGCGTCCTTCTTGCTAAATGGCAGCGTGCCCCATCAGTTAACAGATAAGCCTTAAACCACCTGGGATCTGAGAACTGCAGAAGTGAGTGGGAGAAATGCAGATATCTTCGCTGTACCCTCTGAGGTCCTGGTTCTAAGATTTTGGCATGGGATGCTAAAGCCTGAATTTTCAGTGTCCATATATTCCCTGAGGCTGTTGTTTCATACTCCTTGAACAAGAGACTTTCAGAGCTTTACAGTAGAGGGGCAATAGTCTCCAGTCAAAGGAGTAGGCACAGTTTTCTTAAAGAATCTTCAATGTCTTGATAATCTCAGTCAAGGCAAGGGGCCTAAGGTGCCAATACATCCATTTCTTGAAATGGATTATTGACTGCAGAAAGTTCTTAGCAATTGCAATATCAGGTGTTATGAAAGAGGAGATGTTTCCTCCAGAACAACAGTTTACCAAACAATGATTTTACTTCATGATGCATGAGGGCTCTTGAAGCAGTTATTCATAGGACCACAATTGGGAAAGCACATAATTGTTCATAAATTTTTATGGGATACTGAAACTCCTAAGTCCAAAAAATAGCAGAAGAAAGGAAACCCTTTAAAATCTCTCTCAACCATAAAACTAGGCTGGTGATATAAATAGGTGTGAAATAGTGTCCATTAGCAGTCTCCCAAGTGTGCTCAGAAAATGAGTAAAGATTGAAAAACAAATGTTTCTATCACTAAATATGCACTTGAAAGTTAATACTGGAACCACTTTTAGTATAAGCTACAGTAATTAAAATTGACCAGAGGTCCTTTAAACAGAAAACTTTGAAAACTAAATGAAAATGATTGAAGTCCAGTAAACTATGCTTACTGGGATTTTCTTTGAAACATGTTTGTTTCTTTTTTAAAAACCACTTTACATTGCTGGTGGAGTTGCAATTTGGTGCAGTCACTCTGGAAAGCAGTATGGAAATTCCTCATTCAAACTTGGAATGGACTCACCATTTGACCCAGCTATCCCACTCCTTGGTTTAGACCCAAAGGACTTAAAATTACCATACTACAGTAACAGCCACATCAATGTTTATAGCAGCTCAATTCACAATAGCTAGATTGTGGAACCAACTTAGATACCCTTCAATAGATGAATGGATAAAGAAACTGTGGTGTATATACACAATAGGATATTATTCAACCATAAAGAAAAATAAAATTATGACATTATGGCATTTGCAGGTCAATGGATGAAGATGGAGAACATCATGCTAAGTGAAATAAGCCAGTTCCCAAAAACCAAAGGCCGAATGTTTTCTCTGATAAGTGTATGCTGATACATAATCTGGGGGGGGGGTGCGGGTTAAGAGAAGAATGGAGGAACTTTAGATTATATAGAGGGAAATGATGGGAGGGGAGGGAGTAGGGGAAGGAAAGATAGTGGAATGAGACAGACATCATTACCCTATGTACATTGTGTACAACCATAGAAATGAAAATAGAATAAAAAAATTTTTAAAAAGGTTTATTGAGGTATTCTTGGCTTTAATATTAAGGTATTATTGATGTACATATTGAAAGTATACAACTTCGTGAGTTTGAAGATGTGCCCATGAAATGATCAGCTCAATCAATGCCATAAGAATACCCACAGCCTATAGAAGTTTTCTCTGGCTCACTTTTTAAAATGTGTGGTAAGAACCCTGAACATAAGATCTAGACTCTGGGAATATTTTGAAGAATAGAATACAGTACTGTTAACCATGGGCACTATGGACTTATTCTTTCTGTATAACTGAAATTTTATAACCCTTGACAAGCACCGCTGGTTTCCTCTCTGCCCAGTACCTGGCAACCACCATCTATTCCCTACTTCTATGAGTTTGGATTTAAATTTAGATTCTTCATATAAATGGAATCTCTTAGTATTTGTCTTTCCATGTCTAGATGATGTCACTATTATGGTTTGTTCTGGAATGTTCCCCATGGGTTCATGTGTTGAAGGCTTGGTCCCCAATGCACCAATGTTCACAGATGGATTGTTTTAGGAAGTGATATGATTATGAAGGCTCTAACCTCAACAGTGAATTAATATGTTGATGGGTTCATAATTAAAGACTATTAAGAGGTGACAAAATTGTAGGAGGTGGCCCCTAGTTGAAGGAAGCATGTCATAGGTGGGCCCTTGGGGACTCTACCTTTTACCTGGCCCCTTCTTTCTCTTTCTGCTTCCTGGTTCCCAGAAGGCAGCTTTTCTCTGCTCTGCCCTTCCACCATAATGTTCCTGCCTAGTCATAGGCCCAAAAGCAATGGAGCCAGCAGACCATGGACTAAAGCTTTTGAAACCATCAGCCAAAAATAAGCCTTTCCTTTTTTAAGATATTATTCTCAGGTATTTTGTCACAGCAGTGAAATTCTGACACAGTCATTTAGCATAATATTCTCCAAGTTCATCCATGTTATTTACAAATAGTAGCTTTTCTTCTTTTTATGTTTTATTAGTGTACTAATTATACATAATAGTGGGGTTCATTGTGAAATATTCATATGTGCATACAACATAATTTGCTCCAATTCATTCCCCAGTATTTTCCCTTTCCCATTCTCCTCCTTCCCCTATTCTCCTTCCTGTACTCATAAGTGTGTGTGTGTGTGTGTGTGTGTGTGTGTATTCATTGGTGCTTTGTAATTATGCACAAAGTTGGAAGGCATTGTGATATATTTAAACATGCATATAGCATAATTTGGTCAATGTTATTCCCTAGTTCTTCCCTTTTCCTTCCTTTTTTCCCCTCTCCCTTGATCCTGTAACTTTTACTCTATTGATCCACTATTTATTTTTGAGACATCTCTTTTTCTTAATTTCTTTTTTCTCTCTAGCTACCACATGTGAGAGAAAATATTTAACCCTTGACTTTCTTCCTCTGAATATTCACTTAGAATGGTTTTCTCCAGTTTGATCAATTTACCAGTAAATGACTTAATTTCATTCTTTTTTACAAATAGCGGAGTAGAACTCCATTGTGTATATATACACCAAACTTTCTTTACTCATTTGTCTGTTGATTGGCACCTAGGCTGGTTTCATAATTTGACTGTTAAGAATTGCACTTCTATAAACATTGGAATGCATGTGTTGCTATATTAGGCTGATTTCAGTTCTTTTTGATAAATATCAAGGAGTTGGATAGCTGGGTCATGTGGTGGGTCATGTGGTGGGTCATGTGGAAACTATACTACTTTCCAGATTGGTTGTACTAATTTGCATTCTTACCAACAATGAATAAGTCTTCTTTCCTCTCTATATCCTCATCAGCATTTCTGATTATTTATATTTTTGAGGATTGTCTTCTAACTGGGATGAGATAAAATCTCAGTGTAGTTTTCATTTTCATTTCTCTGCTTGCTAAGGATATGAAATATTTCATACATTTGTTGCCCATTTACATTTCTTCTTTTGATAAATATCTTATTAGCTCATTTGTCTATTGATTGGGTTATTTATTATTTGGATGTTAGGTTTTTGAGTTCTTTATATATTCTGGCTACTAATCCTCTGTCAGAAGAGTAACTGGCAAATATTTTCTCCCATTCTCTAGGCCCTCTGTTCACACTATTGTTTGCTTTGTAGTGTGGAAGCTTTTTAATTTGATGTCATCCCATTTATTGATGCTTGGTTTTATTTCTTGTGCTTTTGGTGTTAGTTCTATCAGGTTTTTGTTGGAGTCCTTAAGGTCTTCTACATATAAGAAAGATCATGTCATATGCCAACAGAGATAATTTTCCTCTATCTTTTATGAGTTAGATGCCTTTTATTTCTTTTCCTTGCCTAATTGCTGTATGACTTCTAGTACTATTTTAAACAGAAGCAACCAAACTTGCAGATCTTAGATGAAAAGTTTCATATTTTCACTGTTAAGTATGAATGTTGGATGAGTTTTTTTTAACATGTTCTTTATTTTGTGCAGTTAAGTTCCTTTTATACCTAATTTATTTAGTTTTTATCATGAAAGGATTTTGAATTTTGTCTTATACCTTTTGCATGCATTGAGATTATCATATGGTTTTTGTCCTTTGTTCTGTTAATGTGGTGTGTTAAACTGATTGATAAGTGTATGTGAGACCATCCTTGTATCATAGGGATATGGTCATAGTGAATGATCCTTTTAATGTGTCATTGAATTCAGTCTGACAATATTTTGCTGAGTACTTTTGTGTCTCTATTTCACCAGGGTCCTGTTTTTATTTTGTGTCTTTGTCTGGTTTTGGTATCAGAATAGTTCTGGTTTCAGAAAATGAGTTTTGAAGTGTCCCCTCTTCTATTTTTGAAAGAACTTAAGAATATTGTACATTGATTCTTCTTTTAATGTTTGGTAGACTTCAACTGAGACACCATTGGATACTGAACTCTTCTGCTTGGGAGGTTTGTGATTACCAGTTCAATTTCCTTACTCTTTTAATTTTTTTTTTCAGGTTTTCTGATTCTTCATGATTCAGTATTAGTAGGTTGTAGATTCTTGTGAATTTTTCCATTTCTTCTGGATTGTTCAATTCATTGATACATTATTGGTCATTATCATTCTTTATAATTTTTTAATGTAATATCAGTTCAATGTCTATTCTTTCATTTTCAATTTTATTTGAGTTCTCTTAGTCTTGCTAAAGTTTTATTGATTTTATCTTTCCAAAAAAAAAAAACCCAATGTTTTAAAAATTTCTATTGTTTTCATTTCCTATTTCTGATCTAATTTTATCATTTCCTTCTTTATGTTAATATTGGCTCATTTTTTTCTGTATTTGTTGTTAGAAATTTCCCTCTTAATTACTGATTTTTTTTGCATCCCATCAATTTTGATAGGTTGTGATTAGATTTATCTTGAGATATTTTCTAATTTCTCTTTGTCACAATGATTATTCAGGAGAGTGTACTACAAATTTCAAGTTTTATATATTTTTCATTTTCCTTTTGTTACTGATTTCTAGTTTATAATCTCATGGTCAGAATGGAAGGACTGAAGGTTATAAGATTTTTGTTACTTTTACAAGTTAAATGTTTAATAAAAGTTGCAATTAATGTACCACCAAGAAAGTTGATGAAAAAATTAGCATTTAATTTTAAAATATTACTAATTCTAATGGTAAAACTAAACATCTCATCATAAATGATATTTATTCTGATATTAATCAATAAAGCATTAAACAATTTAATAAGAATATTCATGATTTAAATCTCCTTAAATTTGTGAAGACTTCAGTTAGACATAGTGTGTGATCCATCCTAGAAAATTTTCCATGTGTATTTGAGAAGAATGTGTTTTCTACTTTTATCAGAAGGGTTCTGTGTAAGTCCATTAGATACATTTGGTCTGCAGTATTTTTAAAATCTACTGTTTTATCATTTACTTTCTGTTTGGATGTTCTATCCATTTGTGAAAGTAGGTTATTGAAGTTTCCTTGTGCTATTACATTGTTCTCTATATTCCCCTTCAGAGCTATCAATGTCGGCTTTATATATTTAGGGGCTCTTATGTTGACTGCATATGTATTTATAGTTTTTATATCTTCAGGTTAAATTTACTCTTTTATTATTATGTTATCACTTTACATGTATTTTTGATGGTTTTTACTTAAACTCTGTTTTGTATGATGCTAGCTCTGTTCTTTTTGGTTAGAATTTTCATGGAATACCTAGTACTATACCTTCACTTTCAATCTATGTGCATTCTTTTTGTTTTGTTTTGTTTTTGAAAATTAGCATTGGATGTTTATTTTTTCCATATTTCATTGGTACATTTTAATTATACACAATGGTGGGATTTTTTTTTATGTCCTTCCTTAATGCTACATGGAGTCTCTTGTAGACAGCATATAGTTGGTTATTTTTAAAAATCCATTCAGCCAGTCTATATATTTTGATTGATGAATTTAACCCATTTACAATTAAATTTTGATAGGCAAGAACTTAAAAATTTACTACTGTCATTTTGGTAAGGGTTTTCTGATGTTTTGTAATTCTTCTTTTATTTCTCTTCTACTTTTGACTTTTATACTGTCATGTTTTTTTTTCTTTTAGTGATATGTTTTCGCTCCTTTCTTTTCATCTTTAGTGTATCAACTACAGATTTATTTCCCTTGCATTTTCCATGAGGTTTATACAAATACATCTTGCAGTTTTAGTAGTCTATTTTAAACTTAAAGCCACTTCACATTGAGCACATACAAAAAACCCTAAATGCTAACATCTCCACTTCCTATGTTTTGTTATTGATGCCACAATTTATGTCTATTACACATTGTGTATCTATTAACAAATTATTGAATATAGATAAAATCTTTTGTCTTATAAATTTTATACTAGAATTAAAGCAATTTATACATTATTATAGTATTAGTGTATTCTGAGTTTGGCTATATTCTTACCTTTACAGTCAGATTTATGCTTTTGTTTTACTGTTGTTTTATCTGTTTGATGAAATTTATTGAGAATAAAGGCATATAGAAATAAAAATTTCATAGTAACATTTTACCTTTAGGCATGCTTAAGTAATATCCTTAGTCAAAAACAATCAGAATCAATATTCAAAGAGCAAGTTTTCACTTAAAGACTGATAAACTTTCTAACCATGCCATACTCTATTATCACCCAGGGCTTTAATAGGATGTCATAGGATTTTAATCATGCCTTCTAAAGTTGCCATCGTTAACTTAAAATGAGTAATAAAATGCCATTTTATTTGACCATAGCTTAGTTATAGTGATTACTGATTTTTCTCTTTCTTTATCCTCTCTTTATTTAATTATCATGTAATACTTGCATGTGTTTATGGGGTGTTACAGTTTGCATATGAAATGCCCCCCATAAACTTGTGGCAGGCAATAGGCAATGTAGCAATGTTTAGAGGTGAAAAGATTTTGATCATGAGAACTCTGAACTCATGGTTTGAAAGGGTTTACTTGATAGTAATGAAAACTATAGGCAGATAGGGCATGACTGAAGGAAGCAGGTCACAAGGGACATAGTCTTGGGGATTATATCTGGTCATGGCCCCTTTCTGCCTCCCACCCTCACCACCCCACTTTCTGGCTTCTATGAATTAGGCAGCTTTCCTCCACCATTGCCATGATGTTCTACCTCACTGCAGGCCTAGAGCAATGGAGTTGTCTGACCTTGGACTGAGACCTTCAAATCTATGAACCCCAAATAAACATTGCCTCCTGTAAGTTATTCATATCAGATGCTTTGGTAACAGTAACAAAAAACTAACACATAAATTGGTACTGAGGAGTGGGGTCATTACTGTGACTACAGCTGACCATGTTGTTCAGAAGCCTTAAGAACTAGTTTGCAGAAGGAATTTGGAAAAGGTTGAAGATGTGTGATAGAAAATCCTTAGAGCATTGTAAGGAGAGCCTAATGAGCAAGTCTGGTGCGAGTTTGGAAGACCAGAATGTTGATAAGAATGTGGATAGTAAGGATTACGCTTATGAGGCATCAGATGGAAGTGAGGACTCTATTTGGAATTGGACTAGAGGCCACATGTATTACATTCTGGCAGAGCACTTATCTACATTTTGCCTATGTCCTGAGTGTGTGAGGTCAAATTAACCCGGCAGAACAAAGGGCAAGGCAGCACAGCTTTCAGGCAAGGGTAAAGCTGGGTAAAGCTAGCCGGGTTTACTGTGAGAACTAGGAGAAAAAGCATAGCAGAAATATTTCAGAATTTTGCAGTTTGCCCAGAAAAATGCATGTAAAATTGGGCCCAGGAAATTGTGGTTGGTGAAGAGATTAGTGTCATTAAAGTGAAACCAAGTGGTTTTCACAGAGAATAATAGGAAAGTTGCCGTGAGGGTATCCCAGGAGTCAGCAAAACCATACTCATCATGAGCTCAAGGGTATAAAAGTGAAAACTTGTTTGAAAGACTTCATTCTAAGAAGAGATGGTGAGGGCATCCTACTCACATAGGAGGTACCTAGTAAGTTGTTTCCCTTGTCTTTGTTTCACTCTGCTCAGTCACCCAGGCATGAAGAAGTCACCAAAGACATGGCCCAAGAAGGCCTGTCTTTTTATCCTTCTGGAAGCAAATCATGCAATCATCCATGTGGTGCTGAATTTGCAAGAATGCAAAATACATTAGTTATGGGGTCATGGAGGCTTCTATCAGGACTTCAGAGGAACTCCTAGGAAGCCAGGCAATCTGTTTCAGGCTCAAAATTTCTGCAGGCATCCCCTGAGAGGGCAATGTGTGAAGTTGAGAGAGGGAAACTGAAGCTGTAATGGAGAACCCAGGAATGAAGAGATACCAGGTGTTAGCCCAGAAAGACTGGGAGGGATGCAAACCTCACGAATCATCTCAGCTGTTTATTCAGGAACAAATTTTCACACTGGAACAGGGGATACAGTGGTGAAATGGCACTGGTGGACCCGCTCTCCTGGTGGAAAATGAGCCCCTGAACAAAGGGGGACACTGGGCTTATACAAGTTATTTTGAAGGGTGGTCTAGTGAGTATATCAGTTTTCCTGGGCACTTAGGAATTTGAACTTTTTGGCTTGGGGTGTTGTTGTAGATAGTACCTGGAGAGGGTTTACTTTAAAGGAGATTAATGCCTCCTAGAAACTGTTACTTTAGGGGTGATAAAACCCCTCCTCCCTGTTTGCAGCTGGCACCTGGAAAACATTTGTCTTGGGAAATGACGGTGATCAGTGCATGACCTTCTTTTCCACTCCCTTTTCCCAGGTCACATTATCTTGGGGATGTTTTCATTTTCCATATTTATAACCAGGAACATAGACCCTCTGCTGGGGAAAGCTACAGACACTAAGCAGATCCAACCTAAAAGAAGGCCATAGGGGCAGGACTTCCCAAGACTTTTGGGACCCACATCTTGCCACCATGTGTCCTGGATGTTGGACATGGAGTTACAGGATTTGCCCTGCTGGGTTTGTCTTGTTTTGGTCCTTTTCTTCCTTTCAATACCTCTATTCCTCCATTTTGGAATGAGAAGGTGTACTTTGTGATATTATATGCTGGAATCATGTAACTAGTATTTTATTTTTATGGGGACTTACATTAGTTTTTCTTGAGTCCCAGAGGAAACTTTGAAATAGGGATTTTTGAACAGTACTGGAACTGTTAAAAGGATGGGGACTCTTGAAGATGTATTAAATTTTGCATTGTGAGATGGTCTTAAGATTTTGGTGGCCATGAAGCCAGAATTAAGGACAGGTAGTGAATGGAGCAAAGATTTATAAATGTAAAACAAAGCTTTATAAATGTAAAATAAGAGCTCTCTGAGCTCAGGCCAGGAGGAGTGCTTTGTAAATGTAAAACAAGAGCTCTCTAAAGCTCAGGCCAGGAGGAGTGCTTTGCAAATGTAAAACAAGAGCTCTCTAAGCTCAGACTAAGAGGAGTGCTTTGCAAATGTAAAACAAGAGCTCTCTAAGCTCAGACCAGGAGGAGTGCACTGATACTAATTATGCAAATTAGGTAACCCTAAGCTGTAAGACTAGATAAAGTACTAAGAGGAGTGCACTGACTAATTATGCAAATTAGGCAACCCTAAGCTGTAGGACTAGATAGAGTACTAAGCTGTGTGTGGTAGATAAGATATGCCCTGTGTGAAACATATAAAAACCCCGGATTGTGACCCTGCTTGGGGGCTATACCTGCTCTGCGACCGTCTGCGCACGGTTACGGTCAGGTCATTAAGCTGGCTGGCGTGCCCCCCCTGTGTGTGAGAGCATCATAAAATAAACCATTCGTTGGTTTGCCATCTCCGTGTGATCGTGTCCTCAATCCCGTACGTCTCGTCGTCCTCTGATTGGCAACTCAGAGAAATCTAGCTGCCCTTCAAGACAAAGAAGCGCTGCGGTGCTGCTCGCTTCAGCTGGCGTAGTCGGCAGGATCCCTGGACGAACATCGCGGGACCGTGGATTGGTAAGAAAATCCCTTAGCCTTAGCAGAATATATCTCCCACAGGCCAGTCAGCATATATATATATAATATAATAATACATATATAGTTATATTTATTATCTTGAGTTGATTTACACCCATATTAATATATATATGTTTATTTAATATGTAAACTGAGGCACTTGGCTAACTGAGGTCAGTCTCTAGTACCTCTGAAACTCCAAAAGGCACGACCGGGGGAACCTGGTTTAAGACCGGCATTGGTCAGTGATCCTTGACTGAAACTCCGAAAGGCACGACCGGATACGTCTGGTTTAAGACCGGCATGGGGGCGTGACACCCGCGCTTCCCACGGTAGCGGACGTCAAGGGGAGTCTGGCAAAGGTAGCGGATGAGGGGAGACACACGACCCTAACCGCCAAGTGCACAGTAAATTCTGCTCCAATTCATTTACCTCTAGCCTCAAACAAATCAACTCAGATAATAATTACAGTAATTATAGCATTAATATCATAATATGATAAGGGACTGGCTTATAAGTAAATATTGCTTCGAGCTAGACAGTTTGTACAAGGGTACCCAGAACGACTCAATCCTTCAGTGGAGAATTAGAATTCTTAAGGTGCGCACCTTGGCAAAATTAATAAAGCTACTCCACTAAGTAATAAATAAATATGGCCATGGCAAATCTTATTTCAGCATTTAAGAGATTAAAAATTAAGGAGGATCCTGCAGGTCTCAAACCCCAATCACCTTGGAGAAATAGCGAACGCATAGTCCAAGGGAAGTTTGTTAAGTATAGGAAAGGCACAGACGTTCAAATTCCGTTGAGCAATCCGGAGAACGTCGAGCCTATCTTGGCTCGAGCAGATAAAAAGGAAATCCCGGGGATATTAATGAAAGTAATAGATGACATACATCAAGACAGAATAAGAGGCAAACACCTAGTAAAAGAAGCAATACAAAACGCCAGATCCCCCGCTATAGTTAACCAGTTATCAAAAATTGCAGACCCAGTGAGTGTAACTAAAACTAACACACCAGCCAGAGGATGGAATGATAAGACAGAAGTAATAGAAACTAGAGAATTGAACAGACAAGAATTAGCTCAGGCAAGAATAGATTATAGGCAAGGAAATATGTCCGATGCAGATTATATGGTTCACTTATATCAAGGAGGAGCACGATCCCTCCGTTTGAATAATGAAGAATTAGGTCAATTGGCTTTAACACCAGAAAATCCTAATTTGCATGATGCCTTACAAGTAGTACAGGAAAGTGTAATAGGCACCTTTTCATTATGGACGTGGATGTGCATGGCATGGAGGCATGCCTTCCCTATTATAGATTTAGAACAGTTTCAGGACAAGGTGAGATGGCAAACACCAGAGGAAGGTCTAAAAATGGTTAAGAAAATAGGCACATTACTATGCATTTATGATGATCACGCAGACCACCCTGTCCGCCATCCCTTAAATAAAACCCTTAAAAGGCTAATTCTTAGAGGAGCCCCTTCCACCTTGCAGTTTTCTTTACAAACGGCCATGTCCACCTATAACTCACTCTCAGATGTATATCAATTTCTAAAGGATTGCAGGGAATTGCAACAGAAACCAAAGCTAACGTTCCAGGTCTCTCAGGGACTTCCCCGCCCCCTTGTTCGAGTGGATTCACGGGCCGATCACCCCGTTGGAATCCATTCTACCGTATTCAACCTAATAGAACCTCAGGGCGACAGGGAAACTTTCTGCAAAATAGATATAGAACACCCACAACCCAGCAACCTTTTTCTGAGATCCGTAGAGCAAAAAACGGACTAGGGGTCCAGCGTTCTGGCCAAACCTGGCACCCCAAGCTCGTTTCAGGCCGTTTCAGGGGCCAAAATCAAAGCCCACCTCATCCCAACTTACCTCCAACCGTAAGAACATCATACCCCCAACCCAGGAGCAATTACAGGATAAACAATCAGCGGTGGAACTTACAAAACAGATTACAACCTTCTCGTTCCACACAAGTAAATTATCAATCTTAGAACCAGATAACAGACCTCACATTTTTGTGACCGGTGATTGTAATGGCACCACCTTTAGTGCCTCCTTTTTAATTGATACAGGCAGCCAAGTAACCATTATTGATCATTCATTGATCCCAGCTGCCAAACCCACATCACAAATCTTGATTCAAGGGATCTCTGGTAATCCAATCCATGCGAATGTGGTATTTGTTAATCTTTATTGCTATGATATCCAAATTCAGTGTGAAGCACTTACATTCGCTGCTCCTGCTAACATTTTAGGTATGGACACCCTACCTCTATTTTTTGGGGAATATTTACCCCTAAAAAAACTCAAGTGCTTTTCTTCCACTATAATGCCAACAGTGGCTATTAACCCCATTACTTTACCATCCATACCACCCTCTTTTACACCCCAATACCCTCTAAAGGGTGGACATGAAGAAATTACAAACACACTTAATACTTTGTTAGATAAAGGGATTATTGAGCGCACTACCTCTTTTAATTATAACAGCCCCATCTGGCCTGTAAGGAAACCTAATGGTTCTTGGAGATTCACTGTTGATTATCGGCAGATTAATAAACTTTCCCCTGCCATGCCTGGTCAATTACCCGATGTTGAATCTATTTTTAATTCCATCAGGGAATATGTCCCAACATTTTTTGTTACTATTGACCTCTCTGACATGTTCTTCGCCATTCCATTGGCGGAAGAATCCCGGGATATTACCACGTTCACGTGGAATGCCCAACAATATCGTTTTACTAGGTTACCTCAGGGCTACAAAAATAGTCCCATCATTGCTCATAATGCCCTCCAAACTTGTTTACCTTGGTCGTCCCTTCCTCCAGACATCAAACTTTTCTCCTATGTGGATGACCTTTTACTTTGTGCTCACTCAGAGCAGTCAGCAGCTCAGGCCAAAGACATTGTTATCTCGGCATTACAGAATGCAGGATGGTCTGTGAACCCAGATAAAGTTCACGGACCAGCCACCCAAGTGAAGTTCTTAGGTGTACTTTGGTCCACCGAAGGCCCTACTGTGCCCTCGCCAGTCTTGGATAAGTTACTTAACTTACCCCCTCCTAAATCCCAAACAGAAGCACAACATCTTATTGGCATGTTTGGGTATTGGAGAAATCACATTCCTTTTTTGCAACTTCTTCTGGCACCTATATATAAAGTTACCCGAAAAGCTTCTGATTTTTTGTGGGATATTCCCCAAGTAACTGCTTTTTCCCAAGCTAAAGAGTATATTCAATTATACTCTAAACTCTTCATCCCTCAACCTGGAGATGTTCTTGTTATTGACCTTTTCTTTTTAAATGGTTATGGAACCTGGGGCATTTTTGCTAAGTCTGAAGGCACTTCAAGACCTGTAGGCTTCTATTGCAAACGCTTCCCCTATTCTTCTAATAAATATTCTTTATTTGAAAAGTATGTGTGGACACTTATGACCGCACTACAACATTTTACTTTTGACCTTCACAGACGTGAATTCCTAATTAGGACCCCAGTTGCCCTACTGGATTGGATTAAAATGCCTGATGAGTCCCTCAAAGGACTCCCTATGGAACCTAAGGTCCTTACTTGGAAATGGTTCCTCCAAAATTTAATCTCTCAAGGCCAATTTAAATCCTCCTCCTCCCCAGGCAAACTTTCCGAACTGATAGCGGCTGCTCCTCTTGTAGAACCCCCCGACATTCCCCCCGAACGTGTGTTAAAACCCATCGGTCGTTGGGGCCCTAATTCCCCCTCCACCACAAATGTATGGTACACTGATGGCTCAGCTTCAGTACTTAACTCTATAGTTCATTGGAAAGCAGCTGCGTTCAGACCATCGGATGGTTATGTCCTGGAAGACCAGGGGACGGATAAATCAGCTCAAATTGCTGAATTAATAGCAGTTCTTTTGGCTGTCAGACATTCTGTGAATGAAGGTCACAAGGTAATTCACATATTTTCTGATTCATGGTCAGTTTGCAATGGTATAGCAATATGGTCCTCTAAATGGCTCTTGACTGATTTTACTATAAATGGCAAGCCAGTGTGGAGTCGTGACTGTTGGAAAGAACTTGCTTCTTCCAACATTACCATTCTAATTACTCATGTTGATGCACATACTGGACGCACTGACACCCATTCCAAAAATAACGACATTGTTGATAAAATCGCTAAATCTTATACTCTTAAATTGGCTAACAAAGCGCCTTGGTCCTCAGAACAAATTGGAGACACTAAATTAAAATTAACCAGAAAACCTGACTGGAAATTGACTAACAAAGCGCTTTGGTCCTCAAAACAAATTGGAGACACTAAATTAAAATTGACCAGAAAACCTAACTGGAAAGTCTCTCCTCCTCCCACTGAATTGCCTATTCATGTCTCCGAGATTACTAAGTTACATATCGCTCTGGGACATATTGGTACTCATGGGCTTTATCAGTGGTGTTCACACCGAAATTTGGGCGTTACTTGGCATCAATGTAAACTAGCTGTCAGACATTGCCAACACTGCCCTCAATCCCTCACCCGTTTTCGTCGTAACCCCCCTGCTTCTACTGCATCACCCCAATCCTTTAATCACACCTTACAAATTGATTTTATTGGTCCTCTTTCAAATAAACGTTTTGTTTGCGTTATTCTGGATGTATCTACAGGACTTGCTTCGGCTCATGACTCTGCCAAACCTAATCAGGCTGCCACCATCTTTGCACTTTGGGATTGGATCTCTCATTTTGGACCTCCCATTTTGATTGAATCTGATCAAGGCACACATTTTACTGGAACTCTTGTGCAGAAACTAGCCAGTAACTTGGACATCGCTTGGAACTTCCACCTTGCTTATAACCCCACGGCTGCTGGTCACGTCGAACGCTTTAATGGACTACTGAAACAGCGCCTTTCTACCCTCAAGGACTTGCCTTTCACCCGTGCTCTCCAGATCGCCCTTTTTGAACTGAATTCTCGTCCTCGTTTCCATCGAGATTCTCCTTTGGACGAAGCCTTCCCCAAACACCTTTCTTCTTACCCTTCTGAACCTCCCTCACCGCCTCTGACGTCTTCTAAGGTTCTTCATAAACACCGGAAAGACTCTTCCTTGCAAGAAAAGGACATTGTTGCTTTTGGACCTGGCAATACTTATTGGACTTCCAGCTCTAAGGGAGAACTTTCCCTCGTGAAAGCTAAGGACATCACTCCTTTATAATTTGTATGTATACATTTCTTTGCATTCTTCTCTTCGCCTCCCTGTTCTGGTTTGTTGTACCCCCTTTTTATGTTATGGCCCCTCGCACCCTATTATTGTAGGATAGCTAGGATCATGCACCCCATTAGAATTATTTCTGCTACTCTTACTCTTTGCCTGCTTTACCTTATTACGGTCCTTGTCACCCATTTCACTATCTGTACCACCGAACATCGCCCCCCTTGCAATGATACTAACTCCTCCCACCACTTCCGATATTGGGTTTGTGTTGTCCTTAACGTTACTATTTGTTGGCTCCCTCAGTAGCTCAAATGGAGCTGCTATTGGGACTTACACTTCTCCTGTCAGCACTGTTCCTACTACTCCTTGGTATTCAGTTAATCTGTCAACCTGGACCCAAGCCCATGCAGCATCATTTCGATCCTTTGTCAAAGGATACATTTCCCTACATAAAAATGATTCCATAGTTCCTCACTTTTGGCTCTCCCAGCTTTTTCTTAATAATTACACTGCTGCCCAGCAATTGTTTTGGACTAAATATGCCTTTTGCACCCATAGGCTTCAACACTTTTCTCACGATTCTGTTCTCCCTTGTGAAGAATATCATAAAGCAAACATTACAGGCCTTTTTAGCCCTGTTTGGCATTCTACGGATGTTCAATCCGCTTGGGATGATTCTAATATTTTGGAATCTAACCCTTTACGTTGCCATCATATGGAATTGGTTAAAACTGTCTGGGCTCATTCACCTCATTACATTTATCATTTTCAACAGCTTGGCCTGCAACATTTTCCTATAGCTGTTAAGTTTGAAAACCACAATATTACTATCACCTATGCTTTAGATACAGATCCCCCCTTCACCTGCTATGCGGCGGCGAAATTATCTCTCTTCGCCCGCATGTTAGCCTTATGGGAAAATGAGGGCCCTAAAGGTGACCCTTGGTATGATGAGTATTATGAGGAATACGGGGATTATAATTATGAGAATGAGGAAGAGGATGACTCTAAGGATGAGGTTCCCACAAATTCTACAACATCAACAACTCTCACAACTACCGCACCCCCTTATAATTTATGCAATACAGGCACATCTATACAATATTGCACTCCTTCTTTTAGATGGCCTCCCTTTCTTCCAGAACCTTTTGGAAATCTGTGCCCTGTCAATATTTCCCTTCTTTTTAAAAGATTGAACTTACCCTTTAATGCCTCTAATGATGTTAATGAACTTAAGGGTGGATTATTGAAAGCAAAAGTTACCTGTGTAGCAGATTTTCCCAATCTACCTATCTTTGGCCGCTTTGAACTCCTCAATGCTCATAGTCGTTACATTGTCTCCAATATTTCCTTCCCACCGGTTGATCAATGGTGGGAAATTATGGCTTTAGGTACTCAAACCTGGAGATACCCAGTGGTCATTACTGACCCTGTCCCTCAACCTTTTGCTAACCTTTTGGCACCCAGTACTCTCCCTCCTACATCTTTCCAAAACCACTTTTCCCCTTACAAAACCTTCTGTATCCGTGCTGTTTTTGCTACTATGGTACCGCTTCACAATGGATCAGCTGAACTAGGCTGGTTCTGTTTCCCCATTCCCCCTTACCAGGAACTATCTATCTCCATCTTTCTTCAGAATTCTCCTAAACCTATTACTATGCCCAAATCATATGTGACTCCTGCCAATTCATTCTTGCTTAAATACCTCAACGTCACAGGTTTTGTTTATGCTGGCAACTCCACTGATGGTGTTGTCCTTTACTCAGAATATTCTGATATTACATTCTACAATAAGTCACTCCATATTGAACTAGATTATTACTCTTATAGCAACTCCCATAACAATAATGCCTCCTCTAAGAGGCGTCTACGTTGGGTATGGAAGAATGATTCCCAGGAGTTACATAACAGCATTCCTATATGGAACCTTTCTCATATTTACCTCTTTAACTCCAGTACTTTTAATAGTTCTACAATGAACCTACTCCCCTATTATGCCACTAAATCCCCTGTTTTCTTTCTGCCTCTTAATGTTTCTTCAAAACCTTCACCGCGCTCTTTTAACATTTCCCTTTATAGACCAGATTCTTATATGCGCCCTTCCCTTCGTGGTGCTACCGGCACTTCCTCTACTACCAGATTCTTTCCTGAATTCTTCCCTATTATTAATATTTCTGACCCCTCACTTGCTTCTATGGTACATTATATGGACATTCCTTGCATGCCCCCTTTACCTATCAATGTGCACAATGATACCCTGGGTTTGCCGTACATTCCTCAATCAGGCCTCAAGCGATGTCATTGGTGTCCCCTTGCTACCAAGCTTCTCTATGTGACCCAGCGATCTATTATGTATAACCATTCTTTCTATGATGTACCCATGGATGTTTTTAATGCCTCTGTTGTTAATTCCACTTACTACCCAGAACGTTCCACCCTGCTACAATTGAAACCTACCGTTACCATTTTAAATTACAAATACCCCTGTATCCAGGAAGTAACTCTCCATCTGGACCAACGTCCTTTTCCTCTTACACCTTATCACAGTACCCCCTATGGTTGTTCTAATCTATCCATTTCTCACTCTATTCCCCGATACCATATCGCCGCAGCTGACAATAGATCCATTAATTGGTGGCTCCATGCTGGTATGGACTTTTCTAAATGGCCCTCACCACGCAAAATTGGCTATTTACCTTACTATTTTTACATGGTAGCCCCAGGGCAAAATAACAAATGGTATATGTATGATATGATCTCCCATTCTATCCTTAAGAACAAAACAGACTTGGTTGATAATTACAGATTTTCTGAGATTTATGAAGTTAAGATGGATCATGAGATGTGTTATAGAACTACCAATTTTGAACCTTGTCTTATTCATCGGGGTGGTTTTAATGAGACCCACTCATGGATTACAGCCCATTTCCCCAGATCTGTTTTGTTTCCACCACATGACCTACCCGTTACCCATACTGCTCCTATGTACTTACCTCTTCTGTATGCTCCTACTCGCTTGCTTGTCAAACCCTCTATCACTCCCATACACCTAATCCTAGACCTTCATGAATTCGCGTCTAATATGGACCCTTGTAAAACCTCTGTGGCTACTATTCTTCCTGATTTATATTATAGCCCTAATGGTGGTATGAACCTCAGACGCCCTCTACAGGCGGCTGCTGTCGGCGCCTTCTTGGCTGGCGCCGCTATTGGAGCTTTAATTGCTGCAGCTATGACTGAAGAACTTAGAGCTGAAATCAACTCCGTTAGAGCGCTCACCAATCAACACACAAGAATCATACATGGAATTTCCAGAAATATGCACACTATGAGCGTCTTGCTACAGAAACTCCAGGCTGAACAACAGGTCTTACATTCTGAACTCCGTTCCCTCCAACAATCTTATACTACTACTACTAACATGATGCAAGCTGCAATAACTCACCTCCAACAACAACAGGAATGCCATCACGTGGAAGCATTGCTTCAGGCATCTTTCACTGATCTACGCACACTCTTCATCACGGGAATTGGACAAGAAACCGCATCAATGATAACCATACTGGACCCTACCAAAGAAAGCCACTGCGACTCTGGACGTTGCTCTTTACATCTTTGGGAAATCTCTACTTCTACTGCTATTGTGGCTTACAAAACTAAACCTACACCTCGGAGAATTCATGACTCATGGGTTCTCCCTTTGGAAGACATGTATTGGGCTCAACTTGACAAACATTCTTGGTTTATTCCTTCTTCCTCCGTTTGGCACCTTGGAAAACAAACGGCTTTGACCTTTCAGGTTATTTCTGATAAACCTCCTACTACGGACGTTGTAGTACATCTTCCTGCTTCATCCATTGCTGATTTGGGAAATTACAGGATTCTCACCTGTCATCACTCCAATTACTCTATCACCCGATGGCAGAATGTTACCTATAATGATACAGTCTACCTGGATCCTGGTTGCCACCTATCTTCCAACGTCATCCGTGTGCTTCATAATGACCTTAACAAAGCTACAACCACTCATGTTTCCATCATCTCCAACCACACCTTTGGACTTGGAATTTTCTTCAGGACACCGGCTTATCAACAAGATTTGATGCAGAAACTTCAGTCTTCCATCTCTGCTTTGAACAGAGTATATGAACAAAATGAGAAAGTATACAAAGCATTCAATGACTCTATTGCCAAGGATCTCCGTCACCTGGATTATTCTTTGAACGAAGTTAAAGCCCTCGTGGATAACTCTTATCTTATCCCAACGCACATCTTTTCTTCCAGTACTACTGACTGTTCCTTTATTGGTTTCTTCCGCAGGCTGATAGCTGCTGACTTCGCCTGCATTACCAGATGGAACCCATTCCATTGGCTCAAAGAATCATTTACTGTTGTTTGTTTCCTTTTAGGTGCTTTCTTCATCATTAAAATTTTGCTTTGCATCTGCAATAACACCACTTCTTCGAAGTATAATGAACTCCGCAAGGCCGAACTGTACAACCCCCGGCATTACCTACCGCCGGAGATACCACAACCGCCATAGACGTAGCAGACGCCTGGAAAGAGCACGCATATTTGAACTGGAACGAATCCATCATGCTTCCTGTCCACTATGCATCCAACTCCATGTATATGACTTTTTCAAACTTGCAGCTCTAAAAACTTATACCACCTACTCCTTTGATATGTTATCACATATTGTTAAAAGCTTAACTCCAACATTGTTACCATGCAACCTTTGCTCTTATGTTTGCCAACAACCTCACAACCCTTATGTTTTCTCACCCCTTCCTTCTCCATATATGATTCTCAACCATCTTTGGTTTCATAAACATCCACCTTCCCTTTTGCTTGCTGATTGTTATTATATTAAGTTCCCTTACCATAACCAAGCCCTTTTAGGTCTTCTATTTGCTTCTTTGAATAATCCTGATGCCCCTAGTATAAAAGCATGTGACTGGTTCTTGTCCTTGGAACATTCTTTTCAGCCTCATACTATGAATTTCTTTCTTTCTCTTTTATCTTTCAGAAATAAGTCTGTTGTACACCCCCTTTCTTTCTTGGCTCTTAAAGCCATCATGCGACCCTATCTTATTAGGCTTACTAAGTATGTCTACTTACATTATACTTTACCTCCTCTTCTATCCTCTCGCACGGACCCTATTCCTCTATTGAACTCTCTCTCTTTCTCTCTTCCTTAGTACTATCTACGTACCTTCGTCTATTCCTCGGGACACACTCATGGAACACCTCTTCTGGCGCTATGTGGTGGGCCTCCCCCGGTCTTCAAGCCCCAAATTCATCGCCATCGACGGCTCTGTTTTTGATCTTAATCGCCTTCCTCCTTCTGTTCTCCCCTATAGCCACCAGGTTTTCCTCTATAAATTTTGCAATAAAACACTCCCCTCCTATGTACTTAACCTGCCAGGCCATGAAAACCTCCTCCATCTCCTTACCAAATATTGTTATGTTGGAGACCTGGTACATTTGTGTGGAGCGGCGACGCCCCTCCTTGGGGGTCGCCCCCGCTCCAGGGGACGGACTGAATGGAGCAAAGATTTATAAATGTAAAACAAAGCTTTATAAATGTAAAATAAGAGCTCTCTGAGCTCAGGCCAGGAGGAGTGCTTTGTAAATGTAAAACAAGAGCTCTCTAAAGCTCAGGCCAGGAGGAGTGCTTTGCAAATGTAAAACAAGAGCTCTCTAAGCTCAGACTAAGAGGAGTGCTTTGCAAATGTAAAACAAGAGCTCTCTAAGCTCAGACCAGGAGGAGTGCACTGATACTAATTATGCAAATTAGGTAACCCTAAGCTGTAAGACTAGATAAAGTACTAAGAGGAGTGCACTGACTAATTATGCAAATTAGGCAACCCTAAGCTGTAGGACTAGATAGAGTACTAAGCTGTGTGTGGTAGATAAGATATGCCCTGTGTGAAACATATAAAAACCCCGGATTGTGACCCTGCTTGGGGGCTATACCTGCTCTGCGACCGTCTGCGCACGGTTACGGTCAGGTCATTAAGCTGGCTGGCGTGCCCCCCTGTGTGTGAGAGCATCATAAAATAAACCATTCGTTGGTTTGCCATCTCCGTGTGATCGTGTCCTCAATCCCGTACGTCTCGTCGTCCTCTGATTGGCAACTCAGAGAAATCTAGCTGCCCTTCAAGACAAAGAAGCGCTGCGGTGCTGCTCGCTTCAGCTAGTTAGTGTAGAAATAGGAAATCGGGTCAATTCAAGGAAATGAAGCCATGAGCCATCTGCCTTTGGAAGTGGGAGACTGCCCCTGGAAGAATGGAATGTCAAGGAGCCCATTGATTACCAAATTTACCTGCCTTTATCAAGGACTGCAAACAAGGAGCTGCTAATTAATGCCCCCTGGGCCCTTGCCTGTCTGAGACACCTTGACCCTCCCTCTGCCCCATCCGCTTTTCACTTTTTACATTTCAAAACCAGGCCTAATCTGGTGGGCAGGAAGGGAGGAGATAAGGGGGAAAAGAGATGGGAGAATGAAACCCATAAGAAGGACAAGATTTGCTCATCCCATGGATTCCGCCTTTGGGTCCCCTTCTTCCACCCGGGAGAAGTCTGCTTTCCTTTTCTTTAATAAAGCTGCATTTTCCACTCTACATTTGCCTCGGCGTGCTTCTCCGGCGTTATACTTCAACACCTGAGGAAGCAGAACTCGTCACCGGTAAACCGCGGTATCAGCCACGTGATAGAAAAAAACAGACCTAAATATAAAATGAAATTATAAGAACATTAGATGAAGAACCAACTCCTGGGGAAAGGATTAACTCTTCTCCTCTGCCATCAGCCTAATTAACCTTGGGTCCCTCCCTATTGGATTGTAAATAACTGTCTCTGGGAGTGGGGACTACTCCCTCTTGAAATGTAAACATCCCTGTGCCAGGCTTTCAAGGCCAGAGATTTAGCAGGTGACTGAGAAAAGAGTCATCTCTTCTTATACTTTGTAACTTTCTGAACTGTAGAAATGTAGCAACATCCCTTAATTGCAAGGTCAATTAACTGCTGTCTAAACTATAATAATTGTCACCTTATTTCTTAGAAATATAACTCTTAGGTAGCTAAACTCAAGTCATCTTGAGTTACTGCTGCCCAGGGTAAAGACCACTTCATGATAACACTTGCAAGAGTTTTACTGTTTTTGTTTTGCACCTGTAAACTACTTATTGTAAAATTTCTACATAAGGTCTTTGGTCACATAGGCCAAGAATTCAAACCCACCAATGTTGTAATGGTTAAGAAGTGATGTCAAATTTCCTATAAAAGCCCCATGTAACCTCAGCTCAGGGCACAGAGCTTTAGAGCACTAGCTTATCTGGGTCCTCAGGTATAAATAAACCTGAGTTTTCCAACCCTTTGAGTGGTGCTTGGTTTCTTGCTGAGTATGATTTCCATAACACCCCAGGGCAAAATATGCTTTATAGCTGGAAACTCCCCCAAACACTCATGTGTTAGGCAATGTAGCCATGTACAGATGTGAAATGATTTGATCATGAGGGCTTATGACCTCATTGGATGATTACTCCATTTGATTGATTAATAATTTGAATGGATTTGCTAGGAGGGGGTGAAAACTATAAGTAGGTGGGGCATGATTGAAGGGAGCAGGTCACTGGAGGCATTGCCTTGGGGACTCTATCAGTCTCTGTGCACCTCCCCCCACCTCCTTCACCACACACTACTACCATGATATTCAGCTTCATCTCAGGACTAGAGCATTAGAATTGGGAACTGATTCTTCTGAAATTGTAACAGTGGCCCACCTCATGCTCTGAATATAGCCCTTGCTGTTCTGCTACTGAAACTTCTTTTAAAATTGACATGTTTTTCCTTTTCCTCTTCTCCCTCTCTCGCCCCCTAACCTGGGAGTCCAGAACAAGACCGATTTCCTTTTAGCCACCCTAGACCCTGAGTTCCTTGTGTTTGAGCACACACCAGCCATAGGAATCGAGAAATTTAGGCTTTAGGGGATGGTCCCAGAAAACCTCAGGAATGGCTATTGTTATGGGCCAGGCTAAATGGGCAATGACTAAACAGGCTCCATTTTACTCTGAGACTCCATGTCAGGTGGGAAATTCTTCTCCTGTGAGAACACCCCACCTCTGTACCCATCAGCAGTTGCTTAGCACAGCATGTTTGGCAACACACAATGGTAATTCTTATATAATGTAAAATTGTTATCCTTTTGGTTCCTATTTTTCTTGGACAATGTATCCTGTCAGAGAATGATTGTCTAGATGTTAGTAACCTTTCTTTAACTTGTACCCAACTAAGGTCATTTTGACCCACTTCCCCTTCTTCTTACGATTTTAGATCTCATGATGTTAGTTTGTAGTTCTGAATCACAGCAATAGTCACTTATGATTAATGTACCAACATGTTTTACTTATGGTATAAAACCCCCTGCAACCTTATGCTTGGGGCTGTTCTCCCAATAGCCATTTGGGGCATTGTTTGAAACTGTCAGCTGGCCAGTTAATAAAGACTCTCAAATTTGGACTTCTCAGTGGGGATAGGTCTGTTCTTAAGTTGCAACCCACAACATGATCTCCCAAATTAACTAGTGAATCACAATCCCCCTATAGGGAACATCTGGAAGGGAGTCTTTGAATAGCTTCTTTAAAAGTCCCCTGTTCTCTGGGA
The DNA here is from genome assembly GCF_902686445.1 of Sciurus carolinensis. Classification (NCBI taxonomy): domain Eukaryota; kingdom Metazoa; phylum Chordata; class Mammalia; order Rodentia; family Sciuridae; genus Sciurus; species Sciurus carolinensis. Next base: position 69,753,719 of record NC_062223.1, read on the forward strand.
TGGGTAGAATCAACAGCCTCTGGGACAGGAGACCCCTGTGCTTTTCCTTTGCTAGCAAAGGAATAAACCTTATTTTTCCTTTTTCTTGAAATTGTGTCCTCCTTAATAAATTGGTATTGGGGAAAAGGACTGAGCTTTTGATAATAAAATCATGAATCCATAATAAGCATCTTCTCCTCTAAGTTGTTCTTGGTTAAGAATTTTGGCCTCGGCATCAAAAATTGCAGTAGGTAACTGAGCCAGGCCTGCATACAAGATAAACTAAGGACACTGTAAAATTAGTGCCTGGAAAAGGGACTTTCCCTACCCTTGCCCACCAGCTGGTTTTCTGGGAACCTAATTAGCACCATTCACTCCTTCCTTTTGGATTGTGAATGACTTTCCATAGGCTCTAACTTTGAAGGGTAAACAACCCTGTGAAAGATGTGGGCCCAAGGTTAGAGATTTACCAAAGGCCTTGTAAGAGGAGCCCATCCCCTTATCACAATCTGCTTCCCACGTGAAAAACTCTTACACACAATCAAATATCACTTTTAAACCTTGTACACAACCTTGTATCATTTTAGATTAGAAAATGTATGACACCAGATAGCCAATAAATGTTGTGAAAAATTAGTAAGGGGCACTCAGAATTTAGAATGCCAATCTCCTCTGGGCCCACCGGCATAAAATAAAGTTTGGTTTCTCCCACTCTTCCAATGCTGCTTGCCACTTTTTGCCTGATTCCAACACCAAAATCATCTCTCTTTCCGCCCCCACTCTCTTTTGATACTTCAAGCTGCTCACTCCTAATTTTTCATAAAACATGTATGCTATTATGAACCATAGTCACCCTACTCTGCTGTGGAATACCAGAATTCATTCCTTCCATCTGCATTTTAGTATTCACTGTCCACTTCCCTCTACCCGCCCCACCCCCACTGTTCCCAGCTGTTAGTAATGATACATGTAATGAGAATAAATCAGGTCCCAGATTTGGTTCCCTAGATATGAAGATTGAAACCCAAGAGGCAAGCATAGAAAGCAAGTTATATATAAAGGATAGAACAGAGAAGGGGATCCAGAGTTGGTTATCCAAGGAAATGGGGGTGCTTGCCCCTTTTATGCATTTTAGATTTCCTTTGTTCTCATGGTCTCTCTTCCCCTATCCTGCCTATGTGACTAGTGACTACAAGGTGGGCCAAAAGGTGGAGTGATTCAGGTAGGAAGGGAGCAGCCCAGGAGGCATAAATTGACAACTCCTACAACTCCCTGCAGGGAGTTGCATGGAGGAAAAATTTCCTGGAGGAAGGTCACCTTGGCAACAGATTGAAGGAGGAGGGGGAAGGACTTCGGAGATATTAGCATTTTATTTCCTTTCCTCCTGAATCTGCCCCCCACTCCCCAACTGGACCCAATTATTTTTTACCTACACTAACTGTGTTTTTTTCTCCTGGCCTCGGTAAGCACTATCCTACATTCATGTTGACACATTTAGTTTCCATATCTGAGAGAAAACATTGTATTTGTCTTTCTGTATCTGATTTATAATATCCTCAATTTGCTACAAATGACAGAACTTCCTCCTTAGGATGGTAGCATAACTTGGCATTTTTCATGTGCTACTGTTTTTTCAGACATATAAAATTCGAGCATAGTGGGGTCAGAAAAGCTTCCACCCAGATTTCATAGGAACTCCTGAGGAGGCAGGAAGTTACGTCAGAGCCAGAATCTCTGAGGGAAGCTTCTTAAAGAGTGATATACGAATCTGTGAAAATGAAGCAGAAGCTGCAATGGAGTGTTGTGCCCAGCGGCTCGAGACCCCACAAAGACCACCAGAGACCACGATCAATGCAAGCAACAAAGAGTCATTTATTAGCAAGCTCGAGCCTGGTCCTCCACGCACTCGGTAATCGGTGACGCTAAGAGGCCCGGAGCCCTTGTTTAGCAGGGTTTTTATAATGAAAGGCAAGCAGTTTTACAGTGTTCTTTTTAATTGGTTAACATAAAATTGTATACAAAGCATGTTAGTTTAAGTTCTGGGTCTCCCTGACCTCCGAGAGGAGGGTTGTCATTATCTTTAAGTTTGCTTTTTGGGTCAGCCACTTGGCCTTTACAGATAAGAGACGAGACGTAAATTCTTTGCAGCTTTTATGAGGGGTTGAGGGCAGTTTGGGAAGATCCTCATATTTACACAGGTGCAATCTTTTTCTATCTTTTCAGGAGATCCCAAGAAGTCAGAGACACCAGAAAGTTGGAATGTTTGCTGTGGGAAATTGCAAGCAGTAGGCATAGCCAGTCCAAGAGATTGTCCTTGTGGACTGCAGCCACCAAGGTCATAGGGGTAGGGCTACCTAATCCCTTCAGAGCTCACATTATGCCACATACCCCAGATGCCAGTCATTGAGTTACAGGATTATTGTTTACCTTGCCTTGCTGTGCAAGGTCTTTCCTTGATGTTCTCCCACTCATCCCTGTTGGAATGAAAATGCTTACCATATTCTTGTCCCAGCATTGTGTATTGGAAGTATGTGACATGTTTTTTGAATTTTATAAGGACTCACAGCTACAATTTTGCTTTGAGTCTCAGAGTAGACAACTCTGTGCTTGAACTTTGAGAAATGCTAGAACTGCTGAGTCTGTGGGGACACTTAGAGATAAAGTAAAAGTGTTAGGGGAAGACGGATGAGGATGGTGAGAACATGAGGTTAAGAGAATAATTCTATGAAATGGGTCCTCTGTGCTGCTCCCACCTGCTTTCTTTGCCAAAAAGCAGTTTACCTGCAGCCCTACCTGGTCTAAATGGATAGGATATGCCACAGTGCTCAGCAAACTACTTATTATCTGCTAGGAAATAATGTCAGTAAGAGGAACCCAAGTTACTTTGAAGGAAAGAGACTTTTGTGACCCTTTTCATAGACCAGATTTTGTAAGATCTGAATATGGTTAAGAATCCAACTAGAACCTCTCCACATGAGCTATGTCATAGCAGTGGGGATTTGAAAGTCTGATGTCACCCTGTTGTCAGTCAAATGTCAAGAGGTGAACCTGGGTGGAAACTTCCCTGGGATCCCCAATTAAACTGGAATGCAGGAGAGGCACATTGCCTCTCTCCTGAGAGGACCCACTCTCTCCCTTGATCCCTTGAGAGTGTCCACTTTCCCTTTTCTAATTCCTTCAGTAAACTCATTTCTCTTACTCTGAGAGACATGTCTGAAATCTTTCTGGCTTAAAGAGGGAAAAATTACTTAATAGCTTTGGTCTTTGTAAAAGTGTTACTTTATAGCTTACTGGTCTCTGTAAGAATGTTATTTAAATACTCATTTAAATTGTAACATTTCTATGCTACTTTTGAATTATAGCTCTAATGAGTATAAACTTGCAGTTATCCTGAGAAACTACTAGTGATAAAGGCTCCTTCCCAATATCACTTGCAGATGTTGCTCTGCCTTTCTGCTTTGGTAACCTGCTTATCACAAGAATTCCTGCCACAAGTGTAGGGGTCGCTGGTTCAGTTGTGGCTTGCCGGTAGCTCTCTGAAAAACGCTCCGCAGACACAAGAACTCACGCAAAAGACTTTATTTTATGGGGACGGATAAAGTCTGCTCGGGGTGGAAAAAGAAAAGAAAGAGAAGATGGCATATGGCTTCTCCAAGATATTGGAATTTCGGGGGCTGGGAGGAACCAATCAAGGAGGAGAATTCTTGCAGGCTGACTGATGGACCAATAACATGTTAGGACATAACGTGGGAGGCAGCAAGATGGCGGCAGCATAAGCCGGAAATTCCTGTAACGCAAGAGGTGGGCAGAGCACAGATTGACAGGTGGTGGGGAGGCCAGATTCCTTACAACAAGTTTCCCACCCTGTCCTAACTACTGTTCCTGCTGGAGCAACCCCCAATATAAAACCCACCTATGAGCAACCAGTACTGCCCTTGCAAACAAATCTCCTGCACTACTGTCTAAAAACTTGTAATACTGCTGCTGCTCAGGGTCCAGAATTTCAGAGTAATAGCTATCTGGTTCCTTTTATGCAATAAACCTGAGTTCTCCAATACACAGAGTGGTGCTTGGTCTCTTACTGAATGTGATTTTCGCAATAACTTAATCCCAAGAATTGGGGTTTGAAGAGGGGGTCTTCACATCGCCTCAGTTTCCTGGAAGACCTCAGCTCTGTAATGAATGCAGTTTGCATTATGAGATAAACATGCGTCTTTGGGGATCAGGGGTGGATTGTTATGTTTTGGTTATTATGTGTCCCCCAAAGTGTCATTTATTGAAGACTTGTGAATAAGATTAGTTAATGGTCAGCACTAAGAAATGATGTGCCCCAATCAAAGTTGTGTTCAAACTCAGAAACCACACCTGGAGGCTAACTGATAGAAATATTAATGAGAACCATGAGGCCTTCTTGGAATGTAAAAGACCTGAGGGAACTCCTCCTTTGTCCCCTCTTTTGTCTCAGAGGCAGGAAGGAAGGTAGAAAAATGGGAGGTAGAGGTGAACCCAGATGGAAGTTGATAGGAAGGCAAAATAGCCTTCTTGCTGTTTTCTTTCCTTTCTGTTTTTTTTTTCCTTTTTGGTATCAGGGATTGAACTCAGGGGCACTCAACCACTGAGCCACATCCCCAATCCTGCTTTGTATTTTATTTAGAGATAAGGTCTCACTGATTTACTTAGTGCCTCACTGTTACTGAGACCGGTTTTGAACTCGTCATCCTCCTGCCTCAGCCTCCCAAGCCACTGGTATTACAGGCATGTGCCAGTAGGCCAGCTTGGTGCTGTTTTTAATGCCTGTTTTATACAGACTTTGATCAAAGATTTTGGTACTATTTACTATACCTGTTTGACATATGTTTTGATCAATGATTTAGATGCTGTTTTCAATGACTGTTTAACATAGATTTTGCTCCATGCTCTACCCAGAACCATATATAAGCTCCTAAGCTAGCACACCAAATTTTGTTTTGTTTTGTTTTGTTTTGTTTTTTGTAATGCTATCAAGCCCCCTCACACATGGCGGGTTTCTCTCTCTTCTCTCTTAAGTAATCCTACTGTGTTTACTCTTCCCTTCTGCTATTGTCCATCAAATTTGTAGGACAAGAACTCAGAAGGAAATTGGCGTAGCAGGGAATTTAGTCTCATCTCAGAACTGTGATTTACTTGGTTCTCAGTGAAGCAGTTTTCAGAGATATTTTAGTCATGAGGGCTCTAAACTCATCACTAGATTAATCCACTGATGTTCATAATTTAATGCACTATGGATAGATGATGGAAACTGTAGGATATGGGGCATAGTGGGAGGAAGTATGTCACTGGGAATATGACCTGGAAGCCTATACTTTTTTCTTCCTCCTACTTGTTTCCTGACCTCCATGAGGTGAACAAATTTTCCCTACCATATCAGCGCCCCCCATGAGGCTTTGTCTCATCAGGGGCCCCAAAAAATGGAGTCAACTGGCCATGAACTAAAAACCCTGCAATCATGACCCCAGATAAATCTTTATTTCTTTAAGTTGACTTTATCAAGTATTTTGTTGCACAATGGAAAGCTGAGTAAAAACACATTACCCTGATACCAAAGTCAAAAAAGAACAGTCAGACAAGGACCTTACAAGAAAATAAAAATTTAAAGTTATGTTTTTGATATGAAAAAGCAAAAATATTCAGAGGAGAAATGATTGGATTGTGGGAGTTATGATCTAGTCAGTCCATTCTATTCTGATGGCCTGGGTAATAACTGTAGGCAGGCGGGGAATGTGAAGGAAGTGGGTCACTGGGGCGTGCCTGGAAGGGTGCATATTCCCTGTGGCCTCCTCTCTACTTCTCTCTCTCTGCTTCCTGGATGCCCACAAATAGGGCAGTGCTCCTCCACCATGCCCTCCGGCCATAAAGTTCTGCCTCACTTTGGGCCCAGAACAATAGAGTTGGCTATCTATGGACTGAAACTTCTGGAACTGTGAACCAGAATAAACGACTCCTCCTTTAAGGTGTTCTTGTCAGATATTTGTGTCACAGCAACAAAAAACTAACATGCACACCTACATCCCAACTGAAAATAGATACAAAATCCTCAATGACAAAATATTAGTAAATCAAATTCAGTAGCACAATAAAATCATACTTCATGGCCAAATAGGAGTCATCTCTTGAATATAAGGGTGGCCAACTATATACTAATTTTTAAAAATATAATACAGCCACGTGCCACCCACCTACACTTTAGTCAATAATGGGTCACATACATGATGGTGGTCTTGTGAGCTTATAATAGAGCTAAACAATTTCCATCATCCAGTGACACTGTAACCATTGTAACACTGCAGAGCAACACATTACTCAAGGATCTGTGGTAATGCTGGTGTAAACAAACCTACTGCACTGCCAGTTGTATAAAAGTATACCATGCACCATAATGTCCAGTACATAATTATACTTGATAATGATAATAAATTACTATGTTACTGGTTTATGTAGTTACTGTATTTTAATAAATTGATACCTGGACATTTTTGTATTATATTATGGGAGTCTGCATCTTATTTAAACCTTCGGTCTTAGGTGATTTTCTGAGAGAGAAGTCCAGCAGGACAATGCTAATTTCCACTTTGCTACTGCAATGTGGATCTAGGTATAGAGGATCCTATTCAGTATCCATTAATACCGGAGTGGGGCAGGCTTCTTACTGTTAGACCAGACTGTGGGTCCACCTCCTCACATAGCTTCTGCTAATATTCTAACGGAGTTTATGTTGTCACCTCTATATAAGCAATTCATCTAAAGCATTTTGGATGTAAGTCACTGTCTCACTTTCTGAATTTCCATAATCAATAAAATTTTGTGGGTCAGAGTTTTACTGCTTCTACAGAAAGATGAAACATTTTTTTCTGACTTTGAGTTCCTGTTTGTAATTTCCAATCGACACGTAATAATTGTGCATATTTTTGGAGTACAGTGTGGTATTTTTAGTATATGTATACAATATGTAATATTGAGATCTAGTTAATTGGCATATCCATCACCTCAAATAGTTACCGTTTCTTTGTGTTGGGAACATTCAAAATTCTTCCCAGTAGCTAATTTGAAATGCACAAATAATTGTTGTCAGCCATAATTACTCTACTGGGCTAGAGTACATTAGAAAGTATTCTTCCCATCTAATTGCACCACTGTACCTGTTAACCAGTCTTTCTTTGTGTCTTCCTTCCTCAACTCTTCCCAGCGTCTGATAATAGCCTTCTATTTTCTACTGCTATGAAATCAACTTTTTAAGCTTCCACAAATAAATGAGAACATTCAGTACTTGCATTTCTGTACCTGTCATTTCAGTGAACACAATATTTTCCAGGCTCATCCATGGCAAGGTTTCACTATTTTTATGAGAAAATAATATTCAAATATGTGAATGCTAATTTTCTTTATCTATTCATGCACTGATGAAACCTATATAAATTCCATATCTTTGCTGTTGTTAATAGTGTTGCAGTAAACATGGGAATGTACATCTCTCTTCAACTTAGTGATCTCACTTCCTTCGGATATATACCCCATAGTGCAATTGATGGATCACATGAAGTTCTATTTCTAATTTTTTGAGAAACCTCCATAATGACTGTACTCTTACTGATTTCCATGATGACTACAAAAATTTTTATTCCTATCAACAGCAAGTGCATCCTCATCAACACTTATTTTTGATCTTTCTGATTATAGGGGAAGTGAGGTGAAATCTCACTGTGGTTTTTGATTTGTATTTCCAAGATGATTAGTGATGATGGACATTTTTCTTCATATACTTTTTGACCATCTGTGCGTCTTCCTTTATGATATGTCTCCTCAGATTATTTCCCTATTGTAACAGGATTATTTATTTTATGTTGAGTTGCTTGTTTATATATTCTAACTATTAATCCCTTGTCAGGTGAAAAGTTTAAAAATATAATCTCCCACTCTGTAAGTTGTTGTTTCACTCTGTTGATGTTGCCTTTGCTGTGCAAAAGATTTTTAGTTAAATATAATCTTGTCTATTTTTGCTTATATTTCCTTGGTTTTGTAGTCATATTCAAAAACTGTTTGTCCAGACCAATGTCTTGAAGTATTTCATTGTGTTTTCTTTTAGTAATTTCAAAGTTTTGGGTCTTGCATTAAGGTGCTCCATGCATTTTGAGTTGATTTTTTTATATGGTGAGAAATAGAGGTCTAATTTATTCCTCTGCATATGAATATTCAGTTTGCTCAGTACTATTTATAAAAGGACCATCTTTTCTCCAACCTGGTATTTGTGTTAAAAATCAGTTGGCTATAAACATCTGGATTTATTTAAAATTCTGGATTCTTTTCCACTGGTCTATGTGTCTACTTTCATGCCAGAACTATTCTGTTTGGTTACTATGCCTTTGTAATGTGTTTTAAATTGATATATATGATACTTTATTCTTTTTTGACCAGGAATACTTTGACTTTTCAGGATTTTTTTTTTGTGATTCCATATTAATTTAGAATTGTTATTTCTAGTTATCTGAAGATTGCCATTGATATATTGATGGGAATACATTTAATATGCAGATAGACTTGGTAATATATAAAATAGATATTTTAAAATATCTTATTCCAATCCATGAACAAGGCATGCTTTCCATTCTCTTGCTTTTTTTCTTCATTTTCTTAGATCAGTTTGTTGTAGTTTTTATTTTAAATTTCTCTCACATACGACCTTGGTTAAAATTTTTCCTGTGTATTTAAAATTTTTGGTAATTATTGTAAATGGGATCATTTTGTTTCCTATGCCTCTGTACTCATTTTATTTTATTTTATTTTTTAGAGTATTAGAGTTATACATAGTATTTGGGTTCATTCTGACAGAAGAAAAGAAATTTTATTTCAATCCTCATTCTCCCCATTCTCTCTTCTCACTTCTATTGATTTCCCTTTTTCTCCTTTATTTATTTTTAATTGGTATAAATTCTTTTGAGACATTTATATGTGTCTGTTATAAGCTATTGTTTATTTTATTCCATATTTCTACCCCTTTCCCTTCTTTCTTACATCCTTCTTGTTCTCTTTATTCTATTCTACTGACCTATATTATACCTTTACAATATAACATAATCCTTCCTGCCACCTTCTCTCCCTGATTTTGCTCTAGTACTCACATATAAGAGAAAACGTTGAGCTCTTGATTTTCTGAGTCTGGTTTATTTCATTTAGCATGATTTTGTTTATTTCCATCCATTTATCAGCAAATGCCATTGTTTCATTCTTCTTTATGGTTGAGTAAAACTCCATTGCATATATATATATATATATATATATACACAGACACTTCTGAAATCCAGAGGTTTATTAGAAAATATTTTGAAAATTTATACTGCAATAAACAGCAAAATCAAGAAGACATTGGCACATTTCTAGGCACATATGACCTGCCCAAATTGAATCAGGAAGATATACAGAATACCCAAAGAGACAAATATCAAGCAATGAAATTGAAACAGCAAACAAAATCTACCAACAAAGAAAAACCCAAAAAATTGTGTGTATATATACACACACAATTTCTTTATCCATTCATCTGTTGATGGGCATCTGGGTTGATTCCATAGCTTGGTGTTGCAATAAAACTTAGGAGGATATATCACTATAGTATGCTGATTTTAGTTCTTTTGGATAAATACCAAGGAGGGGATAGCTGCTCATATGGTGGTTCTATTTCTAGTTTTTTCAGGCATCCCCACACTGCTTTCCCAAGTGGTTGTATAAATTTACAGTTACATCAGCAATGTATGAGTGTACTTTTCCTCCACATCCTCTCAAGCATTTATTATTGTGTTCTTGATAATTGGAATTCTGATTGGGGTGAAATGAAATTTTTGTGTAGCTTTGACTTGCATTTCCCTGATTGCTAGAAATGTTGAATAATTTTTCATGTATTTGTTGGCCATTTTTATTTCCTCTTTTGTGAAGATTTTATTTAGTCTTTGGCCTATTTATTAATTGGCATTGAGTTTTTTGGGTTCTTTATATATTCTAGATGTAAATCCCCTGTCAGAAGAGAAGCTAGCAAAGATTTTTTTTCCCCATCCTGTAGGCTTTCTCTTCATTCCATTTATGGAATAATTTGAGGAAGACTGGTGTTAATTCTTTTTAAAAAGTCTGGTAGAACTCTGCTGAGAATATATCTGGTCCTGGGTTTTTCTTTGTTGGTAGATTTTGTTTGCTGTTTCAATTTCATTGCTTGATATTTGTCTCTTTGGGTATTCTGTATATCTTCCTGATTCAATTTGGGCAGGTCATATGTGCCTAGAAATGTGCCAATGTCTTCTTGATTTTGCTGTTTATTGCAGTATAAATTTTCAAAATATTTTCTAATAAACCTCTGGATTTCAGAAGTGTCTGTGGCAATATCTTCTATATCATCTCTAATTTTGTTGATTTGGGACTTCTCTTTTAGTTAGTTTGACTAAGGGATTATCAATCTTATTTATTTTTTCAAAGAAACAACTCTGTTTTGTTGATCTTGCATATTTTATTAATTTCTCTATTTCATTAACTTTGGTTCTGATCTTTAATATCTCCTGAATACCACTGATTTTGGATTTAGTTTGTTATTTTCACAAGGCCTTGAGGTGAAGCATAAGTTTATTTAATTAGGATCTCTCTATATTTTTAATGTATGCACTCAGTGCAGTAAATTTTCCTCTTTACTGCTTTCATGCTATCTCAGGTATTTTGATATGTTATATCTTTGTTTTCATATGTTTCTAAGAATGTCTTAATTTCTTTTCTCACTTTTACTTTGATCCAGTCTTCAATTTAAAAAGTATTATTTAATCTCCACGTGCTTGTGTGGTTTCTATTATTTTTCTTGCTTTTGATTTCTAGTTTCATTCCATTGTAGTCTGATATGATACATGGGATTATATGAATTTTTTGTATTTGCTTAGATTTACATTGTGACCTAGAATGTGGTCTATATTGGAGAATGTTCCATGAGCTGCTAAGAAGAAGGGAAATTTGACTGTTTTGGAGTGCAATGCTCTGTAGATATCTATTAGGTCCACTTATTTTATAGTATTATTTAGTTTGGATACATCTTTATTGGTTTTACACTTTGTTGACCTGTCTATTGATGATAAGGGTGTGTTAAAATCTCCTAATATTATTTTATTGGAATCTACCTGGGATTTAACATCAAGGAGTCTTTTTTTAAAAATGTAATTGAGTTGACATTTGGGGCATATATATTACCTATTGTTGTTTCTTCTTGTTGGATTTTTCTCTTTACCAGGATGTGATGGCCCTCTGTGTTTCTTCTGATTAGTTTTTGCTTGGTATCAGCTTTGTCTGATATGAAAAGACTACTCTGCTCTGTTTTAGGGTTGTTTTTCATGGAATATTTTTTCCTGTCCTTTTACCTTCACCCAATGAGGGTTTTACCTTTAAGATAAGTCTCTCACAATTAGCATATGGTTGGATCTTGTTTTTGATCCATTCTGATAATTTAAGATAATTGTCTTTTAGCCCTAATCGTTACTTATATTTTCTGAGAACCCTATGTGTGCAATGAATACACACATACCTATACACACACACACTCACACCCACATTCATGCACACAAATAGTACATAATGGAAAAAATTGGAAAATTTTAATACTTATATGATGAAGTGATGTTTGTAATAAAAATTTTAAAAAGTTCAAATTTGAAAGAAGATGAATTAAAAAATAAAAGTCAAGGTTTGGTAAAAAAAAAGAACAAATAGAAAAAAGAAAAAAGGGGGGAAAGATGAAGGAAAACAAAAAAATCTTTATAGGAAATAAAAGGTTTTCTGCTGGGGTGCTCAAGACTGCTGGAAGGGATGGATGCTCGTTCTTCATATTTTCTTTTGGCTTTTTAGCCCTTGGGTTGAGGGCTGGAGATTGTGCAGTCCAATTGTGTAACACAATAACTTTTTGTTCCTCAATTAGCTGCCAGCCTTTCTGGTTGGGTGTCAGAGCTGGTTGTAGTAGATCTATTTTAAGTCATCCAATATATGGTGGGTTAGCACTCTTTGGCTGTTGACAAATTGTATTTTTCTATGGCTAGGGGTAGTGAAAAGTTCCAAGCTGAAAATTCAAGTAATTGGGGTTCAGACTTGATTCAACTTCATTTTTTTTCTGTATAAGATTATGGACTAATGACTGACTTCAGGGAGAGCATACATATAATTAAAAATAGATGAATGTAGGATTCTGAGACACCATGTTAATCATGAACGCTATCATAGGTTTGGAGGACATGTTTTTGGTCAACGTTTTCCAGATTTTAAGCAATATAATTACAATTAAATCCATATTTTCTGACTATAGTTTTGGTGTAGGCTCTTATGGTATTCTTGAGCTTTGGCTTTATTCCTATGATTACAATAATCACTTATAGAATTTATTTTGTTTAATGTCAGTTTATTCTCTGTTAGAGCAAGTCTCATTAGAATAAGTTTGTTTTGTTCTTAAATTTATTTGCTGAATCTGCTACGTAAGTGTTCAATAATTCTTTTTTATTTAAATAATTGCATGATCTTTTCACTATCATCATCTGGTAAATGTTCATCTCAAAGATACCTGGAATCTTTATTTATCTTTCCCCAAACAAATGTGTAATGGCAAGTTCTTTACCCATGTTTATCATTCTGTTATCACTAGTGTTAGTTGTTGGATTTCTTCATTCTCTCTTCTGCCTGCAGGCAGAAGTGATTTAATTTCACTCTTTTTTTCCCATACCATACTTTGTTTTTCTTATTTCTTTGGAATGTATTTTATCTAATTTTTAGCATCAGTGCTTAGATCAGATGAGATCAGAATTTTTTAAAAGACTATATAAAGACACTGTTCCCCAAAGCCCACAGGTAATTTGGAGTGCTGCTCCAAGTCAGGTTCTCTGAGAGAAATTCCTAAACACCAGCACCTAACTCAAACACTTTCCTGCAGAAAGAAAGTTTCAGAACTTACTCTTTGGTAAGTAAATTTCTTATACTTATTTTATGACATTCTTTTTTTTTTTATTGTAAAGCATCCCATTTTAGATACATTAATATAAGTTGTTAACATGTAGTATTCACACTTCTGTGACCAGCAGCACCTAACATAATGTCCATGTTGTCACCTTTGGCATTATTCTTCTTTTTAAAGGCTGAATAATATTCCATTTTATGTATATGCCACATTTTTAAAATCAATTAATCCACCGATAGACATTAGGTTGCTTCCACATTTTGCTTATTGAGAATAATATTGAATGATTCCATTTACATGTGTAATCTAAAATAGCCCAACTCTTAGAAATGGAGAGTAAAATGGTAGGTGTCAAAGACTAGAAGGAAGGAACATGGGAAATTTTTAAGCAATGGATGCAAAGTTTCAATTATGTAAGATGTTATACAACTTATAGTCTAGAGTTAACATTACTATATTATACACTTAAAAGTTTGTTAAAAGAGTAGATTTTACATAAAGTGTTCTTACCACGATATAAAACATGCACATCATTCCAAAGATCTTCTCTGTATTCTTCTGAGGATCCACATCCATCTTGAAGCTCTCAGAAGTACAGAAACGTTTATAAATCTATCACTTATAAAATCTGTAAATCCTATTATATAAACATTTTATATTTTAGACTTTAATAACCCTCAACTACATAATATTTTTTAACCTTTATTCATCATGACAGTAAAGGGAATTTTTCCTTCAAGTATTTCTTTGAAATACAACTTTTTAGTTTTCTGTCCTAGATTTGTGCCATCTACAAATTAGATAATGTGCCATTTTATTCCATCTATATAATAGCAGAAATATTAGGGAGGTTATGATCAAAAACAAAATATTGTGGTAAACAATCAGACACCCATATCCAAACAAAATCAAACTTTAAGAAAGAAAAAATAGACTGTCCAAACTGTATGAGAATTGATGCACTGTTATATGTTGAACTGCATTTATGGGGTTCTTGTGATGTTAAGCATTAAGGGAGAAATGATGTATTGAGATGAATCATTACTGGCTCAAAACAAAAGTTGATGAACATAAGGTGGTTTGGAAAGTTAAAGAAACATAAAGGGATATTAATAAGCTATCATTGAACTCCAGGGATCATTTTTCTTTTCGTTTTCTTTTTTTTCTTTTTTTTTGGTAATGGGGATTTAACCTAGGGGTGCTTAAATGCTGAGTCACATCCCTAACCCTTTTTATATTTTATTTTGAGGCAGGTTCTCACTAAGTTGCTTAGGGCCTCACTAAGATGCTGAGGCTGGCTTTGAACTCATGATCCTCCTGCCTCAGATTCCTGAGAAGATGGGATTACAAGCACATGCCACCACGCCTGACTCATTTTTCCTTTTTATAGTGAGAGTCTATGGAGTCCAATAATTTATACGTCCTAAAACTAGTATTGATCTTCTGATTTTTTTTTTAGAGTTTTGGGTGTGTTTACATCCCACTATTATGAAGACATGTTTATTCCTCATGTGTCTCTAACTAATATTGTAGAGTAAGTCTCTTCTTGGAGATTTTTCATGTATGCTGATTCCATTCCTGGAATACAAATTAAAATTCTCCCTTTAGATCATGGCTCTTCTTACATTTGTTGCCTTTTAATCTGGCCCCCTTTGATTTTTCTTCTAGTTTATAAGTATCTTTGATTCTTACATGTGTCTAGAAATGTAAAGCAATGATTTGAGACAAAGTTTCTAGCTTTCAGCAGCAAATCTTTGCTATCCTAACTGGCTCTTAATTCCTTGATAGACTCTGATCACTGTCTTCAAAGATGTACAAAATTGTGCGTGAGTACTTGGCAAATTCTCTCGAAGAACTTGTTGATGACGAATTGAAGAAGTTTAAGAGTAAACTTACTTATCTTGACCTAAAAAACAAAAAAAAGCACATTCCTAGGAGGGATATTAAGAAAGCCTCCACTGGTGAAGATCTTGCTGAAATCCTGATCAACCATTATGGGTCCAATTTTGCAGTGAAGGTTACCATGAAAGTCCTGAAAAAAATTCACCAGAGACAAGTGGCTGAGATGCTCCTTCATGAAATCAAGGGTGAGTCAAAACTCTGACTTTCGGCTGCTCTTGCTATTTTCCCAACAAATAGCTTCCAATCTTAATGGTAGTTTCATCTCCTCACCCGAACTCTGCAGCTATTTTTTATGTCCCATCATATTTAATAAGAATTGTCCCTCCAAATATCGACAATGCCTATATTAGTCGAGGCTGTTCAAGTCATTACTATTCATTTTAGGTGACAAATTATTCCCCAAACTATGTGTTTTTTTTTAAATAATTATTTGATCATTTCTGGTTAAATATATAGGCATAGACACTGTTAATAATCAGTAATCAAGTAAATAAGGAAAACGTGTATAAGAAAAATGGAAAGGAAATTGTTTTGGGGGATATGGCAGTTTCAAAAAGAATTATGTAGAGGCAAAAGTAAAGGGAAGCAATGAAGACTAGACAAGGATGGATGTATGCAATTTCATTAGAGTAAGATTGGTTGGTATTCAGAGTTGAGGTCAGGCACAGTATTCAAGGTCATAGGACAATTGAATTTAGATCATAAATATCTTTTTCAATTTATCTTCTTAATATAACTGGCATACACAGGGATAAAGGATAAAAATACTGATATTTTCTCTACCAAAAAGCAGTAGGGAAGGGACTGTCTTGGAAGGAAAGAGTGTTAGGGAGCTACTGAGAACACAGAGTCCTAGAGGTCTCACATCACTCTTGCTAATGAAGATCTGAAAGTCAGGGAAGGAACAGTCTTACTCCAAGCCCTTTTCATTACCTGAGATTATGATGCTAATTCCATGTTTAATAGTGTATTCATGGTACTTTTGGAGATTTACCCTGACTTTTCTGAGCATTATTGAATATTTACTCATCAATGATGGTGTTTTAGAGAGAAGAGGTGGCTACTTTAGTTCGCAAAAGAAAGATCTACTAAACGGGAACTTCCAGTGTTATCTTTCTTCTGCAAATGACTTGAAATCTGGATGCTCTTTTGAGATAAAAAAAATTATAAACTTTTGAATATGAATTTTAAAAGGGATTTAGACTTTTAGTCACTAAGATGAATTGATATGGCTTGAAGTGCAGATATTATGATGTTCTCCAGAATTAAACTACAATTGTCCTTTGGCATCTACTGAGGTTTGTTTCCAGGACCTTCTGAGATAACAAAATACTCAAATCCTCTTCTCTTATATAAAATGGTAGTATTTGTATATAAGTCATGCACATACTCCTTATATTTTCAATTGTCTCCAGATTACTTACTATACCTAATACATTGAAAAATCCTATGCCAATCCTTTATCGATAAGAATGAATCTACTTATTCATTGCAGAAACTGGGTTTAGAGGAAATGTTATATGAAGTTGAGTACACAATTACCCAATAATCTCCTGCTTTATATGACATATTCTGATATTTAGTTGACTTGGACTCAAATTCATAAATATGG
The DNA here is from genome assembly GCF_902686445.1 of Sciurus carolinensis. NCBI lineage: Eukaryota > Metazoa > Chordata > Mammalia > Rodentia > Sciuridae > Sciurus > Sciurus carolinensis. The sequence goes on from NC_062223.1 coordinate 69,770,203, forward strand.
GACCATAAAACTATCTAAAACATAAAAAAAGTTTTGTAACGAGTTAAATAGATATCAAATTTATTGATTAAAATTAAACATGAAATGTAAAATTTGTTTAATAAATATTAGAAAGGATTTTAAAGTTCTCAAAAATCTTGTAATATTATTATGAGCTGTAAATATTATGTGTATTTTGCAAACAAGAAAACCAAAGATTAGGAGAAATTGATTTACTCTTTTTGTGGATACACTTAGAAAATGTCACATTTCAAACTGACTCTAGAACTCATCCTTGAAACTGGGGTTCACTTGATGCTTTGACTATATCCCTTGTCACTTTGAAGCTTACATGTTTTTTTACTTTTTCCCAACCTTTTCCCTGATCTTCTCCCTACTCTTAATCTACTCTTCTCCTTCCTCATCTCTCTTCCCTAATCTTATTCTCTCTGAATCACCTCTTTACAAACCCCTCTGATCCTGCTAATGGGCAGATCACAGCCTTTGGGACAAGAGTCCCCTGTTGTTTCTCTTTTGCTAGAAAAGTTGTGGGAATCAGACAAGAAGCAGCAAAGGGCACTCAAGAGTGGAGAAACCAAACTTTATTTTATGCCTGTGGGCCCAGAGGAGATCAGTACTCCAGATTCTGAGCCCCCCTTACCAGTTTTCCACAACATTTATTTAAAAAAACACAATAAGGATGAGGGATAGGGAAGAATAGAGTTACTTTATTTTAGGTAGAGGGGAGTGAAGGGAGGGAAAGGAGAATGGGGTAGGAAGGACAGTAGAGTGAAACAGACATTATTACCTCATGTTCATATATGACTGCATGACCAATGTGATACTGCAATATGTATAATCAGAAAAATGAGATTATATTCCATTTAGGTATAATCTATCAAAATGTATAAACGTATTCTACTGTCATGTACAGAATAGAACAAATAAAAAATAGTTAAAAAATGGTCTCATAGCAGCACTTATGTCACATGAAAACATGAAACTCATCCTACCTGCTGTAGTGGAAAGAATCTTGCTCTTAGACTCATAAAAGCCTGAGTACCAGTACAAGACATACAGTATACAATCTGCTATAGCTCACTCGATCTCTGTTTAAAAAAAAAAAAAAAAAAAAAAAAACAGGAAAATTTTAACCCCAAATTTCAATACCTGACAATATTCAGAGACTATCAAAATAGCTCAAAATACAGATGGATTAGTTAAGGGTAGTAGGAAGCAAAGAGTTGAGAGCGTTATTCAGTCTTTATTCTGACTGAAGTGAAGGTTTAAGCACATTGTTCTCTATAAGGGCTAATAAGATGTTCTGTACATCTAAACTTATATAGAAAACGAATATAAAAAGAATAAGAAAGAAGAGGATGATGAAACAGATGAAGAGGATGAAGAGGAAACTGATGAAGAATCAAGTGATGATGATGATGATGACGATGATGATGATGATGATGACGATGATGATGATGATGATGACGATGATGATGATGATAATTAAAAAGAAAAAGCCTTTCCAACAAAGATAAATATGAAAATATTTGCCTTTATTACTTTTTTATGGAATGGGGAGACTAATATGAAATTTATGGGTTTTGATCCAGTTCTTTATTTTCTATTCTACATATTCTTTTTATTCTTCTAATAAAATAATTCTGAGCTAATTATACTTTGTTAGAGTAAAACTTACAGAAAGATCAATAGGGAGAAGAGAGCAGGGGATGGGGAGAGGGAAGGGGAAGGAGAGGTACAAAGATCTGAATTAGAGCAAAATTTATTCTGTGCTTGTATAATTATATTTAAATGAATTCTAATGTCACATATAACTAAAAAGAACAACAAAAAAAGAGTTATTAGACTTATGGAGTTGCTGTAAGATAAAATTTTAAGTCATATAAGAATTCTTAGCCTGTTAGACAAAAATGAAATCTTCAAGCATCTATAAAAGATTTGTCTTATAATTGCTAAGAAAGAATAAATACTATTGCTACAGGATTGGAAATCATTGTCACTTTTTAGTTGTTTTTATTTCATAAGTATCCATAAATAAGTATATATAGACATCAAAATCTGTGTGTATGTGATGTCATCAGATTTCTTTGTGCCATTTTTTACTAAAACCTCTTCCTCCCTAAAACATCCTGACTTCAATTTATGTTATCTCTGATGTATGATTTACATTTAATGCTGTGCTTATTCTTGGTTGTCATAGAAAACTGTTATCTGATCCAGTGTTTTTGTTTTTTTATATATAGTTGGTACTTCTTTATGAGAGTGAGAAATAAATAGGGCTTCGTGGTTTCTTTGTTTGAAGCTCGATTGTATCTATAAATGATTGAAAAATAATTTCACTTAGAAATACAATGAAACTGGATTCTGACAAAAACATACTGAAAATAAAGAGAAGAGTAAATCCTTGATTAGTCTGTTTTCTACCACAGTTGCCTTTTATTTTCTCATAAGTTACCTTTGTTCATCCAACATCCATCATAACCAGCTGTTCTGGTTTCTGCCATAAGTATCCTCCCTCCCTCCCTCCCTCCCTTCCTTTTTTAAGAACTGTTTCTTTTTTAAAAAATATTTTGTTAGTTGTTGATGGATCTTTATTTTATTTATTTATATGTGGTGCTGAGGATCAAACCCAGTGCCTCACACATACAAGTGGTAGGCAAGTCCTCTCCCACTGAGTCACAACCCCAGCCAAACCCTTTTCTAAACTGCATCATTTTTGAGACCCTTACCTCTCTATCTAAACTTTCATTATGCGGACCTCAAAATGAAAATTTAGGACTAATCTTGCTCCAACACCGAGGTCAGATGCCATTGCTGAGCCCCCCGCCCCACCCCCAATGAAGTCTGACACCCCCACACACCAAGGACAGAGGCTGGTAGCTGAGCCTGCCCGCCTGCCCCTCCTACTGCTGAGGAACACTGCACCTGCCTCCATGCTGACTCAGCTCATCCTTGCTGGGGCTCCCCAGCTTCTTTGGAGGCTGGTGCAGGCATTTGAATTATTCCTGAGGGTGTGGCCATCATCATTGGAAGGGCAGTTCCCTTCCTGAGACACCTACAGGAGACTGGAGGCCCTTTGACAGGTACTTCTATTTACTTGCTTACATCCTACACCCTTTCCCATCCTCTTATTCACAATGAGAAATACTGTAAATAGTAATTGAACTGATCCTTTTCATTACAATAATGTTAAAGTCTTTATAGGGGCTATCTGGTTCAGGGCTGCATTTTCTCTGCATAGGGTGCTACTGGTATTGATCTCCCCTTCAAAGGAGAGGTAGTGGAAAACTGCAGGGTCATAATAAGCCTGCAAGGGGGGAACTTCGGTATCTTTGATCTTTACTGCTAGAGGGGAATATATAGAACGATATGAAAAAATAGGGGAAGAAAGTGTCCCTAGCAAACCAAGATGCTATTGTGATAGAATCCAATGACAGCATGGCAGTAGAAATGACAGAAAAAGAGTTTAGAATCTGCATACTTAAAATGTTCTGTGAAGCAAAAGATGAGATAAGAGAACAAATGCAGGCAATGCATGATCATTGCAGAAAACAGTTAAAAGAGCAAATGCAGGAAGCAAAAGAACATTTCAATAAAGAGATAGAGATTCTGAAAAAAAAAACCAGAAATACTTGAAAGAAACAATAAACCAAATTAAAAACTCAATAGAAAGCATCACCAACAGAATAGATCTCGTGGAAGATAGAATCTCAGACAATGAAGACAAAATATTTAATCTTGAAAATAAAGTTGAACAAACTGAGAAGATGTTAAGAAGTCATGAACGGAACCTTCAAGAATTATGGAATATCATGAAAAGATCAAATTTAAGAATTATTGGGATTGAAGAAGGCACAGAAATACAAACCAAAGACATGAACAACCTGTTCAACAAAATAACACCAGAGAATTTCCCAAACCAGAAAAATGAAATAGAAAATCAAATGCAAGAGGCTTACAGAACACCAGGTGCACAAAATTAAAAGAGATCCATACCAAGACACATTATAATGAAAATGCCTCACATACAAAGTAAAGATAGGATTTTAAAGGCTGTGAGAGAAAAGTGTCAGAGTACATACAAGGGGAAACCAATATGGATATCAGCAGATTTCTCAGCCCAGACTCTAAAAGCAAGAAGGGCCTGGAAAAATATATTTCAAGCTCTGAAAGAACATGGATGCCAACCAAGAATCCTATACCCAGCAAAACTAACCTTCAGATTTGATGAAGATATAAAATCTTTCCATGATAAACAAAAGTTAAAATAACTTACAAATAGAAAGCCTGCCCTACAGAACATTCTCAGCAAAATACTTTGTGATGAGGAAGTGAAAACCAACAATACAAGTCAGCAAAGGAAGGAACTACCCTAAAGGAAAAGCCAATCAAAGGAGAAACCAAGTCAAGTTAAAAACCAAAAATAGGGGGCGATCCAAGATGGCGGCCTAGAGGGAGACTGCACCCCCAGTCGCTCCAGAACCCAGGAGTTAAGAAGGGGAGGCATTGAGAGACTCGGACTGAAATAGAGCCACAGGTGAGTCTGCCCACTGGGTAAAGCTCGGCCCGGGTGGCAGGCCCAGATAGAGGTGGCTTATCGGTGCCGGGCAGGGCAGCTAGAGTCATCCACAGGCAGCCCTGCGCACTCCGGCGGTGGGCCCCGCCCACACAGCCAGCTTCTCCAGGTTTTCGGAACGGAACTGGCCCGCTAGTGAGAGCCTTTCTGACCAGAACAAGCTCCGAGTCCCGGAACCAGTGCAGTGCAACGTACTCCGGCACACAAGCAGCTTCAGGGACCAGGATAGGGCAGCCAGAGACCTCCCCAAGTAGCCTGGACCCCTGCGGTGGGAGGTGCCTTTCAAGGCTAGCTTCTCAGACCAGACCGCCCAGTGAGAGGTTTTCTACATAGAACCAGCCACAAGTCCCCGAACGAACGGAGAGCTTCGATCCACAAGCAGCCTCTGGGATCAGGGCAGGGCAGCCAGAGAACTCTTCATGCAGCTCAGCCCACTCCGGTCGCAGGCTCTTTTCACAGGGCGATCCAAGATGGCGGCCTATAGGGTGACTGCACCCCCAGTCGCTCCAGAACCCAGGAGTTAAGAAGGGGAGGCATTGAGAGACTCGGACTGAAATAGAGCCACAGGTGAGTCTGCCCACTGGGTAAAGCTCGGCCCGGGTGGCAGGCCCAGATAGAGGTGGCTTATCGGAGCCAGGCAGGCCAGCTAGAGTCTTCCCAAGGTAGCCTTCCACACTCCGGCAGTGGGCTCCTCCCACACGGCCAGCTGCACAGTGCAGGCCCACAGTGAGAGCATTTCCGCACAGAACCAGTTCCAAACCGTGGAACCAGTAGGGGGCTAGGGGCAGTTTTCTTCAGATGCGCTGCTTTATCAGATTCCTCCAAGACATCAGGCTACTGAAGGCTGGGAGGTGATACACTGGAAATCTACCGGGACACTATAAGCCAATAGCGGAAATCTGCAATATCTCAGGGTCCCACTGACAGCTGACCAATATGAGAAAACAAGGGAAGAAAATGTCCCAAACAAACCTAGATACTACATCAATAAAACCCAATGACAGCACAGCAGAAGAAATGTCAGAAAGGGAGTTCAGAATGTACATAATTAAAACGATCAGGGAAGCTAATGAGGAGATGAAAGAGCAAATGCAGGCATTGAAGGAGGAGATGAAAGAGCAAATGCAGGCATTAAATGATCGCACCAATCAACAGTTAAAAGAGCAAATACGGGAAGCAAGAGATCATTTCAATAAAGAGTTAGAGATACTGAAAAAAAAAAAAACTGAAATACTTGAAATGAAGGAAACAATAAACCAAGTTAAAAACTCCATAGAAAGCATAACCAATAGGATAGAACACCTGGAAGACAGAACCTCAGACATTGAAGAAAAATTATTTAATCTTGAAAGCAAAGTTGGTCAAACAGAAAAGATGGTAGAAATCATGAACAGAATCTACAAGAATTATGGGATATCATGAAAAGGCCAAATTTAAGAATTATTGGGATTGAGGAAGGCTTAGAGAAACAAACCAAAGGAATGAACAATCTATTCAATGAAATAATAACAGAAAATTTCCCAAATCTGAAGAATGAAATGGAAAACCAAGTACAAGAGGCTTACAGAACTCCAAACATACAAAATTACAACAGACCCACACCAAGGCACATTATTATGAAAATACCTAACATACAAAATAAAGACAGAATTTTAAAGGCCGTGAGAGAAAAGAATCAAATTACATTCAGAGGGAAACCAATAAGAATATCAGCAGATTTTTCAATCCAGACCCTAAAAGCTAGAAGGGCCTGGAACAACATATACCAAGCCCTGAAAGAAAACGAATGCCAACCAAGAATCTTATACCCAGCAAAACTTACCTTCAAATTTGACGATGAAATAAGATCCTTCCATGATAAACAAAAGCTAAAGGAATTTACAAAAGAAAGCCAGCATTACAGAACATTCTCAGCAAAATATTCCATGAGGAAGAGATGAAAAACAACGATGCAAATCAGCAACAGGAGGCGCTAGCCTAAAGGAATAGCCAAATAAAGGAGAAACCAAATCATGTCAAAAACAAATATGAGTCAATTGACTGGGAATACAAATCATATCACAATAATAACCCTGAATGTCAATGGCCTGAATTCATCAATCAAAAGACACAGACTGGCAGATTGGATTAAAAAGAAAAATCCAACAATATGCTGCCTGCAAGAGACTCATCTCATAGAAAGAGACACCCATAGACTAAAGGTGAAAGGATGGGGAAAAACATACCATGCACACGGACACAGCAAAAAAGCTGGAGTATCCATTCTCATTTCAGATAATGTGGACTTCAAACCAAAACTAGTCAGAAGGGATAAAGAAGGACATTACATGCTGCTTAAGGGAAGCATAAATCAGCAAGACATAACAATCATAAATATCTATGCCCCGAACATTGGCTCATCCATGTACGTCAAACAAATCCTTCTCAATTCCAGAAATCAAATAGACCACAACACAATAATACTAGGCGATTTTAACACACCTCTCTCACCACTGGATAGATCCTCCAAACAAAAATTTAATAAAGAAACTACAGATCTCAACAACACAATCAACAATTTAGACTTAACGGACATATATAGAATATACCATCCAACAAAGAACGAATACACTTTCTTCTCAGCAGCACATGGATCCTTCTCTAAAATAGACCATATTTTATGCCACAAAGCTACTGTTAGCACATACAAGAAGATACAGATACTACCTTGTACTCTATCAGATCATAATGGATTGAAATTAGAAATAAATGACAGAATAAAAAACAGAAACTTCTCCAATACCTGGAGATTAAATAATACACTATTATATGATGAATGGATAACAGAAGACATCAGGAGGGAAATAAAAAAATTCTTAGAAGTAAACGAGAACAAAGACACATCATATCAAAATCTCTGGGACATTATGAAAGCAGTACTTAGAGGAAGATTTATTTCATGGGGTGCATTCAAAAAAAGAAGTAGAAATCAACAAATAAACGACTTAACACTACAGCTCAAAGCGCTAGAAAAAGAAGAGCAGACCAATACCAAAAGTAGTAGAACGGTAAGAATGAAGGAAAGAAGGACTGTATAGAGGGAAAAGAGGGGTGGGAGGGGGGGGGGAAGGGAAAAAAATAAACATCATTGCCCTATGTAAACGTATGATTACACAAATGGTATGCCTTGACTCTATGTACAAATAGAGAAACAACATGTATCCCATTTGTATACAATTAAAAAAAAAATATATATATATATAAAAAAAAAAGTAGTAGAAGACAGGAAATAGTTAAAATCAGAGCCAAAATCAACGAAATTGAAACAAAAGAAACAATTGGAAAAATTAACAAAATAAATCGTTGGTTCTTTGAAAAAATAAATAAAATTGATAAACCCTTAGCCACACTAACAAAGAGAAAGTGGGAGAAAACTCAAATTACTAAAATTCGGAATGAACAAGGAAACATCACAACAGACACGAGTGAAATACAAAACATAATTAGAAGCTATTTCGAAAATCTATACTCCAACAAAACAGAAAACCTCGAAGACATCAACAAATTTCTAGAGACATATGAATTACCTAAACTGAACGAGGAGGACATACACAACTTAAATAAACCAATTTCAAGCAATGAAATAGAAGAGGTCATCAAAGGCCTACCAACAAAGAAAAGTCCAGGACCAGATGGGTTCTCAGCCGAGTTCTACAAAACCTTTAAAGAAGAGCTCATTCCAATACTCCTCAAACTATTCCATGAAATAGAAGAGGAGGGAACCCTCCCAAACTCGTTCTATGAAGCCAATATCACCCTGATACCTAAACCAGACAGAGACACATCGAGAAAAGAAAATTTCAGACCAATATCCTTAATGAACATCGATGCAAAAATTCTCAACAAAATTTTAGCAAATCGCATACAAATATATATTAAAAAGATAGTGCACCACGATCAAGTGGGTTTTATCCCAGGGATGCAAGGTTGGTTCAACATTCGGAAATCAATAAATGTCATTCACCATATCAACAGACTTAAAGTTAAGAATCACATGATTATTTCAATAGATGCAGAAAAAGCATTCGATAAAATACAGCATCCCTTCATGCTCAAAACACTAGAAAAAATTGGGGTAGTGGGAACATTCCTTAACATTATAAAGGCAATCTACGCTAAGCCCATGGCTAATATCATTCTAAATGGTGAAAAACTGAAAGCGTTCCCCCTAAAAACTGGAACAAGGCAGGGAAGCCCTCTTTCACCACTTCTATTCAACATCGTCCTTGAAACTTTAGCCAGAGCAATTAGACAGACCAAAGAAATTAAAGGGATCAAATAGGAAAAGAAGAACTCAAACTATCCCTATTTGCTGATGATATGATTATATACTTAGAGGAACCTGGAAATTCCACCAGAAAACTTTTAGAACTCATAAGTGAATTCAGTAAAGTAGCAGGTTACAAGAACAATGCTCATAAATCCAATGCATTTTTATACATAAGTGATGAATCTTCAGAAAGAGAAATTAGGAAAACTACCCCATTCACAATAGCATCGAAAAAAATAAAATACTTGGAAATCAATCTCACAAAAGAGGTGAAAAACCTCTACAATGAGAACTACAGAACACTAAAGAAAGAAATTCAAGAAAACCTTAGAAAATGGAAAGATCTCCCATGTTCCTGGATAGGCAGAATTAATATTGTCAAAATGGCTATACTACCTAAAGTGCTATACAGATTCAATGCTATTCCAATTAAAATCCCAATGATGTACCTTGCAGAAATAGAACAAGCAATTATGAAATTCATCTGGAAGAATAAAAAACCTAGAATAGCTAAAGCAATCCTCAGTAGCAAGAGCGAAGCAGGGGGTATTGCAATACCAGATCTTCAACTCTACTACAAAGCAATAGTAACAAAAACGGCATGGTATTGGTACCAAAATAGACAGGTAGATCAATGGTACAGAATAGAGGACATGGACACAAACCCAAATAAATACAATTTTCTCATACTAGACAAAGGTTCCAAAAATACGCAATGGAGGAAAGATAGCCTCTTCAACAAATGGTGCTGGGAAAACTGGAAAACCATATGCAATAGAATGAAATTAAACCCCTATCTCTCACCCTACACAAAACTCAACTCAAAATGGATCAAGGACCTCGGAATCAGACCAGAGACCCTGCATCTTATAGAAGAAAAAGTAGGTCCAAATCTTCAACTTGTTGGCTTAGGATCAGACTTCCTTAACAGGACTCCCACAGCACAAGAAATAAAAGCAAGAATCAACAACTGGGATAGATTCAAACTAAAAAGCTTTCTCTCAGCAAAGGAAACCATTAGAAATGTGAAGAGAGAGCCTACGGAGTGGGAGAATATCTTTGCCAACCATACCTCAGATAGAGCGCTAATTTCCAGAATCTATAAAGTACTCAAAAAACTCTACACGAAGAATACAAATAATCCAATCAACAAATGGTCTAAGGAAATGAACAGACACTTCACAGAAGAAGATGTACAAGTAATCAACAGATATATGAAAAAATGTTCAACATCCCTAGTAATAAGGGAAATGCAAATCAAAACTACCCTAAGATTTCATCTCACTCCAATTAGAATGGCGATTATCAAGAATACAAGCAACAATAGGTGTTGGCGAGGATGTGGTGAAAAAGGAACACTCATACATTGCTGGTGGGGTTGCAAATTAGTGCAGCCACTCTGGAAAGCAGTGTGGAGATTCCTCAGAAAGCTTGGAATGGAAACACCATTTGACCCAGCTATCCCACTCCTTGGCCTATACCCAAAGGACTTAAAATCAGCATACTACAGAGATACAGCCACATCAACGTTCATAGCTGCTCAGTTCACCATAGCCAGATTGTGGAACCAACCTAGATGCCCTTCAGTTGATGAATGGATAAAGATACTGTGGCATATTTATACAATGGAATATTACTCCGCAATGAAGAATGATAAAATTATGGCATTTGTAGGCAAATGGTCGAAATTGGAGAATATCATGCTAAGTGAGATAAGCCAATCTCAAAAAACTAAAGGACGAATGATCTTGCCAATAAGCGGATGAGGACATATAATGGGGGTGGGAGGGGTTAGCATTAGGTTTAGGGTTAGGTTTAGAGTTAGGCTAAGGAGAGCGGTAAGAATGAAGGAAAGAAGGACTGTATAAAGGGAAAAGGGTGGGAGGGGTGGGAGGGAAGGGGAAAAAAAAGAAACATCATTACCCTATGTAAACGTAAAAAAATAAATTAAAAAAAATGGTAAAAAAAAAAAAACAAAACTAAAGGACGAATGATCTCGCTGATAAGCGGAAGAGGACATATAATGGGGGGTGGGAGGGGTTAGCATTAGGTTTAGGGTTAGGTTTAGAGTTAGGGATAAGGAAAGCGGTAAGAATGAAGGAAAGAAGGACTGTATAGAGGGAAAAGAGGGGTGGGAGGGGTGGGGGGAAGGGAAAAAAAAATAAACATCATTGCCCTATGTAAACGTATGATTACACAAATGGTATGCCTTGACTCTATGTACAAATAGAGAAACAATATGTATCCCATTTGTATACAATTAAAAAAAATAAAAAAAAAATAAAAAAAAAGCCAAAATGACCAGGAATACAAATCATATCACAATAATAACCTTGAATGTCAATGGCCTAAACTCAATAATCAAAGGACATAGACTGGCAGATTGGATTATAAAGAAGGCCCAGCAATATGATGCCTTCAATACACTCATCTCACAGAAAAAGACATTCACAGACTAAAGGTGAAAGGATGGGGAAAAACATACCATGCACGTGGACCCAGTAAAAAAACATGGTCTCCATCCTCATATCAGATAAAGTGAACTTCAAATCTAAGTTACTCAGAAGAGATAAAGAAGGACATTTCATACTGCTTAAGGGAAGCATAAAAGAGCAAGATATAACAATTTTAAATATTTATGCCCCAAACAATGGAATATATATAAATATATCTATCTCAAACAAACCCTTCTCAATTTTAAGAACCAAATAGACCAAAACACATTAATAGTGGGGGACTTTAACACACTACTCTCACCACTGGATAGATCCTCCAAACAAAAACTGAACAAAGAAACTATAGAACTAAACAATACAATCAATGATATAGACTTAATGGATATTTACAGAGTATTTCATCCATCACTGAGTGAATATACTTTCTTCTCAGCAGCTCATGGGTCCTTCTCCAAAACAGACCATATGCTATGCCACAAAGAAGCCATTAGTAAATATAAAAAAATAGAGACCCTACCCTGTATGCTATCAGACCATAATGGAATGCAATTAGAAATGAACAATAAAATAACAAACAAAAACTACTCATACAACTGGAGACTAAATAATATGGTATTGAATGATGCAATGATAACAGAAGACATCAGGGAAGAAAAAAAAAATTCATATCAAAATCTTTGGGACACGATGAAAGCAGTACTAAGAGGAAAGTTCATTGCATTGAGCTCATACATTAAAAAAATAAAAAGTCAACAACTAAATGACCTAACATTACATCTCAAAGCCCTAGAAAAAGAAGAACAGAGCAACACCAAAAATAGTAGAAGACAGGAAATAATTAAAATCAGAGCTGAAATCAATGAAATTGAAACAAGAGAAACAATTCAAAAAATTGACAAAAGAAAAAGTTGGTTCTCAGAAAAAGTAAACAAAATTGATAAACCCCTAGCCACACTAATGAAGAGGAGAGAGAAAACTCAAATTACTAAAATTTGTGATGAAAAAGCAAAGATCATGACAGACAGTATTGAAATACATAACAAAATTAATTAGAAACTACTTTGAAAATCTATACTCCAACAAAATGGAAAATACTGAAGCACTGACAAATTTTTTAGAGACATATGATCCTCCCAAACTGAATCAGGAAGATGTGCACAATTTAAACAGATCAATTTCAAGCACCAAAATAGAACAAGCCATCAAAAGTCTAAAAACCAAGAAAAGTCCAGAACCAGATGGATTCTCAACCGAATTCTACAAGACCTTTAAAGAAGAACTGACACCAATACTTCTCAATGTATTCCGGGAAATAGAAAAGGAGGGAACCCTTCCAAATTCATTCTATGAGACTAGTATCACTCTGATACCAAAATCAGACAAAGACACATCAAGGAAAGAAAACTTTAGACCAATATCCATGAGGAATATAGATGCAAAAATCCTTCACAAAATACTGGCAAATTGCATACAAAAATATATTAAAAAGATAGTGCACCATGATCAAGTGGGGTTTATCCCAGGGATGCAAGGTTGTTTCAACATCCAGAAATCAATAAATGTAATTCATCACATCAATAGACTTAAAGTTAAGAATCACATGATTATTTCAATAGATGCTGAGAAAGATTTGATAAAATACAGCACCCCTTTATGCTTAAAACACTAGAAAAAATAGAAATAGTAGGAACATACCTCAACATTGTAAAGACTATCTATGCTAAGCCCAAAACCAACATCATTCTTAATGGAGAAAAACTGAAAGCATTCCCTCTAAAAACTGGAACAAGACAGGGATGCCCTCTTTCACCACTTCTATTCAACATTGTCCTTGAAAAACTTGCCAGAGCAATTAGACAGAACAAAGAAATTAAAGGGATACAAATAGGAAAAGAAGAATTCAAGTTGTCACTATTTGCTGATGACATGATCCTATATTTAGAAGATACAAAAAAACTCCACTAGAAAACTTCTAGAACTAATAAATGAATTCAGCAATGTAGCAGGATATAAAATCAATATGCATAAATCTAATGCATTTCTATTCATAAGTGATGAATCCTCTGAAAGAGAAATTAGAAAAAGTATTCCATTCATAGTAGCCTCAAAAAATAAAATACATGGGAATTAATTTAACAAATAAGGTGAAAAACCTCTACAATGAAAACTACAGAACATTAAAGAAAAATTGAAGAAAACCTTTGAAGATGGAAAGATCACCCATGTTCTTGGAGAGGCAGAATTAACACTGTCAAAATGGCTATTCTGCCAAAGGCGTTATACGGACTCAATGCAATTCCAATGACATTCTTCATGGAAATAGAGAAAGCAATCATGAACTTCATCTGGAAGAACAAGAGCCCTCAAATAGCCAAAACAATCCTGAGTAGAAAAAGTGAAACAGGAGGTATCACAATACAAGACATTAAACTATACTACAGAGCAATAGTAAGAAAAACAGCATGGTATTGGCACCAAAATAGACAGGCAGACCAAAGGTACAGAATAGAAGACACAGAGACAAAAACCACATAAATACAGTTACCTCATACTAGACAAAGGAGCCAAAAACATACAATGGAGAAAAGATAGCCTGTTCAACAAATGATGCTGGTAAAACTAGAAATCCATATGCAGTAAAATGAAATTAAACCTCTATCTCTCACCCGCACAAAACTCAACTCTAAATGGATCAAGGACATAGGAATTAGATCAGAGACCCTGCACATAACAGAAGACAAAGTAGGCCCAAATCTTCATCATGTTGGCTTAGGATCAGACTTCCTCAATAAGGCTCCCAAAGCACAAGAAATCAAAGCAAGAATCAATAAATGGGATGGACTCAAACTAAAAAGCTTTTTCTCAGCAAAGGATACAATCAAGAATGTGAAGAGAGAGCCTACACAGTGGGAGAAAATCTTTTCCACAAGTACTTCAGATATAGCACTTATCTCCAAAATTTATAAAGAACTTACAAAACTTTACACCAAAAATACAAAGAACCCAATCAACAAATGGGCCAAGGAATTGGACAGACACTTTACAGAAGAAGACATACAGACAATTAATAAATATATGAAAAAATGTTCAACATCTCTAGTAATTAGAGAAATGCAAATTAAAACAACTCTAAGATTTCATCTTAGTCCAATTAGAATGGCTATTATCAAGAACACAAACAGTAGTAGATGTTGGCGTGGATGTTTACATTGCTGGTGGAGTTGCAAATTGGTGCAGCCACTCTGGAAAGCAGTGTGGAGAATCCTCAGAAAACTTGAAATGGACTCACATTTTGACCCAGTTATCCCACTCCTCAGTTTATACCCAAAGGACTTAAAATCAGCAAACTACAGTACGACAGCCACATCAATGTTTATATCAGCTCAGTTCACAATAACTAGATTGTGGAACCAACCTAGATGTCCTTCAACAGATGAATGGATAAAAAAACTGTGGTATATATGCACAATGAAATATTATTGAGCCATAAATAATAATAATATTATGGCATTTGCAAATAAATGGATGGAATTGGAGAATATCATCCTAAATGAAATAAGCCAATCCCCAAAAAACCAAAGGTCGAATGTTTTCCATGATAAGTGGAGAATGATATATAAAGGGGTTGGAGGGGTGAGGAGGGAAAGAAGAATAGGGGGGGTACTTTAGATTATGTAGAAGGAAATGAGTGGGGGGGGTATAAAAATGGTAGAATGAGACAGACATCATTACCCTATGTACATGTATGATTACATGAATGGTATGAATCTACATCATGTACAACCATAGAAATGAAATGATGTACCCCATTTATGTACAATGAATCAAAATGCAATCTGTAAAAAATTTAAAAGATAAATTAAAAAAAAAGAAAAGGAAAAAAAATGAAAATTTAGGAATCACACAGATTTTGAAAAACGTTTGACGTACAGTTTGAATTCTTCATTAAGCTCCTAAAAACTCATAATCTGAAATTCATAAATCAATTTAAGTGAGAAATTGTGATGCTTATTTTTTATTTTAAAATTCTCTTCAATCTATTAAGTTGTATGCCAAAGAAGACATATTAAAAAAAAAATCAAGATCAGCTTTTATCTAATGCCACAATTCATGAGTTGTTAAGTATAAACATCACTTTACTAAGGATGATTACATGCTAAATTTTATGATTTTGAAATTCAATGATCATGGACCTTTTGCTTGTGTACCCTAACATAAAGCATAATCACCTTTTCATATGCTTCCTGGAAAAACATTTATACTCTTTGGTTCACATTTTACTAATAAATTAATAAATTTCTAAATCATGCACACACTTGAAATATATTTGAAACTGGTATGTCATGAGCTTTAGTCATGAAAAAACAGTGCACACAAGCCACTGTAGTTCAAAAGTTATCATCTTGAAAATTCCAAGTACTAAAACTTAATGGTCATCTTAATAGTATGAAGAAGTAGAGTCTTTTAGAGATGATTATGCTCAAATTATCTGTTTGCTGATGATATGATCTTATATTTAGAATACCCAAAAAATCATCTCAGAAGACTTCTAAAGCTGATAAACAAATTTAGAAAAAGGGAGGATATAAGATCAACATACATAAATCAATCATTGCTCTCTACTTTAGTAATGAATCTGCCAAAAAATAAATTAGGACAGCTACCCCTTTCACAATCACCTAAAAAAAAAAAAAAAAAAAAGGAATACTTCGGAATTAACCTAATAAAGGAAGTGAAGGACCTCTACAATGAAAACTACAGAACACTGAAAAAAGAAATTGAAGAAGACCTTAGAAAATGACAGTAGAATTGAGTAGGCAGAATTAACATTGTCAAAATGACCATACTACCAAAAGGAATGTACAGATTTGATGAAATTCCCATCCAAATACCAATGACGTTCTTCATAGAAATAATAAAAGTTTTAAAATTAATTTGGAAAAATAAGAGACCCAGAATAGTCAAAGAAATCTTGAGCAAGAAGAGTGATGCTGTAGGTATCACAATATCTGACCTATAATTATACTACAGAGCTACAGTATCAAAAACCAGCGTGGTACTGGCACCAAAACAGACATGAATACTAATGGAACAGAACAGAAGACACAGAAACAGACCCACATAAATAGTTATCTGCTACTAGTCAAAGGTGCCAACACTAATTGTTGGAGAAAAGATAACCTTTTTGACAAATAGTGCTAGGAAAACTGAATAGTTACATGTAGAAGAATGAAAATAGATCCCTATCTCTCAACTTGCATAAAAGTCAACTCAAAGTGGATCAAAGACCTAGGAATTACATCAGAAACTGCAACTGCTAGAGGTCCAACACTCCAGCAATATTGGCAGAGGAACTGACTTCTGTAAGATCCCCTGAAGCACAAGACACGAAACAAAAAAATCGGTTATGGGATATCTTGAAATTAAAAAGCTTCTGTACAGCAAACAATTAAGAGCATGAAGAGAGAGACTATGGAATGGGAATAGATTTTTTCCACCTGCTTCTCAGGGCACTGATATCCAGAATAAAGAATTCAAAAACCTTAACACACACACACACACACACACAAAACCAAATAAAAACAAAATACAATTAATAAGTACTCAAATGTACTAAACAGACACTTCTTAAAAGAAGAAATACAAATGTTGTACGAATATATGAAACAATGTTCAACATCTCTAGCAATTACCAAAATGCAAATCAAAACTACATTGAGAATTCTTCTTAACTCCAGTTAGAATGGCAATTATCAATAATATAAATCATAATAAGTTCTTGTGAGGATATGGGGAAAATGGTACATTCATACAATATTGGTGGGACTGAAAATTAGAGCAATCACTCTGGAAAGCAGTATGAAGAGTTCTCAAAAAATTAGGAATGGAACCAACACATAATGCAATTATCCCACTCCTCAGCATATATTCAAAATAACTAAAATCAGCATATTGTAGGGATCCTGACACATCAACATTATAGCAGCACAGTTCACAATAGCTAAGCTATGGAATCAGCTTAGGTGCTCTTCAACAGATGAATGGATAAAGAAAATGTGGTGTATATATACACAGTGAAGTTTTAGTCAGTCATCAAAAAAGTGAAATTCTGGCATTTGCTGGTAAATGAATGGAGTTCAAGACTATCATGCTAAATGTAATAAGCCAGACCAAGAAAGTCAAAGGTCAAATTGTTTTCTCTGATATGCAGACGCTAATCCAAAATAAGAAGGGTGGGGGAGGAGAGAGAAAAACTAAAAGGGGGAGGGACGAAATCCCTTCAAAATAGAAGAAAGATCAGTAGAGAAAGGAGTTGAAGGGGAGGAAGGAGGAACAGGAAAAGGGAAGAACAACAGAATGAATCTGATCTAAAAATTTCCTATGTACTTACATGAACATATCCCAGTGAATCTCATCATCATGTATACCCACAGGACAATAATTTGAAAAATAAATAAATAACAGAAAGATGAGTAGAGTGAAGGGGACAGGGGTGGGAGAAGAGGGAAATGGGAAATACTGGGGACAGAATTAGACCAAATTATCTTTCATCCTTTTATAACTATGTCAAAATGAATTCTAATGTTGTGCATAACAATAAACAGTAAAAATTTAAAAAAATAGTTTATACAAAAATGGAAACAATTTTCTGAAACATGTAGTGTAGAAAAGCATATCTAAGAAGGGTAGTTGATACTGATCAATGCCTACATTAAGAAAAATGATCTTGAATAAACAAGTTAATGTTACATCTCAGGGTACTAGAAGATAAAGAATCAACTAAACCTGAGACTAGAAAAAGAAAGAAATAATGAAAATTAGAGAAGAAAGAAATGAAATAGAGACTAGAAAAACAATAAAAAAGATAAAGAAAAAAGTCTGAGGTAATTTTTAAAGACAAAAAATTAAAAACCTGCAGCTAAAATCAGAGAAAAAGAGAGCAGACACAAATAGAATAATATATGAAAAATTAGACATTACAACTGATGTCATGGAAATCCTAAGGAATAGAAGATACTACCATAGAAAATTATACAAGAAAAATTGAATATTCTAGAAGAAACAAATTCCTAGTGACATAAAAGTATCAATCATTCAGAAAGAGAAAATCTGAATAATTCAGCAATAAACTAAGAGATCATATTTATAATAAAAATGTCTATAAACAAAGAAAAACCTAGGACCTAGTGGATTTAGTGTTGAGTCTTACCAAACTTAAAGAATGAATATCGAGTTCCGGCCGGGAGCGTGGTGAGGAACGGAGTGCGGGCTGCTCTCGGGCCCTCGGGGGCCCTCCGGCCTCAGGCGGCGGGTGAGCTGGGGCCCGGGACAGGCCGCGGCCTCTTCCCTGCAGACATCCGGAGCTCCCGCTGCGACTGCCCACTGGCTGGCCCTGCCTGTGAAGGACCTGCGAGCCTCTCCCCCTGGCTGGATGACCTGAGGGCGGCGGCGACCTGTCGGATCCCGGCCCCTGGACCCCGCGGGCGGCCGGGTCTCGGGGCCCAGTCCTGTTCGTCCCAGCCGAAGCCGCCGCAGAGCTCGTGGCGCCTTTGGGTGGCGGCGAGCGTGGCGGGGCGAGAAGAATGGCGGCCGCCGGGACGCCGCGGAGGCCGGCAGGAGCTTCGAGGGCCCACGGAGGAGAGTGGACGCCCGAAAGCTCGGCCACGCGTTGGACGGAGGAGCCGCGCAGACGAGGCCCTCCGCGACCGCGCGGTGCGGCTCCTCCAGACGGCGCCTTGTCGGGACAGGCGGACAAAGGCCTTAACCGTCCCGGAAGGTGAGCGAAACCCGAAGACGAGGACGGGTGGAACGGTTAGCGGCCTCGGGTGGAGAGAAGCGGTCGTCACGTGCAAGCCGCCACCCTGGGAAGATTTCCCGCCCTGTGTAGAAGGCCTGTGTATATAATGTGAAAAAGCTGCTCTCAACTCGCCCCCGACCTGTTAAAACGTGTGCTGCGTCTGGACATCTCAATGTGAAGAGGTTGCCGAGGTCTGATGGTTAGAAAATAACGTCTTGTAAATGGCCTTTTGTTTTTAAAAATCGGAAATGTCTTCTGCAAGTGACTGGAATGGATTCGTTAGCTCATCTCTGGAGCTGCACGTGTCCACGTTTGTTAAGGGGGTTGGAGGACGTGGAGAAGACTTTGTGAGGAGGGGGAAGTCCTGTGCACACTGGTTTTATGTAAAAGACATTTTCCTATTGTAACCATTGTTTTGTGTGTGCATTTTATTCCTCATTACTGTATAGATAGTTGAAAATGCTAAGTACTTTTTTGGAAATATCTAAGCTTTCTAGAGGTTCTAAAGTGCCTGATATATGTTAAAAGTAGAAGTGGTAACATCCAACACGTTTTGTACATTTCTTTTGAAATTCTTATGAAATTTTTTTTGGGGGGGGGGTAGTAGCCAAACCCCCTTTTGAGTGTACAGAGTTGTGTGCTGGTCCTTGGGTGTGCCCACCCTGAGCTAAGACTTGTACCTTATGTCTATGGGTTTTGTTTTACTTGCTGTGTATATAGTGTTTATAAAGGACAAATGAATCCTAATCTGCAGCTAGTCTATCTAGATGTTAAAGAGATTGCCAGTGTATGTCAAAAGTAGAATTAATAAACAAATTTTGTATGTTTTGTGTTAAAATTCCTAGGAAGGATTGTCTTCCGAAAATTTTGAGCATTATAGCCCACTGGGTTGGTGACAGGCCAGAATGCTCGTATTTTGAAGACATTTTAAAATTAGGACTATTGTTACATGTGTGCAGTTTATTCGACTGTCGTGTACATAGTGGACAAACAGTCCTTATTTGAAATATCTAGTCTGGCTAGATGTTTAGAAGTGCCCAATGTATGTTAAATGTAGAGATAGTAAAATATCACTTTGTAAATATCTTTTTGCTAAAATTCATATGAAATAGTCTCTTGGGGAATGGAACTGTTAAATCACCTCTGTGAGCAGTATAGTACTGTCTGCACTTGTTCAGTGATGTGGAGGAGGTGGGAGGGAAGCAATTGCAAAAGGTAATATGTTAGTGTGTTCATACTTGGGACATTTTCAGACATCAATTTTCTTTGTTTCGTGCATTTTGTTTTGCTGTGTATATAATGTATATAATGGGCAAATGAGTCCCAGTTTTGCAACATCTAGTCTCTATATGTTAAAGAGGTTGCCAGTGTATAACCAAGTAGTTAGTAAAATTAGCACACTTTGTACACTTTGTGTTGAAATTCATGGGGAAGCTTGTCCTCTGTAAATGACTTCTGAATATGAATTTGTTCAGCCATCTCTAAGCACTACATATGCCTGTAATTGTCCACTGGACTGAAAGAGAGAAGGATGTGAGGATAGAAAGGTTCAAGGACAAAATGGTCATATTAGAAAATACCCCAGATTCTAACCATTGCTACGTGTGCAATTTTATTTACCAGTGCTGTGTTCATAGTGGACAGGTTCTTATGTGGAATATCTAGTCCTTCTATATATTTAGAAGTGCTTGATATATTTAAAAGTAGAAGTGGTAGAATTACAACTTTGTAAATAGCTTTTAAAAAGTGATGGGAAATACTGTTTGGAATTGTTAAGCCACCTCTGAACAGAATTCTGTCTGTACTTGTTCACTGGGTTGAGGGAGGTGGGAGGGAAGAAGTTGCAAGGGTGTTTTGTTAAGAGTGTGCTAGAAAATTTCAGCTTACCCATTGCCCTGGGATGTGCATTTCATTTAACTTTGCTGTGCTGTATATATTGTATATATACTGGACAAAGGAGTCCTAATTTTATAATATCTAGTCTCTAGATATTAAAGAGGTTGCCAATGTATGACAAAAGTAGAGTTAGTAAATTAACACATTTTGAACACTTTGTGTTAAAATTCATAGAAAGGTGGTCTTCTGAAAAGGACTTTTGGAAGTGAAATTATAACATATCATGTGACACTCAGATGTGGCACATGTGACATAGGAGGAAGAAGTGGAAGAAATGAAGGATTCTAGGCCAGAGTAATCCTACCTGGAAGACACTTTCAGATGTAACCATTGTTACATGTGTGTAGTTTATTTAACACTACTATGTAGATAGTGGACAAACTTAAGTCCTTATTTGAAACATACAGTCTTTCTAGATGTTTAGAAGTGCACAAAGTATGTTAAAAGTAGAGGTAGTAAATAAAACATTTTGTAGATATCTTTTTGTTAAAATCCATAATGAAATAACTGTCTTTTAGAAATGGAATGATCAAAACAGTTCTCTGAGCAGTACATGTTGTATTTGTGCTGTTCAGGGAGGAAGAAGGAAAAGAAAATGCAAAGGACTTTATACCAACATATTTTCTGTGAAGCAAGATTGACCATTGTCTCTTATATCTGAGTTTTGTTTTACTATGTAAATAGTGTATACAAAGGACTAGCTCAGTGCTAGACACATGCCCACCATACACAAGGTTCTGGCTTCCATCCCCAGCACTGGAGAAAAGGAAGATACATATAAATAAAATATAGCATATCAACATACTGAGGGTAAAAAATTCCATCTAGAGATGGAAATGCTAATTACCCTGATTTTATCATTATATCTCCTATACATTGAAGCATAATACAATGTCCCATAAGAAAGTACAAATATTTCAATTAAAATTTTAAAAAATAAAGAAAAATGAAAGGAAGGAAGGAAAAAATGAACACTAACAATGGAAATGAGTTGCACTGTGTCAATCCTCCACTTACAGGTAACTTAAGTGTGGTCTTTCAACTCTCAATTCTGCAATCTTTCCCTGGACAATCATTCCCTCCAGTTACAGAAGTGATACTTAGACATACCTAATAATCCTTAACATGTTGAATTAACATCTAAATCTTAAAGTGTATTCTATGAAGGAGCATGTTTTGCAAAACTAATATCTTTCCATTTACATTTAGTTCCAATGTTGTGCAGGTACATAGGAAAATATGAACATACTTTACATATAAATATATGTGTAGATACAGTAGTTCCCTCTTGTGGTTTTGCTTTATTTGATTTTAGTTACCTGTAATAAACTTTGGTCCAGCATAGCCTGAAAATCTTAAATGGAAAATTTCATGAATACACAATCATAAGTTCTGAATTATGTACTATTCTGGGTAGTGTGATAACACTGCTCACATCTTTCTTCCTCCTACCCAAAACATGAATCATTCCCTTTTATTGTGCATCCATGCTGTATATGCTACCAACTGATTCATCACTTTGCAGTTTCTCAGTTATAAGATCAATTGTCACAGAATAACATTCCTTGTGTTCAAGTAACACTTATTTTAATTAGTAAAACCTCCGAAGTCTAAAAGTAGCCATTTGGATATGCCAGAGTGAGAACATAAAGTGACTTCCTTTCACTTAAGTGAAAAGGTGAAAGTGTTCAACTTACTAAGAAAAGAAGAAATCACATGTACAGATTGCTAAAATTTACACAGTACGGTAGGATATTTTGAGAGGAAGGGGGAAAGACCACATTTACATAACTTTCTTTTAGAGCATATTGTTATGTTATGTTCTATTTTATTATTAGTTATTATTGTTCAGCTTTTATTGTGTCAAATTATTATAAGTAGGTATATACAGAGAAAAACGGTCTGTATAAAGTTCAGGCGTCCACTAGGGTCTTGGAAAGTATCACCTGCAGATAAGGGGAAGATTAATAAATTATTTTTATATATGTGCTTATGCACATGCATGTGTGTGTGTAACTATTATTTATGAAAATAGGAACTATCTGCGTTAGTCCATTTTGCATCACTGTGACAGAATATCTGAAATAAACAACTTTAAAAGAAAAAAGTTTATTTTGGCTCACAGTTTCAGAGATTTCAGCACATGGTCACTTATCTCCATTGCTTTGGGCCTGAGAAGAGGTCAAACATCATGGCTGAGAGCATACATTGGAACAAAACTGCTCACCTCATGGTAGCCAGGAAGCAGAGTCAGCTCACTTTTATAATGAAGCCCCTACCCCCAAACACATTAAACCATGAATAAATAAGTAGATTACTCTAAGATGTTAGAATCCTCTTGATCCAATCACATCCAAAGACCCCCCCCACCTATGAACACTGCTCTATTGGGGACCAAACATTTCGCACATGGCCTTTAGAGGACATTTCAGATCCAAAACATGACATTCTACAATTGTCTCCCAAAGGCTCATGTCCGTCTCATAATAAGAATGTACTGAATTCATTTCTAAGAGTCCTACAGTCTTAACAGTTCCAGCACTGCTGAAAAATTCAAGTCCAAAGCCTTCACTGAGGTGGAAGGCAAACCCTTAGTGGGGAACCCCTGCAAAAATGAAACAAACAAGAAACAACCACACACAAAACTTGTTACATACTTCCCAGATATAATAGTGCAGAGTAAACACTCTCATTCCAAAAAGGAGGAACAGGAAAATAGCAAGATAAAAATCTAGCAGGACAAATATGAAATCTTGTAGCTCCTGTTTAGCATCCAGGGCATACAGTGGTGTGAAGTGAACTTCAAAGGATTTAGACTTCCCCGATTCTATGATCTTTCTGGCTACAACCTTCCTGGCCTCTCTATTATCCTTACTATTCTTGCTGTTTGCAGATTTCTTTGATGAATGTTCCAAATTCTTTCATGACTACCTTTCTGGGATCTCAAAACTGTAGCTTCAGCCTGACTCTCACAGCTTCAATATGCATCCTTCTATCAGAGACTTCTTTCAGGAACTCCAAACCTGCCATACAATGCCTGGCCTCAGACTTGCCTTTGAAATCTCAGTGGAAACCTCCATAACTCTTGTAATTGGCATTCCTGCAAAATCAGCAGCACATGGACTCTGCCAAGGTCTACCACTAGTGGGATCAGTAACTGGACCACTTTGGACCATGGTTGCAACAGCCTCTGAGTGCCTAGACAGTTGAACATGGGAAATGAATCCCAGGAAAACAATTTCCAAGGTGACCCTGTGCAAGCATCGTGCCTTGGAACTTTCTTCTCAAAGTAGTCTTTTAAATGAGGTTACATTTTTTATATCCTTGAGCCTGTGATGGGTGGGGGTTTTGCTAATTCCTGAAGTATACAGGATGTGTCTTTCCTATTGTCTAGGTTGAAAGTACTTGGCTTCTTTTTAATGGCCTTTTAAAGATCTTTAACAACCACACCCTCCTGGACTCCCAAATTCCATGCTCCTTTTCTGGACAAATTGCAAGTGTTTCAACTCTTCCTGCTCTGCTTTTGGCTCTTAATTGTCACTGTAATTCTGGCTAAAAGCAACCAGCAATACTCATGTTTTAACATGAATGCTGTTCTGCCTTGACATTTCCTTCCTAAGATTAATTATCCTTAAACTTGACTCCACTCCAAGTTTCAGGGCATTGACATAATATAGAAAAGTTCTTTGTTAGAATGTAACACAACAGGTCTGTAGTCCAATTTTCAGTAGTCTTCATTTCCATCTTAAATATCAGCACAACCTTTACTCTCCATCTCTATCAACATTCTGGTCTGAGTCCTTGCCAGATTTTCCCATTAAAATCTACTTTAGAGCATCATAGCTTTTTTCTATTCTGCATCCCCAGATTTTTCCAAACCCCTCCCTCAAACTAATTCCAGAGGCTTCTGAATCACATCTTCAGGTATAGTTATAGAAATGACCCTGTAGAACATTTTGGTGGGGAGCATAGTGGTGTAGCAAATTTTCTCATCTCATGGCAGGAGGGAAACACGAGAGAGAAAAAGAGAGAGAGAGAGAGAGAGAGAGAGAGAGAGAGAGAGAGAGAGAGATTTAGATCCTACTATACCCTTCAAGGGCACACCCATAATTACTTCTTCCCACCAGGCTCCACTTCCTAACCTTTCCTCACTTACCAATAGCACCCTCAGCTGAGCACCAGGTCTTCAACACATGAGCTATTGGGTTATATTTAAGATTCAAACCGTAGCACCATCTAAAATGGCAAAATGTGCTTAATTATTCTAAAAGGGCCTACCTTTTCCCACTTGATGCATAAGCCATGACCCTAAACATAGACAAGGAATTGTTAACCACTGTTGCCCCCGAGTCTTCAAAAGACATCCAAATAGACCAGTCAATGACTCTCCCAATTAGGAGTTTTTGTTTTCACGGTTGATATGTGTGATATGTTGCTTTTATTTCTTTAGACTGAACTTCAATAGTTCGCTGCTCTTCTTTGTAGACCATCCTTGGCACTTATTCCAATCCCCATAGTTTCCCACCTTATCAAGGAAACTATTTATCTAGTACTATACCTAAGGACTTTGGTTGGTTCTCTCTGAAACCTAAATTTGACTTCATGATTCTTGATCTTTGTGTTTTCTCTCTTGGCCACTGTCCTTTCTTATGCCTTCATTGTCTCTACCATCCTGCACATACCCTCAGCCACCAGGCAGCGGAAGGCCTTCCCCACCTGCGCATCTCACCTTACAGTGGTGGTCATCTTGTGCACATCAGTGATCTTGATGTATGTCTGACCTTGGGTCATTGCTTCAGTTAATTATAACAAATTGATTTTAGCCATATTTGCAGTCTTCTTTCCCATGACAGCTTGAGGAACAAGGAGGTCAAGGATGACATTAGAAAAACCATAGCTAGTGGCTGAGCCCTTATCTTGAGATTCTCTTCACTGAAGACACAGACCTTCTGCCTTTCATCATTTAACTTTAACCACAAAAAGCACCTTCACTAAAGGAGAGTCTAAGATTGCAAACACACTGACTTAGAACCATGATTTAGGGTCATGGAATTAGAGAAAAATAAAAATCCTTCTTTCTGTCAGATGTTCATTAAATACTGCCTTTATGAAGCAGTCAATGAAGTAGTCAAAACTCTGAGATATTTATTAGTAAAATGGTTATGATTTTATTGTTTATGCAGAACATGTTAAGAAATAATCAGTTACTATCCACTTTTAGACTTCTGTCAGGAAGTTTAGTTCATTTTAATTGTTTCATTTTAAAAGTCCTCTATCTTAGGAAGAGTGCTATTATGGATTGGATGTGAGGTGTTCCCCAAAAAGCTTACATGCAAGACAATGCAAGAAGGTTCAGAGGAGAAATGATTGGGTTTTGAGAGTCTTAACCTAATCAGTTAATTAATTCATGATGGGATTAACTGAGTGGTAACTGGAGGCAGGTAGGGTGTGGCTGGAGGAGGTGGGAAATAGGGCATGATTTTGGAGTACATATATATTTGTACTTGGTGAGTGGAGTCCCTTTCTGCTTCCTGATCACTGTGAGGTAAGCTGCTTCCCTCCACCACCCTCTCCTGCCATGATGTTCAGCCTCTCATTGAGCCCCAAGAAATAGAGATGGTCTTGTATGTGCTAAGACCTCTGAACCATGAGCCCTCAGATAAACCTTTCCTCCTTTACAGTTGTGCTGGTTGGGTCATTTAGTCACAGCAGTGAAAGCTGATTAAAACAGGTGCACAAAGAGAAGTTTTGCTACATACAATGTCCTAGATCTGGCCTGTTCATTGCTTTGAAGGGGATTGAAGACTGGATCCCTTTATAATCAACCGAGCTTATTGATATCTCATTTTGATTATTTTTAAAAGTTAGAAAGATGAGAGATAAATTTCCTTCAGATTCTAATAGACACATTATAAAACAGTATAAGGAAAAGTGTGCGCGCGTGTGTGTGTATATGTGTGTGTGTGTGTGTGTGTGTGTGTGTGTGTGTGTGTGTAAGTTCACGTTTTAATTTCCTTCTTTGTTGGAACTTTCGCATATAGTATTTTGGATAAAATAAAAG
This sequence comes from Sciurus carolinensis, assembly GCF_902686445.1. Classification (NCBI taxonomy): domain Eukaryota; kingdom Metazoa; phylum Chordata; class Mammalia; order Rodentia; family Sciuridae; genus Sciurus; species Sciurus carolinensis. Next base: position 69,797,299 of record NC_062223.1, read on the forward strand.
ACAGACTGTAGGGAAATTAGTGGGTGTTCATTAAAACCCATTCCTTTTCAGGTAAAGGAAGCATTTGCCTTGTCAAAACCAAGTGTTTGCTTAGATGCCACTTGACCTGGATGTGAACAATTTTCCCAGGTTCCCCAGAACATCCACCTTCTGATTTGCTTTTCTTTTGATTTTCAAAAGGTGAATGCAAGATCCTGTTAAGTAGTTTAAACTTTTATTTGGCTATTACAAATTAGTAAAAGAGAGATTCTGACTCAGAAATATTGAATGAGTGAATTAATAAAATATGGTCTTCTAAGAGTTTAAGAATGATAGTTTCAACACTTTGGAAAATGTATTTCATGTTTTAATTACACTATTTGATTTATGCACCATCTATTCTTTAATGAATTAATTTTGTCCTTACCTTTCCTTGCCATTTTGTATTTGGTTTTATGTAATGCCAGATGGGATTGCTTTATTTATTTTTATATAGATTAAGATGCTTTACAAACTATGATAATTTCTAATTAATCTAAGTCTGTTAGATTCTCCTGGCTTTCCTTACTTTTGGCCCAAACCTAGTGTTTTTCTAATGATAAAGTACCATTTTTCTTTACTCAAAATATAGCCTTATGAGCCATGATCCATACAGGGTCACTATAAGTAATCTAAGATGCTTTGTCTTGAATCATATAATTTTTACCTCAATCTTAGAATATTCTGATATTTTGGTCAAAAAAGAGAAAATTTTGCCCCATGTATTTTTGTCTGAAAATCTTTATTAATCACTAATGGACAACTACTGTTGTTTTGAAAATTGTTCTTATCATAATCTCATAACAAAAAATGATGAGTAGGTGAGGTAATAAGTTAGACTGTTTTAATATATTCTACAATATACACATATATCAAAACATCACATTGTATCCCATAAATATATATAATTATTGTTTATTAATGAAAAATGCTTTTAAACTTTAATTCAACAGCTCTGGAAGCATTCATTGTAACTTAACTATGACCTATATTTGGAAAATAGCATTCCTTTTCTGATCTAGACAATCTGTTTTTTTTTTTTTTTTTTTTGGCACCTGGGATTGAACCTAGGGGCACTTAAACACTGAGCCACATCCCAAGCTTTTCCAAGCTTTTCTGTATTTTTATTTAGAGACAGAATCTCTCTGTGTTGCTTAGTGCCTCATTGAGTTGCTGAGACTGCCTTTGAATTCACAATCCTCCTGACTCATTCAGTCTTCCCAGCCACTGGGATTACAGGGTGTGCCATCTCAACAGGCCTAGACCATTTTTAAGGTATTATATATTACCAGGGATAAGGAGACAAGTATATAGGGTGTTATTTGTTCAATTGGTATTGTCACAGTTATACAGAAGATTTAATTCTGAAGATCTGTTGTACAACTTAGTGCCTATATTTAACAATAAAGGTTTTGTCCACTTCAAAATATGTTGAGGGTAGATCTTTTGCAAAGTGTTCTTAACACACACACACATACACACACACACAAACTGAAGGACACAAGGCAACTTTTGAAGATAATGAATGTGTTTATTACCTTGACTGTGGTAATGGTAACACAAGTATATAAATATGCATGCATCAAATTTTTTATGCTTCCGAAACATCTTTTAATCTATAATTTCCCTCCCTAATTTATTTATTTATTTTTAATGTTTTTATTTTTACAGACTGCATTTTGATTCATTGTAGACAAATGAGGTACAACTTTTCATTTCTATGATGTGGATTCACACCATTCATGTAATCATACATGTACATAGGGTAATAGTGTCTAAGTTCACTATCTTTCCTTCCCCCATTCCTCCTGCCCCATTTCCCTCTCCACAATCCAAAGTCCCTCCATTCTTCTCTTACCCCCCTGCCACCCCACTCCTCTCTATTATGTATAATCATCCACTTATCAGAAAAAACATTTGACCTTTGTTTTTTTGGGATTGGCTTATTTTACTTAGCATGATATTCTCCAACTCCATCCATTTACCAGCAAATACCATAATTTTATTCTTCTTTATGGCTGGGTAGTATTCCATTGTGTTTATATAGCACAGTTTCTTTATCCATTTATCAGTTGAAGGACATCTAGGTTGGTTCCACAATCTAAATATTATAAATTGAGCAGTTATAAAGATTGATGTGACTGCCTTATTGTAGTATACTAATTTTAAGTACATACATCAAAATTTTTAAGTACATACATCAAAATTTTATCATTCATTATATATAACTTTTGCATACCAACTATATCTCAATAAAACTGGGAAGAAGAAAAAAAAGAAAGTTACATATACTACTCGTATCTACATATATATATACACTATAAATATATACTACTCATATCTACTCATATATATGTATATATATATACATATATATATACTCTGTGTCCTTATATATTTTCTATTTGCTTGACAAATTGAATGTCCAAGTGTCATGGTTTGATTGTGAGGTGTCCTCCCAAAAGCTTCTGGGTAAATGCAGGAAATGTTCAGAGGTAAAGTGATAGACTTGGGAGAGCTGTGACCTAATCATCCCACCCTGGTTGAAGGGATTGGGTGGTAACTGAGGCAGGTGGGGTGTGGCTAGAGGAGGTGGGACCCTGGGGTGTGGCCTGGCAGGGCATCTTCCCTCTTGCCTCTTTCTCTCTTACCTCTCTCCTTCCTGACCCTGCCATGAGATGAGCAGCTTTCCTCCACTGGCCATTTCCCCCAGGATGTGCTGCCTCACCTTGGACCTAGAGTGATGACCTTGACCATCTATGAACTGGGATACCTGAAACTGTGAGCATCAAATAAATTTTCCCTCCTTTAAATAGGTTCTTTCAGGTATTTTGGTCAGTGACTAAAAGCTACTTAAAATACCAAGGGAATCATCTTACTGCCTCTGTAACAGTGCACATTTCGGTTTCCTTTTACTGCTATGGGTTTACCTTGGATACTTCTTTTATTTTAATGTTTTAGATATTTTATTTAGGTGTTTGATATATATGAAAAGGGGGAAAAAAAGAAAAGAAATAAATAATTCTTTTCCAGTAAGCCTATTTTTATTCACCTTTGTAATTTTCAGGATTTGGTTAATCTAATCTGTCATTATTCTTGAGTCAAGATGAAGAAATCCTTTCATGACCTATTGGCCTGATCTTAACAAGGTTAACTTCCCCTATAGAAACTCACCCAGGACCAGGGTCATACATTGGGAAGTGGTACAGGATGAGGTAAGAGCCACTGCCTTAGGAGTAGACCAAGATTAGAGTGCAGGTGATTTCAGTTCTGTTTGACCTTAGCCTTGTAAGCACGAGGGCGCATAAATGACCGAGGCAGGGAGCAGGTCTCGGTCAGCAAGCTCCCCTTTATTCAGCTATGGGGTCAATCAGACAAACAACTGATGTGGCTCATTTTCAGGGGTAAAATGGCTGTTGACCATGAAGTTTTGGGCTTTATATACAGCTTTAGAGCCAGGCCTGGGGGGAGTTAGTTACTTTTGGTGGGCCCTTTTGGTGGGCAGGGGACAGCGGACAGGCCCAGGTCATGGGAGGAGTATTGGTGGCAGGATCATTTAGGGCAGAGCAAGAAGACAGGTAGGTAACCATACTTTTCAAGACTAGTCACTAACCTCTTTAAATTTTTTTCTTTCATATTCATTCAATTTAACAGACAAGTTATCAAATCCTATACATGCTGTATCAATATCTAATAATGACCAAAGAGTTAAGTACTTAGAATTAAAATACTCTTGATGATAAAACATATCAGTTATAAATAATTATTTCACTGGTTGTCTTAATAAAGGTAGTTGGGCAAAGTATAGTAATATATATGATAAAGGATTATAAAAAGTTTTGTGTAAATAGAAATAAATATTGATGAAACAATTGCGACATTGAGCAATTTCAATACAGCATACCCAGCCAGGCACGGTGGTGCATGCCTATTATCGCAGAGGCTTGGGAGGTTGAGGCAGGAGGATCGAGAGTTCAAAGCCAGCCTCAGGAACTTATCGAGGTCCTAAGCTACTCAGAGAGACCCTGTATGAAAATAGAAAATAAAAAAGGCTGGGGATGTGATTTAGAGGTTAAGTGCCCCTGTGTTCAATTCCTGGTAACAACAAAACAACAAACAAAAATATCGATGTAGCATATCCTAGAACAATATTGTCTATTCCTACATCTAGAAAATGATTCAAGTATTTGAATCTTACAGAAATTTTCTCAGACATGTTTTAAAATACTAGCTAAAATTACTTAATACTGGCCATGAAATCCTCAAATAAATAATAATTTAAGCCTATTTTACTAGGGAACCACTGGAAAGGGGTGCATATTTTCATTTCTCAGACAATTTAAGTTTAAGGATGCAAGATGCCCCCCTCACCTACTTTACATTCTTGATTCTGCTGTCAGAGAAAGAAGGGACAGGTTTGGGTGATTTCTTGCATTTCTCTGATGCTCAGAGCATACAAAACTTTTTCACTGTTTGGGGATGGGTTAGAAATTAAAGGAGATTTGCAGAATTCAATTTAGGATTACAAATAAACAAAACAAATGTCCCAAGGTATCTCATTGTGTGAAGAGGTAATAAAATGAGTATTCTCAAGAGAACCCCAGGGACTCTCTTGTTTACATCACCTCTCAGGACCTCAATCTTTTAACAGTTTTACTTAGAAAAATATTCAGTTCAGTGTTGGTGCTTGAAAAATAACTGTTTTCTTCTGGCAAGAACACAGCAAGAGGTTGGAATAGAAACCACTGCAAAATCTGTTTTGTGCCCAGCGGTCAGGAGAGAAGGTTGGATGTCCTGAGACTGTTAACTGTGCATCTACAGCTTAGATCTGGATATCTACTGTATTTCATGTGAGATCCCCTCATCCCTAGTTCCTCTGCTCTAGAACAAACTCTTCCCAGACTTCAGGTAAGAGGGAAGATCCTGAAGTGACTAGGAAGGAAGATTTTGAAAGAAGTAAGATTCTCAAAAATCAGAAATCTTGGGTGTGTCCTGAGAGAAGGCTAAATCCTCATTTTTACAACCCATAGTCTATTTGGGAGAGGAGATTTTTCTTTTTACAAATTTCTCTAGAATCCTCAACCCTAGACATCTTGCTACTGGGCTCTTCATGATGGGGTCAATTTAAGTACTAAGTCCTGAGAAATCAAAAGAGTCATTTCCTCAAACCAGCTATGCCTCTCCACAATTTCCCTATTCCCTGACCTTTCAGTCCTTTCAACATTATTGTTCTCTTCCTTTTTCACCTTTCGTGTACTCTCTCCTTGATGTGACTCACTAAACTTGTAAGGCTCTGCCTCAGATGTAAGAGAGCTTCCTGACACTGGTCGCTGTTGTCTGGGCAGTGGGAGGGAGCCAGAGCTTGATGAGCACTCCTGGGAGCATGAGGGGACTTAAGCACCAGCACCAGAGTCCTCCCAGCATCAGTACACTCCCTCTGGGGTTAGAATGAGAAGTAGAAAAGACTTGCAAATTTGGGGTCTCTTCCTATTTTCACTTAGGACTGCCAATGTTGCCCTCTCATCTATGTAAGCATTCCAGCTGATGTTATCTTGTGATTTTCCTTATCACAGGATCTCTTTGTTCCAAGGATCACCTAGCTGGATCAGCATCTGCTCTTCTAATTTCCTGCAGTGCTTTAGATGGAATGAACAGTGCTTAGGAAAAAGAGGAAATATGTGTGTGGCATTGCCTGCATGTGGAGGAGGAGTCCATTCATGCCCTCAAAGCCAAGGACCTCTGGTAAGTTAGGCTAGACTGAATTCAATGGAGATGAAAATTCTTTAATAGAAATTTGTCACCCTGTGGTCTTGAAATCAAGTCACTCTTGGCAGCTCATGAGCCAGTGGTTCATCAAAATGGTTCTGTTCATACTTACCCTATACTTCCAGCTAGACATAGGGTCTAATGTGTGAAGGGAGAAAAATTTAGATCTTTGAAGTCTTTGACGTTTCTCTATCTTAAGATGGTCCTGCCCAAAGGTTGACTTTTGGCTCCAATCAACTTCGTCCTAAATGGCGGTTTTAAGACTAATACTTCAATCTTTCCCAGAGATCTCACGACACCTCTGAGTCCCAGTCATCTTCTACCTTCTCCAATTCTTTCAATCATTTGCTTACTCATTAAATGCTTGGATCCAGTCATACATTTTTTGTTCTACATGTACAGCAAAATATAGAATTTGGATCGTCTGACAGGCTTCAGAGCATCAGATGAGTGCCTGATTTCCTACCAATGCACTGAACCAGCACACATTCTAAATGAAACTGCAGCATCAATGATGTCACACAGTGTTATGTCACGTAAGACATTACAAGTATGCAGACAGTTGTTGTGGCTGCATTTGTTCTCCATGAAGGTCTCCACAGTGTGTGGTGCTGCCTATGACTAACTACCTGTTTATGGTTTTGGCTGCCCAATAGAGGACCCTTCCTGCCTCACCCTTGAGCATCACCATCACAATCAAGGATTATTTCTCTGATCCAATGAAGAATTTAGGAAAGAACAAGGACTGTGGATTATAGCACAAGGACTGTGGATTAAACTTGTCTCTTAATTGCCTTTTTTTTCTTGAAAAGTTGATAGATAATCCACTGGAAAGAAAATGTAAAGTTGACTATTTAAATCTGATATGTGGTGAAATTAAATGTAAATTCTGTGCTATAATCAGTAAACTGGAAAGTAAACTACAATTAGGGCTTTCTAGTAGAGGGTCAATTCCTTAATTTTTTTTCAAATCCATGTAATAGACCCTTTTTTCTTTGGCTCAGATGAATAATGTAATTTTCCAAGAAGATATTTCCTAGTATTATCCACACAATTGTCAAACAATGACTATGATTTATAGTACTCTCCCAGCAAGGATCACTAAGAGGGTATAATGCTGGTGTAACTATCAACCAAAGGGCCCCAAGTGAAATATAGGGATGGGAAATTTGAAAATCCAGTGTCTTACATATTTATAGGAATTTAAAAAATCAAGTGCATTTATTCTTTCAATGAGAGCCTCATTTACTGGATTTGGTACTCCACCATGATCAAAGTTTGATTATTCTATAGATGCTAATCTGTAGACAGGCATACCAATCAATGGGCAGAGAAAACAAAACTTATCTGACTGAATTCATCCTGCTGGGCCTTTCTTCAGATCAACAGACCCAGATCCTGCTGTTCGTGGTGTTTCTCCTCATCTACCTGCTAACTGTGCTTGGGAACCTGCTTATCATACTCCTAATTCACATTGACTCTCGGCTTCATACACCAATGTACTTCTTCCTCAAAAATCTGTCACTTACTGATCTCTGTTTCTCTACAACAATTGTTCCGAAGATGCTATCCCATTTCCTGGTTACAAGAAAGACCATTTCATTTACTGGGTGCTCAACTCAGATGTTCTTCTTTCTAGTAATGGGGTGCACTGAAAGTTCACTTCTAGCAGTGATGTCCTATGACCGCTATGTGGCAGTCTGCAAGCCCCTGCACTATTCCACCATCATGACTCAGAGGGTTTGTGTTTTGCTAGTCATAGGGTCCTGGGTTAGTGGGGTATTTGTGTCTTTAGTAGATACTACTTTTACTCTATGTCTCCCATACCAAGGGCCAAATATGATTAATCATTATTTTTGTGAGCCTCCTGCGCTTTTGAAGCTGGCTTCAGAAGAAACCTACAAAGCTGAGATGGTTATCTTTGCAATGGGTGTGGTAATCCTCCTAGGTCCTGCCTCTCTCATTCTTTTCTCCTACTGCAATATTATCTCTACTGTGATCCAAATACAGTCAGGGGAAGGGAGGCTTAAGTTCTTCTCTACCTGTGGTTCCCATTTTATTGTTGTTATCTTCTTCTATGGGTCAACCATATTTACTTACATGCAGCCAAATTCAAAGAAAATGAATGAGGGGGATAAGGTGATCTCAGTGTTCTACTCAGTCATTACTTCCATGATGAACCCATTCATTTATAGCCTAAGGAACAAGGATGTGAAGGAGGCATTAAAGAAAGTACTTAGAAGATAGAACCTATTTGAGGCAGTGATCCTTCTATTGGTATATAATCAGGAGTATGAAGACATTAGAAAGTTCAACAGTTTCAACAGCTGTTATTCTGAATGATCTCTAATCTGAGAACAGTACCCAAGGCATACAGGTCCTCTTACACATCTATGAATGTTTCCATGTTTGTCTATTGCAGTCTTGCTAAAGTTTTATTCTCTATGACCACAGTTCATTTGCATGGTGACAGCTTATTGACTACTATATTGAAAGTTTAAAAAAATAGTGAACAAGCTTTTCATTTATGTGGACTTATTGGTGCATCAATCCATTTTCATATAGGAATATTTCCTTTTGCTCTAAGCTCAATAATTACTTGCTAACCTCATCTCATGGCAGTATCATTCATAGCCAATCATGGATCTTGAAATCCTGACAGATATTAAAAGAATAGATTCTACAATTTCCTGTAAGAAAAATATTAATTTTTTTTCCCAAGAAACTCTAATAGTACAATTATTTACAAAATATCTCTAGAGGTCCAAACTACTGTAATAAACAATTCAGAGAACAGGTGATGTAGATAACAAGGTCCAGCAACACACTTCATTATCTCAGACACTGTCTCCCTCTAAGGATAATTGCTGGCTTGAGGAAACTAGAACTGAGAAACAAACTTCCTGTACCAGAACTGTCATGTGAAAACTCCCTGTGACACCAGTACTCCACAGGTTCTCTTCCCCCAGACATTCTCTCCTCTCCTCTTTTGGTTCTATTTTGCCACTATCCATTAAGATCTCTGTGGGAGGTGGAACAGAATGACTGACATCCTAGGGGAAACATTGAATGAATTAGTCCCTTTAGCTTTTTCTAAACATTGCTATAATCCTATGTTAGGGCAGAAGCACTACTACCATACCTGTAACTACTCACTGTCCCTGCTTTAGAAGAAAATCCAGTTGTCTCATTTACCAAACTCAACTGAATGCCTAACTATAGGCATGAAGTGGAATGGACCCAATGTTTCTTTGGTATACAGGAATCCTACCAATTCCCATCCTGGTTGCAGGGCCTGTGAGTCATGTAAACATAGTAGTGGACACACCTGTACTAGCCATTTCCCCATGGTTCTCCATTTCTCCTGGTGAAAGTCTCATGGCACAAGCATCCCCTTAGTTGTCCTTCCTTTCCCAGGTTCACACGTATGACACTGACTTCTCCTACCTTTCTGCCATGGAGAAGGACTCCCTTTGTGGGGAAGATCCCCTTTGTGGGGAATCTTGGTAAGTGGAGAGGCAAATCCTCTCTTTGCAAATCTTGGCAAATTCTCCTTTCACAAGTGGAAAGGTAAAGAAGCACTTCATTCTTTTCCCGGAGGTAGTGCACACTTGGAGTTCACCTCTCACTTTGTGAAGTTTTCTTAACAAATGTACAAACAGCAATTAGAGTAAAGGGTGACAATGGGGCAGAGAAAACGAGAAAGTCCTGGTGATTTTGAAGTTTGCCACACTGACTTCTGGCTGCTCTGCCTCGCTGCCCCTGGCTTGCCCTTAATATCGAATGCTGTTCATTCTCTGTGTTGAATGTATTGTGTGTGGAATAGGAGATCAAATGTGCAATGATGGATTCACCCTGCACGCATGATGTGTAGTATTTTTGGATAACATGAACTAACAGGATCCTATACAAAGAAATACACAGTTGGGGGAATTCAGCATCCTACTTTAATCAAACACTGAACCATTTCTAAATATTGGGTAAAGCAAGACAGTTCAACTAAAGAACTTCAAAAACATAGCTCTGTTAGGCCAAAGCCTATTAACATAATTAAATTATGAATTAATATATATATATTGATATTTCTTTTTTATTAGAGCATTATAGTTTTACATAGTATTTGGGTTTATCCTGACAAAATCACATATGCGTGGAATTCAATTTTGGTACACATTCCCTTCTTTCTCCCTTTTCTAAAGTATTAATGTAGCATTTTAGATCAATTGATGGCTTATACCAATATGTAGTTGACAAGTCAAATGTGGCATGAGAAAAAAATTAAACAGAATTGAGTACTTGTGTCATTACAATATAAGAAAGAACACACAGAAAAAAAAACTGTTGAAATAATTCAATTTCATCGTTTATCTGAAATCATTCTTAAGTATTCAAACACACCTGTCTGATAACTTTCCTATTGCTAGAAACAATTTGTTACTATTCAGCACTCAATATTCTGCCCTCTCCTTTATTAAAAGGAACCAGGAGTGTCTAAAGATATGTAAACATAAATAATCACACCAAGGAAAACTCAAGATGTTTGTTTGTTTTTAAGAAATAATGATTCAGTCCAGATTCTGGGGTCACTGTTCTCCCATGAGATGTAGGCAGGTGGGGGTTGACAAATAGAAACAGCCAAGTTTATTCCACAGGATCTGGAGGAAAAGCTTTTCTTCTTCCAGGGCTGGTGGCTTCTAGTGGGTTGTAGGGATCTTTGGCTATGGCAGCATTGACTCCAATCTCTGCCATTGCCTTTACATGACCTTCCTTCCGTGTCTCTCTTCCTCTAATTTTATAAGGATACTTTTCATTGGATTGGGGACCCATCCCTATCCAGGATGATGCTATCTCAGATCACCTTATTACAACTGGAAAGACCTTATTCCAAGGAGGTCACATTCAGAGTTTCCATGTGGACATATATTTCTGGTTGACACAGTTCAACCCTTAAGAATAGTGATAGAATTCCTGACAAGGTGACTGATTTGTTTTGTGTTCCATAGAAAGTCACCCTTGATGTGTTTTGAAAAATCACTTTGAGGGTTGTGTGAAGAATACATGGTAAAAGGACAATCTTGGAAGTAAGAAAATCCATCAGGGAGCTAGACCTGTAGCCCAGGTAAGAGATGAGGGTTAGAGCTAGGGATGTGGCAATAGTGAGGCAAAGGAGATGACAAGGCAGGTGAATAGAGAGGATGTCCAAGGTTTAAAAATAAAGGACTGGAATATCCTAGCAAGTCTGGCCTATGAAATCTGTAGATGATGGGGAAGAAGTAAAGGTGAAGAGTTGGATGAGGAACTCAAGAATTATCTTTGGATTTGTTTACATGGGCTTGTGTTGTGTGCTGACTCTGCTCTCACATTATCCTTCTGTATTTCAATAGCTACAGAGAAGCCCTCGTTGAAACAGTAAGGACATCTGGGACTGTACCATGTACCTCTAGTGTGTTTTTCCCCTAGAAGTAGAATGCAATTAGAACATTTTGAGTTCAAGTACAGTGAAAGATTTTGAAGCCTCTGATACCTCTTGATTTGGAGGATATTATCCAGATGATGATGAATATATAATTGGTCCTTTGTATCCAAACTTTGTCTAACCAAGAATTCAATCAACTACTAAATATGTGAAGACTCTCTTGGGCATTATAAGTAATCTGTATGTGATTTTAAATACATAGGAGGATATTCATTGTTATGACAAACCTGAACATCCAAGGATTTTGGTATCTCTAGGGCTTCTGGAATAAATCCCTTATAGATACTGAAGGAAGACTATATCAGAGGCATTTTATAATATCATCTTTATTGAAAACAGTATTTTAAAAATTCAAAGACCTGGAAATCCAAGAGGGGCTCAGGCTGGTTAAAGGAACACCAGTATAGTACTTGACATCAGATGAGAATCAGGTATTTCAGTTTCAGATTATTATTTTTAAGTGCCCTGGGGAACTCTTATCATAGAAAGGTTAAGAAAGTTCACTGCATTGTTTGCTCCAGGGAATTCCCTGAGCATAACATCTCTCAGGATCTCAGGTTTGAAGACTTCCTTCAGGAAGATCCTCCAGGCTGGTTCCTTATGACTTGGGATTGATTGCCTTGGGATAGCGTAAGATGATGTCCCAACTTCAGCATATTTGGGAAACTGCAAAAGAGGTTGCCTATTAGGACAAGAATTTGCAGACTGCAGACTTGGCATCTTTAATTTGCTACTTCTCTCCATCACTGCACTCACTTCCTGGGCTTACCCCTGCCAGTCCTCCAGGTGAGAGTGGGTATACTAGGGGTGGGGTGGGGTTCATCCTTTTAGTAGTCCAAACCTTGATTCTCTTCATGGAGATGAGGGCTTTGCTCTTCACTTGTCTTTCTTTCCTTCCCAGCTGGCTTCTACAGACAATAGATGCTCCTCATGAATCCTGTTCTGCAACTACTCTGGGGATGGTTAAGCTCTAGTAGTACCAGAGTGAGTGTAAGGGCTGTGAACAGCCACCAACTCTCCTTTGGCACAAAAGGCTAATCTAGAGATTCTCCTCTGCCTCTTGCTGTCTAAGTGCACCCCCTTCAGGGTTTCCTCCCTCATTCTCTTTAGCCACTTGTGTTTGGGCAATGGGAACTGATAGGACCAGGCTAGCATCTGAGCCTCCAGTCTTGCAGACACAGGCAGGGACTTGTTGAGCTCAGACTTCCCTGGATGGACTCAGCAGGCTGCATGTGCAGGTAAGCAGCCCCCTTCCCTGTGCCTAACAGAACTGAACTAACCCTCCATGGAGACATGGCTGGTAGTGAGTCCCTGAGGTTGTTAAGCTGGTGATGAATCCTGTTGGCTGCTAAGTCAAGACCTTGTCATCCTGAAGTCAGTGCTCAATATCTGAGGATCCACACAGTCCCCTCTTCTCTCTCACACTTCTCTTGAAGGACTGAATGTGTTATGTGAGGGTGTTGGCATGAGCCTCTTCATTCATTAAACTAACTATATTAAACCCCTACTATGTGAGAGGTGATATTGAAATACACAAGATAGAAATAAATATCATGTGCACATGAAGCAGAAACCCAGATCAGACACATGTAAACTAATAACTAGAGCATAATGTAACAACTGCACAAAAGCAGGTATGCACAAATCCTTTTCTGGACATTATGAAAATAAAGGTCAAATCTGGCTTGTAGAAGGATTAAAAGTGTTATAAAGTGGTTCTACTGAAGTTGACTATAGACATTTAATGATGGTTAAAGCCAAAAGGACTAAAATATTCCTGTGAAAAATTATGAAGTTCAGAACTACAGAGTATTTTGGCTGAGGCTGGCACAGAAGGCAAGGAAAGAGGTTTAAGTATTTATGTTGTGGATATTGGTAGAAGACAGAAATTTAAAGAACTGGAACATAATTAAAAGAATGTTATGAAACTAAGGGAAAGGAGAAATGGGGTGATGCTGATCAAAGGGTATATAAAATTTCAGTTATGCAAGGTAAGTTAAGGTATGGAGGTGATAGATATATTGACTTCCTTAATTGTGACAATTATTTCCCAATGTATATGTATCAAAACATTCAATTGCATACCTTAAACATATGCCATGTTATATGATAATTTTATCTCCGCCAAGTTATTTAAAATAAGCAGTTGAGATAAGGACTCATCATTTTCTAATAGTATAATTGGCTTCTTTCGTGATTTGATTTTCCACATGGGATATAGATAATTACAAAAAAACGGGATCATCTTGGAGATGGGTTTTAGTTAACATGCTTATGCTATAGCAGAATATAAGAACAAAAGCCATAAGATATAGTCTCTGACAACTGCAGAGAGGTTTAAAGATGTATTTATAGTTAAATTATACCACATGCCATAGAGATTGGAAGAGTATATGAAATGCTAAAATATCTTTGTTTTGATGAAATTGTTATAATACACTCATGGAAATAGAAATGAGGATGAAAGGATTTGAGGGGTTAGTGGTATGATACAAAACAGAAGTAGTGACCACTTAATAGATGCTAGATAAGTTCAGTAATAAAACAAAAAACAAAAATTAGATAATGGATACAAGGACTAATCAGATAAATGGAAGTTGTCTAGATTTACTATTTTCAAGCAAAAATACTTTTTTAAAATTGTGGTAAAAACAATCATATTTATCATCTTTACCATTTTAAGTACACAGTTTAGTAGTATTTTACCTATATACATTGTCTGACAGATCTCTAGAAACTCTTCATCTTGTAAAACAAACTCTATACCCATTGAACAAAACCCCGTATTTTCCTTACTCCATAGCTGCTGGAAACGTCCACAGAATTTTCTGTTTATATGTGTTGCATATAATAAGAATCATATAGTATTTGTCTTCTTGTGACTGGTTTACTTCACTTAACATAACAGTCTCAAGATTCATCCATGATGCAGCATACCACAGGATTTCCTTCTTTTTAGGGCTAAATAATATTCCATTGTATTAACGTACCAAGTTTCATCCAGCAGTGTACATTGGAGTCACTTCCAACTCTTACCTGTGGTAACTTGTGCTGTGTGTTTTCTTTTTAAAGTAAGAAATACGGAGAAGGTTTGATAATATAATTAGATAAAAGTAAACTCAAGAAAACAATAAAAAATAAGCATCAAGAAAGGCAGCTAGTGTCTATGCTAGTGTACAACAACATGAAAGTTGACTTGATTTCACTCTTGCTTTGCTTTTCCACCAATTATTACTTCAGGTTTTGAAAAAGAGGCAATATGGGGTAGTGGTCAAGAGAACGTGACTTGGATCTGGGGACCTGGGTTCCAATACCTGCTTGGAACCTGTAAATCTTCCTTTATCACCCTATGACTCAGTTTTATTAATTAGATAGAATGGACAGAGAGTAGCATCTTCTGAAGGTTAGATGAGATTATGCTTACAAAGTTGAATGCAATGCCTCTGAATGAGTAGCAGTTCAGGATGTTTGTAAAGTTGGTGGATACAAAGAGGGAAGAATTCACAGTAAAGAAGTAAGCAAGGTCCAGATGATAAAGGATCTGGTGAAAAATTATTATTTATTTTCAGATTGCAAATAATATGCTTTTGTTTTAAAGCACCTTGGAACTATAAAGTTAAATAAAGATGAAAAGAGTAAGTCACTTGTCATTCCAACACTCAGAAAGTATACATGCACAACTTGGAAAGACAAATGTTAAAATGAGAATAATAATGTAAAGATAGTTTTATAACCCATTCTTTTATTTTAAATATCCTGCAAACATTTTGATGTTTCAGAGTATTTGACATTTTTAGGGACTACCTGGTAATCCATTATTTGGACTTTCTGTATTTAATGGTTTTTTTATCTTTTTTTTTTAAATTTGTTCTTTTTAGATACACACGACAGTTCTTTTTAGATACACATGACAGTAAAGTGTATTTTGATATATTATACATACATAGAGTATAACTATTCTGCTTAGGATCCCATTCTTGAGGTTGTATGTGATGTGGAGTTTCACTAGTGGTGTATTCATATATGAACATAAGACAGTTATATCATTTTACTATCTTTCCTATTCCCATCTCCCTTCCTTCCCTTCATTCCCCTTTGTGTTCTTTTTATCTATACTGAATCCTTATAGTTAACATTACAATAAATATGCATAATGAATAATTTTGCCTATATTGTTTTTGACAAACTATTGTTATTTCTATTACAAAATATTAAGATTGAATTTACTTTATCAAATTATGTTACTCTTTTTAATGCATTTTCTATATATTGACAACATAACCCTCATGCAGATTTTATTTTCAGTGGTACAAGAACTTGTTGCCCCATTATAAATCTTAAAACATCATGTTGCTCTGATGAGCAAAAAAACCATCCAATTTTAATTGACTTTACTAAATTGTTCTGAGATTGAAATTTATTATGAAGTGTCAGTTTGTGTTTATATTTATTTTACTATCTTGTATTTCCTTACTAATTTATCATCATACTTTCCACACTAAAAATATTAATTCTTAATCCATTATGTATATTATGGTTAATTCTCCATTTTGCAGCTCAAATTTTATATTGTGAATGTGCATATACTTAAAATATTTTGAGTCGAAATTATAGAGGTTTCCTTTTGCCATGTGTACCTTTGTTGTCAGGTTCAGAAATGTACCTCATGAAGTCAGTCAATAATCACCTTACTTTTTAAAGGTTTAAGGCTATATACATATGTGTGTCATGTGTGATGCATGCATACACATCCTGAATCTCTCTGGAATGTTTTCTCTACGATGTTATGTGGACACATTTTATTTGATACTACTTTCTGCATTGCCCAAGTAGGATTATTGATTAATGTGCATTTTTCTGGCTTATTGGAACTATCTTTGGCATATGACTGATTTTTAGGCAGCCTCTACTGATTATGATTTATATTCTGACCCATGATTTGTCTGTTTTTGACCTATTTTAAAAAGGCATCTCACTGTTA
Organism: Sciurus carolinensis; assembly: GCF_902686445.1. Lineage (NCBI taxonomy): Eukaryota > Metazoa > Chordata > Mammalia > Rodentia > Sciuridae > Sciurus > Sciurus carolinensis. Next base: position 69,813,540 of record NC_062223.1, read on the forward strand.
CTATTCATATTGTCTATATTAAAATCTCTTTATATATTTATTTAAAATAATTGCAGTCTGTAAAAATAAAAAATAATAAAAATAAATAAATATATATTTAAAAATAATTTTTAGTTTCTTTTTTACTTAGAAAATGCAGATTAAATTGTAAAATAAAGTAATACACATAAGCATAAAAAAGAAAGTCCTTGGTGATTAACCTGTTCCCACTAGAATTCCAAGGATAATGGCTATAATGAGAATATTTTCAACGGATTGATTAGCTATATATACAAACTATTCTGTTATGGCATGAAACTAGTTTTCCCAGGGCTCCTTACATATGTTTATTTTCATTTTTTATTTTTAACTTTGAGGGAAGATTAAGTTCAAATTTCACTTACATGACACTGTTAATTTTTCTTGTAGTTTTATTTAAAAAGGAGATTTTAACTTAAAGTAGATTTTCTTATTTCAATCACACTGTAATAAATTAAAAGATCAATCGATCAAAATTGATTAATACATTGGAATCTCATTGATAAATACTTGAAATTTTGTTGGATTTGCCTCTGTGCATTTATATATATTTGAACCATAATTTTAAAAAAGGGTTTAAAAAATGGAGATAATTAAATCTAACCTAAGCTTGCCTTTTCCTCTCATTACATGTACTTGGAAGACTTTTGCTTCTTCCTCATCACATTTGACCTTGGCTTTGAGTTGTACTAGCAACACAGTTCCAGCCCCAACAGAAGACCAAAGAATAAAATAATGCAAATGAGAATAATAATCTTCCCCAAACACAGTAGCCATGTGTTACTAGCTTTGGGCTTTTTAATGTGTGATAATATTAGGATCAAGATCATCATTCCATTATTAAAGTGAGATTTTATATAATATTATGAGCTAGCCTTACGTGTTGTCCTGTATTCTTCAAATGCCTTATATTTTATTGAATATTTACAAAGAAGCATTAGATATGTGTAATTTGTATTGCCATTTTACAGTTGAATAAAAGCCAGACACAAAAAAAGCTAAGTAATTGGTCACACATCAACTGAACAAACCAGGATTCAAACTGAGCAGCACAGCATTAGAGGCCCTGCTAATCATGAGCTATGCTGTCCTTCGTCAGTGGACTCACACTACAGGAGAAATGCTGTAAAATAGATACATATTGAAAATACACATAAATATGCAAACATGCATATGCATTCACACTTCATGTAAAAGATTTGAACTATACATCATGTGTGAAATTCGATGGCTTTATTTTCACTTAACAATCCATTACAGTCATCTTGCTATCATCATACTTGGCACATATATCATTTTAAATTTTATCTAAAAGACAAATATGGTAACTTATTTGTTGTTTTAATGAGTATGTTTTTGTTTTTTGTTTAGTTTTATCTATTTTGTGAACTAGCATGTAAGTTTCTGCATGATTTTCTAATGGATCATGTTTGTATAGCTGATTTTAAGAGACTTTCATATTTTAGGAATAATAAGTCTCCATTAGATTTTTTGCAATATTTTCCTAGACACATTATACTTATATTTTTATTTTTTTGTGGCACCCACTAAATACAAATCTGAAATCTTTAAATTTTCAAGTTTGTTAGCATTTTCCTTTAAAAAATTTTTGGTGTATGTTTATAATATCCTTTATCCCTCAAGAATTGGATGGAAAATGGGGGAGAGAAGGAGAAAGAGAAAGAGAGAATGAATGAATGAATGATGGAAAGTCAGGCTACCTAATTTCATAGAAATTTTAAATTTTTAAATAACTGTTATATATATTTAATATGTACAACCTGTTTTCAGATACATAAGAATAGCAAAAATATGAAGCAAACTAACATATGCATCATCTTATGTAGTTACCCTTCTGTGTTTTTGTGCCAAGAGCTGCTAAATTCTATTCACTTAGCATAAGTCCCAAATATAGTACGATTTTATCATCTGTGGTCTTTGTGTTGCCCATTAGATCCCTAGACTTGCTGATCCTAGGATCTGCCTCTAAACTACTTCTACCCATTTCCAAATCACTCCTCACTCCAAACCCTGGTAACTGCTGTATTGTTTTCCAAGTGGGTGGTGTGTATTTGGATGTTTCTTTCCAGATTCCACATATGAGATTGTGCCAATATTTTTGTCTTTCCTATATCACTTAGCCTGTCTGCTAGGCTGGTCACAGTATGATAAGCGGCAAGATCACATTCTCTTTTGAGCTGCCTAGTATTCCATTTTATGTACACACACACACACACACACACACACACACACACACACCCCACATTTTCTTTATCCATTCATTCATGAACAGACATTTAAGTTGTTCACATTTTAGCTATTGTGAATAATGCTGCAATTAACATATGCAAATATATTTATGAGGTGGTGATTTCATTTACTTTGGGTATTTATCCAGAAAAGGAAATTCTGGTCATATGGTGGTTATATTTTCAATTTTAGAAACATTCGTAATTTTGACCCTGATAGCTGTACCAATCTACAGTCCCACCAAAAATTAAATAGATCATTAAAAATTAATTAAAATAGATCATTAATATATTGAGGTAATTTTTATACTTATATAAATTAATGAGTATATATGTACATAATTTTAAAATGAATAAGCAACTATCACACTTTGTTAGTAATGCATCTATTTAAGATGCCATCTTTGTCCTATGATTTTTATATAAACTAGAATGTATTACATACTATAATACATCAGTCAAACTCTTGATCATTGCACATTACATTATTTAGGGGAAGTTGACAATATATTCTATGTCAGGTAGGGTATGGTTTCACTGGCAATATCACAAAATACTCATCCAGGTAAAATTTTGAAGAAGTGTGCTAAGTTTCCTCACAAAAATCCTCTGTAAACTTGCTTGAAATTGCAGTGAATTTCTTTAAAAGACCTTATTATTCTTTCTATAAAATCAATATACCTATTCATTTATTCAGATATTATGTTTCATAGCTTTCTTCATATAGGTCTTAAAAGTTTCTTAAGTGTATACCTTGCTAAGTTTAGTCATTGTTCTTTTTCTGAAGGATTTTTTACTACAATTTTAATTTGGTAATTTCGGGTATATAATATCACAGGAATATTTAATGGTCCAGCTTGTATCAGAAAGCATTTCTGACCAGTTTCCATGGGCTAGAATTGGCTCTGATTTTTTTAAAGAGGTACAATTAATTTACCTGCAAATAATGTTTGTCACTTTTCTACCTACTTCTTCCCTTAATACTTTCTGTTGCTTGTTGGGCAAGACCCATCAAAATGTTGAAAATCACTGTTGAGGTATGCTTGACTGTTAGTTCTGTATCTACTGGTAACACTGCCCTGAAGTTTAGTCCTAACCCTAGAAGTGGAAAGGGAATGGCTGCGTGTCTTCAGGGAGTGGGTGTGAGGCAGAACCATGCAGAACTTCAACCTGTGCAGCAGCTTTGAGGAAGAAACGAACTGCAGGTACAGGAGTGAGAAGGGCTCACAGACACTGACTGGAAAGGTTTCTGCGTCTCGTCTTCTGTACAAGGGGAGCAATACCCACTTCTCATGTGGATTCCAAAGACACCATTGATAATGATTGGCAGCAGGAAATGCCCTCTAGATAATAATGAGTGTTATTATTGCCAAAGGACATTGTACAAAGGGAGATGAAAATGTGTAGATTAGGGATAATTAAAGATGCTACTGAATGCAGTGACCAAAAAACAGCTACTTTTCTGATATTCCAAAGAACCCTCTTTATGTTGAAAACAAATGAATCTGGACAAGGAACAGGATCACAGAATACTATATCATCCTTTACCTTAACTTCTTTTTTAATTGATCACAGTGATGCATTATGATCGTTTTGTAAATACGATGAAAAGTATCAGCCTTCGTATATGCTAACAGACAGTTCACAGCATAAAAATCTAACAGGTTTAAAGTCACATCATTTGTTTTCTTCCTAAACCTAATTAGAAGGAAGGTTGCAATATAAACATCATTATTGTCTTCTGACTAACAGGTGGTCCATTTGGGGGTTGGTGTGCAGCAAACTTGGAATGATTTTTTGCACTGGTGCTACTAAAAGATTCAAGAGGTGAAAAAATTGAAATGGCTTTCAATGATTGAAATGAAGGAAAAAGAGAACCAGACTTTTGTCATATGGAAACTAGGTATAAGACAGAAATCAAGAAGCAAACTTTAAATGTCAATTAAAAAATATCTAAGATACTCAGATCTTCTGAAATAACTAATGCACTTCTTTTCTTGATGCTGTTCTACAAACAGGGACAAACATTCATGGGAGAGGAGAACCAAACCTCTGTGACAGAGTTTGTCTTCCTGGGCCTCTCACAGGACCCACACACCCAAGTTTTGCTCTTCCTCCTCTTTCTCCTCATCTACCTGCTGACAGTGCTGGGAAATCTGCTGATGGTGGTGCTCATTCACATAGACTCCAGACTCCACACTCCCATGTACTTCTTCCTTAGAAACCTGTCCTTTGCTGATCTCTGTTTCTCTACTACCACTGTGCCCCAGGTGCTCGTCCACTTCCTGGTGAGGAGGAAAACCATTTCCTTTGCTGGGTGCTCAATGCAGATCATTGTTCTGCTTCTGACTGGGTGTACAGAGTGCGCTCTTCTGGCGGTGATGTCCTACGATCGCTACGTGGCCGTGTGCAAGCCCCTGCACTATTCCACCATCATGGCGCACTGGACATGCGTCAGGCTGGCTGTGGGGTCCTGGGCCAGTGGAGCATTTGTGTCCCTGGTAGACAGCACATTCACATTGCGACTTCCCTATAGAGGAAACCATATCATTAACCACTTTTTCTGTGAACCTCCTGCTCTCCTGAAGCTGGCCTCAGCAGACTCTCACAGCACGGAAATGGCCATCTTTGCAATGGGCGTGGTGATCCTCTTAGCTCCTGTCTCCCTCATCCTGGTCTCCTATGGGAACATTATCTGCACTGTGGTCCAGATGCATTCTGGAGAGGGGAGGCTCAAGGTCTTCTCTACCTGTGGTTCCCATCTCATGGTTGTTGGTCTCTTCTATGGTTCAGCAATATTTGCCTACATGAGACCAAATGCCAAGCTAATGAATGAGAGGGATAAAATTATTTCTGTGTTCTATACAGTGGTGACGCCAATGCTGAACCCCATAATTTATAGCCTGAGAAACAAGGACGTCAAAGGGGCTCTCCGGAAAGTAACTGGAAAATAATCTTTTTGGAGGTGGAGATCTTGGATCATGATGACCATTTTAGGGATGTGGATAGAAGGGGTTTTCTTGAAGTTTTCCCAGTTCCATCCCATTTTTTCATTTTCCCCCCTTCTGTTTTCCTATATGTCTTCTCAGATTAAGTTGATATATTTCCTACTCAAAGTAAGCTACCTTGGTAGACAGAAAAGAAATTAAATTTTAAAAAAATGAAAGAAAGGGGAGGAATAAAAAATAACATAGGGGAGGTAATTCCAGATAAAGGAAGAAAAGAAGAAAGGTAGGAAAAGAAGGAAGAGAGAAGTAAATAGTCTCTTTTCTCTTAGCCCACAAAAAGGAAATAAAGAAATTAAAATCAGTAGACACATGATTATGCGTCAAAACACAAGCAAAGAACCAATAAATAAAAGCAACAGTGCAGTCTTTAAAAAAAAAAGTGGCAAGAAAAGAGTCATTTCTGGTAAGAGTCTCAAATGTCTCAGATTTTTATGGATTAACAAAAAATTGTTGAATTTGTCAATGAAGTCATTGAACTTGGCAAAAACTACTGCAACTGAATAATGGAATCATATAGTCATTATAGACTGTCACAAATGCTACAGAATACAATCCTGAGAAGGGGGGTTCTTTTGTTTTTGGTACTGGGGATTGAACTCAGGGGTGCTTAACCACTGTGCCATACCCCAGCACCCACCCCTGCTTTTTTTTCTCAAAATTTTAAGTCAGGTTCTCCAGGTTGCTTAGGGCCTCATTAAGTTGCTGACACTGTCTTTGAACTTGTGATCTTCTGCCTCAGTCTTCCAAGCTGCTGGAATTACAGGCATGTGCCACTCTTCCCTGTCTTCTTTCTAATTTTAAACTTGTCAAATCAAATTTTAAAATGCCACTAGAAATTTAATGGTTATTACATTGACTTTAGAGATTATTCATGAAATTAACATATTTAAGCAATAGTATTAATTCTTTTTCATCTAGGAATGGGTATATTCTACTATTTCTTAGGTGAATATAGGAAGAGATTTTGAATATAAGAAGAGATTTATACACACACACACGCACGCACACAATCATATATTTTAAAAATGCCTAATGTAGATATTATGCTGAAGTTATTCCCAGATTTTATGTAGAAGCAACAATGACACCTGTAAAGATTAATTTGATTTGTCAGCTTGATTGGACTAAGAGATGCTGAAGAGTAAAAGCTTCTGGGTATGTCAATGAGGGTGTGTCTAGGAATGATTGGAATGTGAGATAGTGAACTGAAGTGGAGATCCTCCCTAAGCATGGGAAGCACCATCCAGTAGGCTGGAGGCTTGGATGGAATAAAAGAGGAACAAAGAAGTAGCAGCAGATACAAGCTCCATTCTTCTAGATAGCATCATTGATCCCTCTTGTACTGAAGGTTCAACCTCTTGGACTATGTAGCCACTGGTTCCTCCAGCTCTCCAGCTTGAAGACGGCCAGGTGGACTATCCAGCTGTGTGTAAGCCAATCTAATAAATCTCCTTTTTATAATCACATTTCCTGTTGATTCTATCTTCTAGAGAACCCTGACAATACAATACCCAAACCGTAATCCATGCTCTTAAGGTGCTTTTTTGGAGGGTGGAATCAGAGATTAATGGAGTAAAGCAAGGCATAAAAAAGTGAGTTTTGAATAATGATAAATATTATGATGAAAATAAAACAAGATGACCTTTGGTTTGGGTGCACGTTGCTTAGAAGAAGTAAAAATTGTGGAATAGGCAAAGATTATGGAATAGGCATTTTAATTGTATTTCAAGTACCATTGGAGGGGAGTAATATTTGAGTTACATTAAGAGAAAAACAGTAGCCTATAATGCTATACTGAAAATTTATTTTTTAATTTATTCTGGCTTGTACCAGAATGGTATCTATGGAGAGTGACAGAAGTGGCCAGAACTGGGAAAAATATTTTAGAAGTACAGCTAACAGGATTACCGATGTAACAGAAAACAAGCCAAAGAAGTTCAGATAATTGTTGCATTAATGCACTGGGTAATGGAGTAACTGGTAATCTTATTTGTTTAGATAAGAGTGCTGGAAAAAAAATGAAAATAATATTTTGAATATTTTCATGTTCAGGTAGAGATTTCCCTTAGACGTATGTGACTGCATCTGGGACACACTGCTACTTCTTTTGGGAAAAATGCTTCCTGAACTCTCCATTTTCCTAATCCTTTCAGCTGACTATTCCTAGTTACCTTTTAGATTTTGATTAGGTAATTTTTTCCTCCTAGAAACCTTGTCTGAACCTCCCTAGACTTGGTTATTCTATGCTTTTTGTGTTCTATGGCACCTTTTCCATGACTTTTTTCCCTTGGGATTTACTATTTAATTTTCTTTTCACTTCTGTATTTCACTAAAAAGCTAGCTGCTTATTTCCTTTTCCAATTTATCCATTCTCCCATACTACATAAGCTGATTAATGATACTACTATTCACTTTGTCATCTAGAACTCTACTTCTCAAATCATTATTGATAAAAGTTAGAGTTTGCTACTTTTAAAATTTAGTGTGAATCAATACATTGCCCTGCTGGACATGACTAGTGAGTAGCTCACGTCACACCACAAGCTAGGCAACCTCAAAATGGGCCCATTTTCTCATCACCAAACCCACTGATTATGTACCTCAATAGCACAGCAATGTCAAATTGCCATAAATATTTATAAATATTCATTCTAAATTTGTGAACTGTCTTGTCTGAACTGGTACCAAACTGATCCACACCAGTTTTCCCACTATACTTTGGCACTAATCCAAGCATAACAGGTTCCATTCTCCTTCGAATTGTCATTATATTGTTAAATTTTAAATCAAATGAGTATTTTGTTTACTATTCTCATTTCTGCCTTTCTGCTCTTTCCTGTGATCTGGCATAAATCCAGTCAGTAATCACCTCTTGGATGTTCTATCAGAGACATTTTCCAGTTAGTTGTTTTTCTCTTTGTGGCAGACAGTGTGCTGCTGAAATACGGCAGTGAGAAGCCTCCATTTCATATTATCTTAAAGTTACTCAAGGGATGATTGACTATTATTTCTGCCCAGTAAGGTATCAGTAAAGAGGATGTGAATCATTTCCACAGAGAGATGAATGAGAGCAACTGTCAAGGTCTCTGCATTCTCCAGTCCCTTTGATGGCCACTGTGGAAGCTGCATGTTGAAAGCAGAGAATCAGGTGACATGATGAAAGTTCTTTTTTTCAAAATATTTTTATAGCGCATTGTAGGTATACATAACAGTGAGGCTCATTTTGACATACCCATACACGCATGGAACATAATTTGCTGCATTTCAGCCCCCTGTTCTTGCTCTTTTCCTCTCCTCCTCCCTCCCCTGTTCTCCTTCCTCTGTTCTTCTGGTTTTCCTACAGAATGAATGAGTTTTTTGATCTCCCAGTCATTGTGTGGAAAATGCTGCCCTGAAAAGTCACCTCAGAATTCAACTTTGTTGATTAATAAAAATTTTAGGCAATTTGTTATGCAGTATAATTTAGTTAATTTTAATAGAATCACATTCTCCTTGTAGCCATCAAAATGATTTTTAAAACCATGTCTCATCTCACCATTTCCGTATTTAATTTTTTTAATGCTTTGTTACTGTTTAAATGATGAAGTTAAAAAAAAAAACCTTTATACATTGCACGTTCTGGGTGTAGCCTATCCTTATGGTTTTGTTTTGTGTCATTCTTTTAAGAAACGTCTGCTCTAGCTGTACTGAAGGATGTGGCACTCATTCACTCTCCATGTGTGCCTCCACCTATCAGAGACATCCTTCTCTCCCCCAGTCCTGTCTAACCAGGGTGTTTAGACGACTCCTTATTGGTGTCATCATTGTCCTCTCACAACTGACAGTTCAGAGTGCCTGATTCTGTGTTTGCTCTGCCACAGCTGCAGAACATTGTTCACACTTCCTTGTGGCTGGAATTTCTCGGTTCCCACTATGCTGTCAGATACCTACTTTAGATTCTTTCAGTTTGAGTTTTTAAATATCCAGAACAAACAGAATTGTAACTTATCATAGTGCTTAAATAGGAATAATTACAATTCTAAGAATAAAACAACAAGCCTGTCCAGGTACCATCATTTGCCACATAATGGCATAATGGCATAGTCAGGCTCAGTTTCATTATCTACATAAAATGAACAGATGATACGACAACAGAGAAAGATCATACTGAAGATTAAATGAGATAATGCCTACAAAGGGCTTAATTCTAGGTCTCTCAATGATCTTTAAAAAAAGGATGTTGAAAGAAGAAGGAAAGAAATGATAAAGGAGGTGCAGGCAGGGTCTAGATTTCCAAGAATTTATTGAAAGTTATTGTTTTCTGGTTACTAACTAATGTAGTTTTGATGCAGAACATTTAGATACTATAGAAAAATAAATAGATGAAAAGAAAAACCCACTCTATCATCATCAGTCAGAAAAACACCACATGTACACCTTAGGGAGACAAATATTAAAATGAGTACTGGGGGAGGACCCCTGGGAGGCTCCATCACTCAGTTATATCCCCAGCCCTTTTTAAGTTTTTAGTTTGATACAGGGCTCACTGAGTTTCCCAAGCTGGTCTCAAATGAACTTGTGATCCTCCTGCCTCAGCCTCCTGAGTAGGTGGAATTACAGGAATGCATCAATGTGCCCACTTGGCAAACGTTTTTGATGTCATAAAATATTTCACTTTTTCTCTGTGTTTGCCTATCTTGCTGCATCCTGCACAGTGAGGGAGCAGTTAACCCAATGGGAGCAGTGAGCCACCTGAGAAAATAAAGGTCTGAAGTAAAAATAAGAAATAAAGAGAAAAGACACAAAGAATAGTTTAATAGCAGGGGCCTGCTGTGGGGATTAGACCTGATGTGTCTGACCCCTAACAAAGAGAAAAACCCACCAACATTTATTATATAGACAAACATATTAAAGGGATTTAATGTAAGAAAAGGTTCTTCAAGATAAACAAGAAGGAAGTGAGACCCTCTCTCTAAATAAAATACAAAATAGGGTTAGGGATGTGGCTCAGTGGTCCAGTGCTCCTGAGTTCAATCCCCAGACCAAAAATAAAGAAACAAAAAAGACCAACAAGAAGGGAGAGGCTGTGAGAAATTGGTCTGATTGGAGTTCACAGCAATTCCTCTTTCTGGCAGCTGGTGCCTCAAGTCTATGAGAGCCATCCATGTCTTGTCCAACCCCAGAGAGTAGCTTTGAACCTAGGGCTATTTGAACCAACAAATTCCATGGAATCACAGAATTCTCTTTGAGCAGGGCATTGCTAAGGCAATGGAGCTGTCTCAAATCGGTGAGATAAACACACAGAGTTCTCCAAAGGGCATCACCTCTGCCTAGAGATGGCTCAGGCAAGTCCACAATTCATTTGTGGCCCCCGACATGCATAGTATTTCATTATTTGGGCATTGCATGTTCATGTCTGGATACACTAGTACTCTCTTATCCTCAGGGAATATGTTCTGAGAACCCTAGTAGACATCTGAATCTACAGATAGTACCAAATCCTATATATGACTTTTACTGCAAATTTAATGCATTTTCCATCTTAACTAAGCACTTGGCCTGCACTGTAGCCATAAGTTTTAAGTGTGACAGCAAAACTAGCACAAATTTTTTATGGTCACAATTTCAGGCAGATGCATTATTAATTAGATCTTTGCAACCTTAGCATTTTTTTTTCCTTACTTTATTGAGAAAGCTCACCTTTTCAGAAACGTTTTCCATTTTCTTTTTGGCATATACAAATTTACAATATCACTATTCTTATATTCAGGGGCATTATTAAGTAAAATAAAGGATCACAAGGACTGTGATAACTCCACAGTCTATATGATATTCTAAATGACTTATGGGTAGGTAGCTTATATAGTGTGGATATAGTGGACAAAGGGATGACTGAGTGAGACAGCAGGACAACATGAAATAGCGTTCCGAATGTTTTACAATTTTAAACCTATGAATTGCTTATTTCTGGAATTTTCCACCTAATATTTTCAGATTGTAGTTGACCACAAGTAACTGACAACACAGAAAACAAAACACACAGGTAAGGAGGGACTAGTATGTTTGTCTTTTTAAAAATAACTTTATTATAGTTAATAATTAATAAATATTCTTATTACTGATTCACTTTGTCTAAATTATTTTGACTGTATTTTTGTTATTTATTATTATAAAATAACATTATATCTATATTCAAGTATTTTTTATTTTAACAAATTTAAATTTAATTGAAAAGCATCTGATTTAATTTTCCTCTTAAAAATTTCCAGGGATTGAAATTTATTATAAATTGACAATTCACACTTATACTTTTTTCTTGGAGTATTTTTCATTTATTTCCATATTAGTATATTATACTGCCTATGCTAATGATATTAGTCATTGATATGCTTTGTATGTTATGGTCGTATTCTTGTATACTTGTAATTTTCAATTTTTATTTTGTAAATGTGTATAGATTTAAAATATTTTCTGCAAATTAACATTTCAATGATTTTTCTTTATACTTTGTCCCTTGATTGTCAGGTACAGTAAAGTCTACTTCACAAGATCAAAGTAAAATCTCCTCATTGTTAAATGTTAATGTTACTTACATATGTGCATCTATACGAAATGCACAAACACACATCCTGAATTCTTCTCAAATGTTTTCTCTGTGATAAATTATGTGGACATGATAACATCATTTGTTTGTCAACTACTATGTCAACTGTCCAGTTTAGAGTAAGGTGCACTTTTCAGACTTATTGAAAGTGGTAACTTGATTATATGCTTAATTTTTAGGCAGCCTCTACTGATTCTGATTTCTATTCAGACCCATGATTTGTCTTTCTGTTTTTCCACTACCCTATCTTTACTTTCCTTGCTACTACTTAGTCTATATTTTATTAAAATTCATGTTTTATTTAAAATGATTTGTATTTTATGTTTTACTTAGAAAATGTAGGTTAAATTATACAATAAGTCAAAAGACAAACATAAGCATAAAAACAACAAAGAGGGAGCCTCTTCTCAGCCATTTGTCCTACTCCCTCTAGGACTCCATTTCCCAAGGGCCATCACTATTAATAGACTTCTTTTCTGTGAGTTGACTATCCACGTATACAAACTATTCTGCTGTGGCCTGATAAGTTTCCCTAAGAGTCTTCATGTATGGTTATTTTTATACATAAGGTTTTTTACTATTTGGGAAGATTAGGTTCTAATTTCAGACTAATATGACAATGTTAATTTCTTCTGGGGAGTTTCAACAATAGAGGAGTTTTTAACTAATTTTAAGTAGTTTTACTACTTATTTTTGCTGTTATGGGAATTGAACCCAGGGCCTTGGGCATGCTAGGTATGTGCTTTAACACTGAAGTATCTCCTTAGCCTTAGCCTTTTTTTTTTTTTTTGGTAGTTGGTAGTTCTCAGCTTCCAGTCTCCCAGAGCAGGGTGGGAGACAGATTGTGTATTCTTGCAGTGTGTGTGATGCAGAATTCTAAATTGGAGGCTCCAGTAGTTAGGGTTTATTCTTGGCTGAACTTTGGAACTCTGTGGGTGGATATTTGAGATCTGATCCATACCTTCTGTTGCTGAGGTGATGCCAGGCTCTGCAGGACATCTGGATCTCTAGGGCCTTTGGTCAAATCCAACTTTAAGGCATAGGGACTGAACCTCCACAGGTTTCACCTTTACTGCTCTGAGTATAAGTTACCTGGTGTCTGACATAGAGCACAGTTGCTCCTGTGCCCTTCTGCGACCCCAGTCACAAAGAGCTTTCTCCCTTGGTATCTAGAACCTGTATGGTACAGGTACAATTTTCTTTGTGCCTATTTCAGTCACTGGTTCAGGCACACTCTGGGACTCACAATATGTGACTACCGGCCACTTCCTTTATGAGTTCACTATCTCCTAGCTCTGCTAGGTGCTGCACAGAACTTACAGATGGTTCCCATTCTGTGTAGTGACCAGTTTCTGACCCTGAAGCATTTTTCTGCACTTGCTGGATGCTTTCCATGCCCGCAATCCTGGTTCCCACCAAACTGTCTGCCCCTGGAGCAAGCTATTTTGGGTTGGCTTTTTCTAATCTGCTTTCCCCACCAACTCCATGTCCATTAAATTCGTATGTTGTCTCTAACCCACTAGTTTCTCCAAGCCGTTTTTCTTTATTTTCATTTATTTATTCCACAGGGGGCAGTATTCTCACTTTCTGTCTCTCTCTATCCTCTTAGCTGCTATAGTTACAGCAGCTGCTGGCCAACCTGGCACATCTCTACAATATTATTTCTTATTATTACACCCAAAGTTTCTGACTTTCTAAGTCTGTATGGTTTCTTTTACAGTCCAGGATTAAGTTTCAGTGAATTCCCTTAGTGACCTACCTCACTGAGGAGCAGTCTCCCTGCTTGTAGGTCTGGTGCCAAAGAACTGCTGGGAAATACCTCCTTCTTCTAATTTGCCTCTTCCCCTTCCTCCTTCAGCCCTTTAAAAAAATTTTTTTTTTTTTTTTTGGCAAAGTCTCACCAAGTTGTCTAAGTTGGCCTTGAATTTATGATCCTCCTGACTCAGCCTCTGAGTAACTGGGTTTACATTATGTACCACTGTACCAGCCTATTTTTTGATACATATTTAGGAAAACTTTTATAATCCAAAGATTGTATAGATGGATGGATGGATGGATGGCAGACAAATATATAGGCTATGTAATTTTATCTGAAACTTAAATGCCTTAAATATCAAATTATTACTTCATTCCACAGTAATGTATGTTTATACATAATTTTCTAAAGTGAATAAGTGATTCTCTCATACCTTTGTTAAGTAACACACTGATGTAAGGTGGTCTTTTATCATGAATATTCATCTATACTAAGCTCTTCTGTGGTTCTAAAATATACTTATTGGTTGGATGCTTTATGTCTACTTAGTATACACTATATTATAGAAGAGAAATTAATAATTCATATCTTGCACAATGTTTCCTGAACTCCCTCATTTTAAAAATTTTACTTAGTTTTACATTTAATTAACACATAATAATCATACATATCTATGGGATTCACTATTATATTTTTTTACACAAAAGGGTAATAAGTTTATCATGTCAAACATTTATCATTTCTTTGTTTGGGGAACATTCCAAATCCTCTCTTCTATCTCTTTTGAAATATACAATAAGTCACCATTAATGATAGGCACACTGCTCTGCTACAGAACACTAGAACTCTATCTTCATAACTGTACTTTTGTACCTGTTAACCAACTGTTCTCTATGGCTGTCCCAGATTCTGGGACCACTATTGTGCTCTTTACTTCCATGAGATCAAATATGGAGCTTCCACAAGCGAATGTGAACGTGTTTGTCTTTCAGCTCCTGACTGTTTTTTTCCTAACAGGAGATTGTCCGGTTACATTCATCTTGTGGCAAATGATAATATTTCATTATCTTTGATGGCTTAAAATATTCCAATAAATATATATATCACATTTTCTTTAACCATTTATCAGTTGACAAATACCTAGTTTTTTTCCCCATATCTTGGTTATTATGAATAGTGCGGCAATAAACATGACATTTTCTCTTCATGTATATCATTTTATATCATAAAGCTACTTTCCTTGATTAAATTTAGATTAAACTTGTTAATTTCCTTACCACAGTCCTCTGTGAACTTAGTGGGAATTTTTGTGAATTTATAGAGTAATTCAGGGAAATTAACATGTTCATAAAACTTCAGGTAATAAGACTCACAATTTTCTTCAAGTACATTTTGAATACTTCTAAAGTTTTCACCTTGTTCAGCATTGTTCTTGTTGCAAATGATATTTTCCTCCCAAACCATACTTGATTATTTTGGTACATAATAATGCAGTAATGTTTGATTATTCATCCTATGTCCCACAATATTTCTTTAGCTATTAAAGGATTGAAGGAGGTTTTTAAATTTATCTTTATATATGCCATCAAATTATCTAAAAACACTGATTTTCATGAGTCCTTGTATTCCTTTAATTGTCCTTTGAGCAAGACCCAAAAAAAATGTTGAAAAGTTTTTTTTTAAACATGCTGTTTGCTCTTTCCAAGTACTTATATATTGCTACCATTAACTTTTGATAATTAGCTCTAACACCTTTAAAATGGAAAATCTTGTGGGCTTATATTCAAGGAATGGATGTGAAGTATAGCTTGACCTTCTCTACAACCAGATTTTGAGAAAGAAAGACTGGTCTAGTGGTGATGAATTCCCTCTGCTTTTGCTTGTCTGAAAATGACATTATTTCTTCTTCTTTTCTGAAGGATAGTTATGATAAGTATAGTATTCTTGGCCTAAAATTGTTAGTTTTTGTTTTTTCTTCAGTCCTCTGACTATACCACTCTATTCTCTTCTGTCCTTCAAATTCTCTGCAGAGAAATCTGCTCTGATCTAATGTGGATTCCATTATATGTATGATTTGATGTTTTCTCACTGCTTTAAGAATTCTATGTTTGACACTTGACAACTTGCTTATAATGAATTTTGGAGAGGATCTCTTTGTGTTGAGTCCACCTGGGGTTCTGTGAACTTTCTGGATCTGGATGTTCAAAACATTTCTAAAACATGGAAGTTTCCACCTATTTTCTCATTAAATATGCTTTCTATGATTTTTCCATCTCTTCTCCCTGTACTATTCCCATTTGCAAATATTTGTTTGCTTAATGGTATTCCATAGGTTTAATCTTGGATTATGATGAGCAATAAAGGAATGTGGAGAGTAGGAGTTTTCTTGAAAAGCTTTTCCACCTTCATCCATTTTTTCACTTTTTTTCCTCCTATTTTCCTGTATCTCTTTTCAGATAAGTTCAACAAATTGTCTATTCTAAATACGTAAGTATTATTCATCAAGTAAAAATAAAATTAAAAAACCAAAGCAAGGCATTTTATTTATTTGTTTATTTTTGGTTACCAGGGATTGAACACAGGGGCACTCAACCACTGAGTTACATCCCTAGTCCTTTTTTGTGTGTGCTTTATTTAGAGACAGGGGCTCACTGAGTTGCTTAGCACCTTGCTATTGCTGAGACTGACTTTGAACTCTTCCTGCCTCAGTCTCCCTAGTCACTGGGATTATAGTTTCTATGCTACCACCCTCGCCAAGCAAGGTATCTTAACAAACATGGGAAATAAATTACAAAGAAAGGAAAAGAAAGTGCAAAAGAGAGGAAGATAGAGAAGGGGGAAAGATTCTGGAAGCAAACACAACTCTCTGAATCCATACAATCTAAAAAGGACTTAATGTAGGTATATAACTATATATCAAAAAGAAAACAACCATACAAAATAATTACACCAATATGAAAATATGTGTTGGCAAATGGATTCATTTATTTTAATCCTACATGTAATTACTATATATCTTTTGAATGTGTTCTATATGTCCCAGGGACCATTTTGAGGTTAAGGATATAGACACAAAATATAAAGTCTTCATGGTATTATATTTCTAACCTGGCTTTTAATTCTAAATTTAACAATTTCTGACACTGAAAAGGGAGAATATTTAAGGAATAATAAATAGTAAATTTTCTAAAGCTACATGTATAGTTAGGGAAATAGTGAAATAAAAGGTTTGAAAAGATAAAAAGACCTAGATTGAAAAGTACCTTGAATTCAGTATTCTTCAATACTGAAGAATCTGACTAACATGTAATTTAGAAAACAAACAAACAAACAAAAGCTTTGCTGAAGATTGGGGGAATACGGTGACAGTAGCAGAAAATGAGAATGGGGTGAGAAAAGGAGGTCCGGGAGACTGTCTCATGCCTTGGTAGGACATTTGGACTTTATAATGTAGACCAGAGTTTGCATAACATGACAGCAATGGTTCCCAGGTTACTTGTTAAAAGTAATATTTCTCAGGACTTGGGATGCAGCTCAGTGGTACAGTACTGGCCTAGCATGTCCATGGCCAAGTGAGTTCAATCTCCAGCATGACAAGACAAGATGAAACAAAACAAAACAAACAAACAAAAAAAAACAAAGCATAACATAATATTACTCAATCTGGAATAAGAAGAAGCAGTTGATATCAAGAATTTCCATTTATATAATCCCCTGGTGACTTTTAACACAATTAGGAAATAGGATAAGTTTTAACATAAACAAGGTATGCAATTATCAGCTTAAATCCCAGTACTCCGTAGGTTGTAAACTGTTTTCTTGATGTCTGTGTGACTACTGCAATAAAGTGCCCAGATATCGCCATTGCTCAAGCAATACCCTCCTAAAGTACTGAATAAAGCAGGAATTCAGAAGGAGTTAGTGGCTAGAAAAATACTTAGATGCTAGTTTCAAATAAATAAAAGCAAGTGGATTTGATACATTTAAGGATGTGTGCCCAAAGTATAAACCAAGAAACCAAGTGTTCAGGTGGTTAGTTAAAATAGAGACATTGGTTCCCACAGAAGACCATAAGAGTGGTGAAGATGGAGGAGATAAACATCACATCTTGTGGCAAGAACTCAAAGTAATTCTTAATCTCCTAGATGAGACTTGAGGTTGCTAAAAGTAGTGTATACGAATCCAGGACAGAACCACAGAGTTATCAACAACTCAAGAGAGACCAAGTACCGTCAGTGAAGTCTGACACAGGAGGAGACAGAGACTCAGAAGGAGGACCCAGGTGTGCAGGAAAAATTTCTGTTTCTCAGAGTTTTGTATATAGAATTGTCAGTTAGGTCATTATTGATCTTGGCAAATACATTTCAATTGAATAACAGAATCACATAGTTACAGATATTAAGGAAAGGAGCAGAAAGAATTCCGGAGAAGGTATTTTAATTTGAGAATTGAAATATGAAAGAGTTAACCAGGCAAAAGGTATAATGGGGGTGAGAGGCAGGGAATAATGGTGTGGAGGAATACCTAGATTTTATTTTCTAAAAACAAATGTGTTTCCAAAAAACCTTGATTTGCAAAAGCAGAGCAGTTGGATCTGGCCTCATAACATAGTTGGTGATTGGCTACCCACCAGCCACCACACTCAAACCAAAAAATCCTTAATCTCAATGGCTTAACAGGTAAAAGTTATTTTTCACATACATAAATCCGAGGTGAATGATAGACTAGCAGGTTTGTGGACCCAAACTGAAAGATTGGTTCTTAAAGATTCAAGAGTTCCCTGCTTATTAATATTCAGAAGCTGAAATTAAAATGGTTATTCACTGGTAGGTTCTGTGGCTTTGAAGGAGCACAAATCTCACAGGGCACATTCTATGGATTGACACACTATCATACGGTTCTATGTAAATGCAAGGGGGTTCTGGGAAACCTAAGAGTGGGATTCTGATGTGGACAGGCTGATACAGAAATTTTATTACAATCATTTGATTACACAAATGGTATGCCTTTACTCCATGTACAAACAGAGAAACAATATGTATCCCATTTGTTTACAATAAAAATAAATTTTAAAAATATCTGGAATTCATTTTAGGAGAGTTTATACTTGTTAGTATGATAGTTTTTCCCCAAATACTTTGTAGTATTTCTTCTACTAACTGCTACCATGGTTAGTCATTCCTTCCCATTAATTTAAAATTCTATCATAATCTATAGTTGATTTTTCATATATGCTAGTGTGTTTGTCAATTACTGCACTTATTTCATTACATTTTGCTTCTTTAGGTACATTTTCATTTCATAATTTTATTGATTATTTTTATTTTTTCTACTTCTCAGCATTTCCACATCCACATTTGAAAGTGCCATGTCAATACTGATGGTTGCTACATTGAATTTATAGTTTCTTTAGCAAAAAATATTTTAATTTTTTAAAGCAAGAGTGTTAATTCTTTTTCTACTAGGAACTTGGCATATTCCTCTATTACTTCAGTGAATGTATATGCACATACACATATTTTTTTCATATTGCTATTGTAGAGATTGTACCACATTATGTTCCTGAAGTTTATGGGAAAAAGGTTATGATACACATATAGCATAGTTCATGCTTCTGGATCTTATTTTGGATAGTGTAGTCAAAGAGTAATGAATCCAAATCAGGAACATAAAGGGAAGTATTGAAGAATGATAAATATGATAATGAAAATAAAACAAAATGCATCATAAAATTTTTGGTTTGGGTGCATCTTACTTAGATTGGTATCTTCTTTGACAAGTTAACATTTAAAGTGAGATTAAATTGTGAGAAGTTGTAAGAGAGACATATTTGAGGACCACAGGTTATGAGAATAGTTAACTGGTCCTAAAGCAGGAACAATTACAGACTGTGTCATTGGCAGGAAAGAAGTCAATGCAGTGAGGTTCTAGTGAGGACAAGAGGACAGAGTATCTGACATAAACTAAAAGTAAGTGGAAACAAGATCATGTGCACCTGTGCTAAATGTAACATGATCTAATTAATGGTATTGGTACCCAAACAGGTTTGAAGACCAATGGAATAGAAGACACAGAAATAAACCCACATAATACAGTTGTCTCATATTAGACAAAGGTGCTAAAAACATACATTGGATAAAAGATAGCCTGTTCAATAAATGGTGCTGGGAAAACTGGAAGTCCATCTGTAGTCTACATTTAATAGACTCATCATGCTCAAAACTCAATTCGAAGTGGATCAAAGACCTAGACATTAGGCAGAAATCCTGCCCCTACTAGAAGGAAATGTAGCCCCAACTCTTCATCATATCGGCTAAGGAACAAATGTCCTCAACAAGATTCCTAAAGCACAAGATGTAAAATAAAAAAAAAAAATCAATAAATGGGAAGTAATCAAATTAAAAAGCTTCTTCACAACAAAGGAAACAATAAAAAACGTGAAGAGAGAGCTACAGAATGGGAGAAAATCTTGCCACCCACACCTCAGGTAGGGCATTAATTTCCAGGATATATAAAGAACTCAAAAAACTTGGAACCAAAAATTTCCAATAATGGGTAAAGCAACAGTCAACAAATATATGAAAAATGTTCAACATCCCTTGTAATTAGAGAAATGCAAAGTGAAACTACATTGAGATTCCATCTCACTCCAGTCAGAATGGTGATTATCAAGAATACAAGTAATGGTAAGTGTTGGTGTGGATGTGGGGAAAAGGTAGACTCATACATTATCAGTGGGACTGCAAACTGGTACAACCATTCTGGAAAGCAGTATGAAAATACCTTTAAAAAAATAGGAATGGAACCATCATTTGACACAATTATCCCACTCCTTGGTATATATCCAAAGGATTTAAAAGCAGCTACAGTGACATGGCTACATCAGTGTTTATAGCTGCACAATTCACGATAGCTAAGCTATGGAGCCAATCTAGATGCCCATCAACATATGAATGGATAAAGAAATTATGTTGTATATATATGCAATGTATTATTACTGAGCCTTAAAGAAAAATGACTTTATGAGTTCTGTTGGTAAATTAATGAATCTGGAGACTATCATGTTAAGTGAAATTTAGGCAATTTAAGGCAATTTCCCCCAAAACCAAAGGGTGAATGATTTTTCTGAAATTTGGCTACTAAACCACAATAATTGGTGCTGGGGGGATACAAGTTCAGTGGATTAGACAAAGGGGAATGAAGGGAAGGGAGGAGGGGTAGGAATAGGAAAGAGTGGAATAAATCTGACACAACTTCCCTACCTACCTACTTATATGAATATACCACAGCGAATTCTACCATGTGTACCTCCATAAGACTGAGGCCCTAATTAGAATAAGATATATCCATCAGGTATAATATTATCAAAATTGTCTCTAATGTCATGTATAACTGAAAGGAATCAATAAAAATATAAAATAATAATATTTTTAAAAGTAACATGATCTGATTTATGTTTATGAAGGTGCATCTCTACTTTGGAGAAAACTGATTATAGGAGGGCAAATCAGGAAAGAGAAAGACCCGATTAGTAAGATATCGTTGAGCAACAGATAATGGATTATGATGACTGGCTGAGGCACAAGTGTAGGGGAGACCAAGAGAGGAACATGTTTGTAGAATTTATTGTACACATGACGCTGACAGGATTTACTTTTGCAAAGGAGAAAACGATGTTTATACGTCAGGTTTTAGTTTGATCAGTTTCACAAATGGTGATGTTACTGATGGAAAAAAATGTAATGAAAAAATGAAGGAAGACTAGCAGGAAGATGAATCAAAAGTATATTTTTTGGCTATGTTTGAAATTCCTATTAGACATGCAAAGTCATCAATTAGTTATAGAAATCTGTGATGTATGCTAGTGGTCAGGTCTTTGGGTGTCAAGAGCAGGCAGATGGCACTTAAACCAATGCAGTCAGATGAAATTACTCAGGAGGAGTTCTTGAGTGAGGGGAAAGGAAGATTAAAATGAGTACTGTGGGGGTCTGGGGATGTGGCTCAGTGGCAGAGTGCTTGCCTAGCACGTGTGAGGCACTAGGTTTGATTCTCAGCACCATATATAAATAAATAATTAAAAATAAAAAGGTTCATCCACAACCAAAATTATATATATATGTGTGTGTGTGTATATATATATATAATATATATATATATAATATATTTATATATGTAAATAAATACATAGGAAGGTGAGGCAGGAGGATTGCAAGATGAAAGCCAGCCTTAGCAACTTAGCTAGGCTCCAAGCAATTCAGTGAGTACCTGCCTCTCAATAAAGTATTAAAAAAGGGCTGGGGATGTGATTCACTGCTTAAGTGACCCTGGGGTCAATCTCTGTTACACCCCTCCCAAAAAAAAAAAAAAAAAAAAAAAAAAACTAGTTCTGTAGGGAACTTCCACATTCAGAGAGATAAAGGGATCTGAAAAGGTAAAGAGAGTGAAAAGAGGCAGAAGGCAAACCAGGAGTGTGTGGTGTCTTTAAGTCAAAGGAAAAAATGGTTCAAGAGGAAGAGAGTGGTCAACTGCATCAGTGTTGAAAGAGGTTGAAGGAGGAGGATCCAAAGCCACCATTCTATTAGTGCAAGAAAGATGATTCTGCCAAACAACAGATCCTTGGAAAGAGAACACAGCTTGATTGAAAGTGAGTTACAATGTGAATAGAGAATCAGTAGACAAGAAGGTAGACATAGAAACTCCTTCAATTTTTTTTTAATTGTTGTTGTTTTCCTGTAAGATAAACTAAAAATATGTGATATTAACTGGAGAAATTGAAGGTGGAAAGGGTCTTTCTTAATGGAGTTAGCAGAATGTATTTGTAAGTTTATGGTTACAATCCAGGACAATGGAAAAGAAGAGATATAGAAGAAATTGATTCTGTAGGAGCAAAATGTGGAGAGGGTCAGACCCAGGGTGCCAATTAAGTGTTTGTCAGACAATGGTAGTGAGGGGAAACTGTGTAAGTGCAGATGCCCCTGGGTGGCAGTCATCAAGAAGGGAAGCCCAAGGAACCTGTGGTTGAATGCTCTGTTCTAAATGAAGTATGGAATAAGGTCATTTGATGGCGTGAGGTGTGAAATAGTTTTTTTAGAAAAGGGAACAATACTAGTTTGGGAAGGGCAGTAATATGTCAGGTTCTGAAAGGTGAGGATGAGTATTATAAAAATATCCCAATTACAAATTAATCTGAAAGTGGAATATACTCACAATCATATTGCCAGTGGACTTTTAAGATGTAGAGAATAGAATCAAATGTCTTCAGAAAAAATGAAGAAGAGACAGATGCTAGAACTGAGGAGACAGGCAATGTGTATCTTCATAGAACATAAACGGTGGTGAAGGAAGCAGAGCAAATTAATGGGGGATGGGAGGATTATTTAAAAGTATTTCAGGATAGTGACCACTTTAACAATAGATATGTATTTTACATGTGAACATGAATTATAAATTTATTTTAAAGCTTAATGTAAATTAAATGTAAATTACAGAAGGAATGAGAAGAATTGACAAAATACCCAAGGTTTTACTTTAATAAAGAAAGGAAAATCACATCCTAGCAGTAAAATCATCAGAAAGAAACATGGATATCTTATAGTGTGCAAGTATTTTAAATAGTTTTTTTGTTAAAAAGTCCCTTTCATAAAGATATTAAGCAAGTAACAAGTAAAAAATTAGAAGTTAGTACCATAAATAAAATAAACTATGTGTCCTTGGTATTGAATTTGTAAAGAATTTCAAAAAGAAAAATATAAAGTGACTGTGCAAAGTAAAATGATAGATAGAAATATTATATCTAATAAATTAGTAAACATTCTACAAGGAAATAATGCAAACTTTTGACATTTTTAAAAATTCAATTTTTCATTTAATTAAGTCAAAATATACTCTACTATCGTATATAACTTAAAAGAACTAATGAAAATTAAGAATTTTAACCTTAATGTATGTAACTTCACTTGTAAGAAATTTCATAAAGAAAAATTCATTTTCTTAAGAGATTAACATTGCTGATTTAATATGCATAAACACACATAAAAACATTAAATATTTAATGTGATGAAAGAGTTACATAACAAAACATCCATATGATGTAATATTATACCACTACTTAGCATTTTCAGGACAATTTAATCATACGTGAGTTAGGATTTATGAAGTAATCATTCTACACCAGATGCCTCACTAAATATTCCATATTTATATTCACTAAATTAATCATCACAAGAACACAATGAAATATTATTACTATTACAAAATATTATTATTATTACTGTCAACTTACAGTTTATACAACTGCAGAATTCAGTTCAAAGAGGCTAAGTAGCATGTTTAAAGTTTGACAATAAGTGGAGGTGTTGATTGTAACCTCTGCCCTCTGACAACCCACCCATGGCTCTTCATACTGCCACTGTACAACACAGGAAAACATCACTGTTTAAAATGGGTAAAAATTGTCTTTCTCCATGGAACATATCAACTCAGTTTTAATTGCATTAGAAATGGCAGGAAATTCATCTAGATATATGCAGAGTTTATCTCTGGGTTAAGGAGATTTTACATGAGTTTTGCCTTCTACTATACTGATTTTTATTAATTTTTAAAACAACTTCTTTTTCATATATTTAAATGATTCACAAAAGCACAAAATGTACATTTTAGTGGGGTTCCATATTATGTTTTGATACATGTATACATTGCATAATATTTGATATATGGATATATTGCATACTATTTAAATTAGATTAAACATGCTTATACCTGGAACATTTACCATTTCTTTATGGTGAAAACTTTCAAAATCCTTTATTCTAGTAACTTGAATGGTGCTGTATGTTATCATTATATGTAGTCACCTACCGTGCAACAGCACACCAGAACTTCTTGCTCATATCTAACTGTAACTTACTATTCATCCCTTCCCTTCACCCCAACTTTCTCTGGCCTCAGGTAACAACTGTTTTATTTTCAATTTCTATGAGATCAACTCAAAAAGATTTTCTTTTAAAGATAAAAATGAAGCAGTTGTAGCATGATTTTATTAAAAAAAAAAAAAAGAAAATAATAGCCAATTTCTACAAATAGCAGAATCATCCAAAATAGTGTCACAATATTTTTAAGCTTCTCTTTTGTTCATAGCTTGTGTTCTAAATATTTTCAGACTTATAAACAAACTAATAGCAGTGTAGGATACTTAAATCAGCAAGAAAATGAATTACGTTGTCTCGTTGTTTTCTTAAAATTTGAATTTATTTTATTTAATACATAAAAACAGAAAAATTGTACCTATTTATACAGGTACATGTGATATTTTGATACAACATATACTTTGTATAATATTGAACAGGGGTACACATGCCAAGCATATGGGAACAATGTTGCAATAGTTGAAATCTGTTAAGACAGGTTTAGAAAAATGGAAAGGCAAAGTTTTGCTCTACTTGAGTGCTTTCATGATTAACGAGAGAGAAGAAACACAGATGTTTGCCATGGCCCTTGCTCATGGAAAGCCTACACTTTCTACTGTATTCATTTCTTTAATATTTGAATTTTAAGCACTGTTAAAAGTCCCCATGTCAAATGCAAACAAACACTCATGTACATACACACAACAAGCGAAGACACATGTGGGAACAGCCCTATTGGCCAATGCTGGGAAAGAGGAAAAGGCTGAACATGAAGCAGATACATGTAAACTACTACCAACAGGGACATCAGACCAGACTATAACTGTATGCTTTTTAGACAAGATCAGTTGGTTTTAAATTTGTGCAAATCTCAATACTCCTACCCTATTGTTATCTGAGTCTTGTTTAGTGCACATACTAGAAATCATTTTCTCTGGCTCTAAAGTTGATCCAGGATGGGCTAAAAAGCTCAGTGGTCAAGTCCAAGTTAATTCCCTAGAGAACCTGTTAATTAAGTACCTACTTGGGGAAATAATAAATTTTAAAGAAAGTTATTAGTAGTTTTAAATGGTATGGCTGAAAATACCTCTTGGAGAGACTGAAGGAGAATTTGAAAGTACAGTATGTACACACCTAAACTTCTCTGTCATAAAATATGTTCTTTACTGTATTGGTTTTACTGTAAGCATGTGATTCGTAATTGAAATCTCTGACTTTGAGGAGGAATGAAGTTTGGAAGGTAGCTATCAGAGCAATCTAGAAGGCTGAATGTGTTGTCAATGAGTGTTTTCCAAAGACCCTCCTCAAGGCCCCCATGACCTCCTTATTCCTCAGGCTATAGATGAGGGGGTTCAGTGCTGGAGTGACAATTGTGTAGAAAACAGAGATGATGTTGTCTTGCTTGGGACTGTGGAAGGAACTGGGCAGGACATACATGAATGTGGCAGCCCCATAGAACATCCCAACCACAGTCAGATGGGAAGAGCACGTGACAAGGGCTTTCTTCCTTCCCTCTTTTGAGGGCATGTGGAGAACAGTGAAGAGAATTAGTGTATAGGAAGCCAGGATGGCAGCAAGAGGGGGAATCAGGAAGGTTACGCCCATTACATAAACCATAAGCTCATATCTGGAGGTATCTGTACAGGTCAACTTCAGCAAGGGTGGGATCTCACAGAGAAGATGCTTGATCTGTGCTTTGCAGTAGGGATAGTGCATTGTATACACAGTATATCCTAGGGCACTTAGGGAGGCCAGGATCCAGGATGTGGCCACCATGAGCCAGCAGACCCTTGGGCTCATGAAGATCATGTAGTTCAGAGGATGACAAATGGCCACATACCTGTCATAAGCCATGAAGGCCAGTAGGAGGTCCTCTGCACCACCCAGCGTCAGAGCTAGGAACATCTGGAGGGCACAACCCCCAAAGGAGATGCTGTTTTCTCTGCGCAGATAATCCATGAGGGCTTTGGGGGTGACAACGGATGTGAACAGGAGGTCCATGAGAGAGAGCTGCCCCAGCAGGAGGTACATGGGTACGTGGAGCCGGACATCTGTTGTGATGACCAGGAGCAGCAGTCCATTGCTTGCCAGGGCCAACATGTACAGGACAGTGATCGTGGCACAGAGCAGTTCAGGAGCCCCGCTGTCATTCAGAATGCCCACCAAGATGAAGCTGCTTCCCCAGGTAGAGGAGTTCCAGAGCTCCATTGCATGTGATTCCTTTAGTTGCCTAGAACCAGAGGGATTCTCAGTGAGGTTTTGCTAAGATGGACCCAAGTATTGTAATGTCACTTACGTTATTGGGAGAACTAGAAATACAACAGCTGAGGCGCTCCCCAGGAAGATGAGTGTTTGTGTTTGGGACAAACGATGAAGGCAACAAAAGAGCACTATTGCATGTTGTAATTAGTCCCAGTAATTCTCTGCCCTCTCCTGCTTTTGTCCCAGACATTCACTTTCCTTTCTGAAAACCCAGAGCATATGCACTGAATAGAAAAGGCACAGGAACAGTGAGGAAAGCTGCGTGTGGTGCATGGAATCCACTCCCATGAAGAAACCAATAGAGGCCTAAGATTGACAGGAATCAACACTGCGCCCATGGAATGGGACAGAGAAAACCAATTCACAGCATGCAGTTAAAGGTTTAAAAGTGCAATATCCTCTGTCAATCATTTAGCTGTATAAATGTGGCATAAATGTGGTAAAATTTCATTGTTTCCACTGATGTCTTTGGGGGCTCTCAGTTCTTAATAGTTAAAATAAATAATTGCAACAAGACTATCATCAGTTTTTCAGTGGCCCTTGTGGAAGCATTCTGATATGAGCAAAAATGCCCAGAGGCCAGCAATAGCAAAAGACAGGTTTTGAGAATCCTATGGAAGCAGATACTCAGGCCTGGCCTATAGCAGACTATCAATCCTAACTAGTTCTCTATTCATGTTCAGGAAACCAAAATTACAGAGATTGGGATGAAAAACGAAGCACAAAGCATGAGGGAATCTCGCAGACAGAGTAGTTTATGTTCTTAGGGTCTGTGTGCAACTCAATTTTTGACTCAATTTACTTAGAAGCTATATACTTCCCTGAAAGGGAGACAAAGTCTTTACCTCCAGCTGTGAGAAAACTCCATTCCTAATCTCTCAAACTTCCCTGGAGTTGTCCAAAGGCTGATGATATTCCAGTAGAAAAGGGAGGTAGGATATGACTTTCCTCAGCAGTGTTTGTTGGTTGAATATTTGCTAAGTTGGTTAAGTATCTCAGATATCCCATCGAGATCAGGTGTCAGGGTGCTTCTATTCCCTCCTCTCATCTGCAAATCTTCTGTGAAGATGACAGTGGATACAGACAGCAGCTAACACAGTCTTTGGGTAGTTTCTTGTGGCTTTTCTGCTCTCACACCTGAAAGGAATTAGTAGAAACTCCTAATGTCATACAGGTTTCTGGGCAGGGAGCCCGTCCAGCTGGCGGTATTGTCAGACTGAGTTCTTGGATCCAGATACGCAGGCTCTCCTTTATTCCTGTTGGCATCTGGGAGTGACGATGAAAGCTGTGGGGTTGTGGAGGAACAGATGATAGAAGAGCTGCCCAAAGGAGACAATGTCATGCCAACGGCATTATCCCTCAGGTCAGTAGTGAGCCAGGGCTGTGTCCCAGAGGAGGCTGATTCTATTTTCCTCTCTTTACTCTGTCCTACGTCTATTTTCAGAGGGACTTATTTATCCTGGCAGCTCACATGACCTCCCTGAAAATGCTGATCCAGGATATAGGGTGTTAATGATCCTCTTGGGTGTATTTCTTGTACTGGTATTCTGCATTCTTCCCTCATTAAATGACCTCTGAGGCCCTAAGTTTCTATTCAACCCTAAGGGAGACACTGATGACCTACTTCTGTATTTCTGCCTGATTGGACCAGGAAGCAAAGGCTCCCTGTGCTAGAGATTTCCCCCAGAGCATTAGGAGCTTTCCTGGCCTGTGGGATGCCGCTTCCCTTCCTGATGGCCCTCTTCACCTGGACTATTTCCCTTCCCATATGACTGCTCTGTGTGGAGAGTGTAAACATGAGGTCTTCTCTTCATTGACCTCTATACCCATTTGGCTTATGTGTGTGCACATGTCTTGGTGTTACAGTTGCCTCTTATAGTGATGCTAGAAGAGAATACTCAATTTTCCAAGTATTGAGCATAAGATAAAAAGAGGTCCATAGAGTAATGAAGTTGTAGAGGTCAATATTTCTTAAAGTCTTCTAAATGGTCTCAGAGATAAAAGATTACCCAGTAATTAAACATACTTAGATGACCATGGACTATCAACTGTGGTAGTAGGACAAGGGAGAAATATATTTTAAAATGCTGAGGAAATATAACTTTACACCTAGAATTCCATGTGCAGCTGAACCATCATTAATGAATGATGATGAATTGAAAGCAACAACGAAAAGGATTTTCCTTTAATTACTCCCCTCAAAATAAATTTAGGAGTAGGAAAAGTAATGCCAAAGGAATATATACAATGCAGGGAGCAATGGGGAGCTGAAAAATTGAGTTGGTATTGAATTGGGAAGCTTAATACTTTAACAATGATAAAAACATTTATGATTTTTCAAAGGTAAAAAGAAAATGTTTTCCACAAAAACAATAACATGGGAGTGGAATTTTTTTCCTACATATGGTCAATAAAGGCTAAAGAGGCAGAATATTAACATCCATAAATTCATTCATTTGAAATGATCATTTTTTTTATTTTTAAATAAGGTACAGTTTAAATATAGTAAGATTGATCTTTCTTTAAAATGTTTTGAAAAGTCTTCATACAGGAGTCTGCCATATGGGCCATTCGGCTCTAGGCTTCACTCTCCTGCTTAAGAACCCCAGGTTGCTCTGCTGTGCAGGGGCTGAAGAACTCTAGGGAGAAGGACTGGCTCCTGAACACCCAGAAATTGTTCAAAAAACTGGAGAGACACTGCTCTGAATGAAAGCAGGGAGCTTTAAGCAGAAAGCTTCCAGAGGCGCCTATCATCCGCCATTTTCTTGCCTCTCGCCTGTCCATCGTCGGCCTTACAACTATCCATCACCCAATGCACGAGGTTCACCTCCTGATCGTCAGACAACAGTCAGCAAACTGATCTTCAACTGCCAGTGGAGCACCAGCTGCCTGCTGTTGCCTGGAAGTTCACTGTTACAGTACCTGCAGGATCCCTCAGTCCGACCGATCATTCCCTGCCTCTGGGGCCTTCACATCAACTGATTGCTCCCTGCTGCCAGTACCCCCAGACCAACTGACTGCGCCCTATCACCAGGACCCCAGACCCACTGATTGCAACTGGCCTCCAGGATCCCACAACCACACCAAACACACCCAACCTCCAGGACCCCTGCCTGACCAACTGCATCCCGCCTCCAGAACCCCCAGCTGACCATGGCCACACCCTGAGCTGCAGCTCCCCATTTGCCAACACATTTCAAAGCCAGAGCCGCCATCTTGGATAATCCTGGAAGCCATAGCTCCAATCTTTAGGTGGGGCAAAACCCATCCTGAGAAGCCTGCTGGAGGCTTGAAGCTCATTGTCAGGTACCTCTCATGCATCAGGCTACTGAACTCTGGGAGGCTTCATTACTATATGACTGTTATACTGTAGATTTTCTTTTTTCTCCTTATTGAAAAAATTTAAGTTTTTATTTCTTTATTTTACTTTTCTTGCTCTCTTTTCCTTTTGTTTACCTGTTCCCTCAGAGTCTCTTTCTCCCTTTTTTGCATACTAACATCCAATTTCTTTTGATTACAATCTCACCCTTTCTATTATCTAGAACTTCTGTATATTCTTTTCTTATCCCATTAACAGCCAAATTCTACATCCCTCTGCATTCTCTTTGTCCTCCATTTGAAACTGCAGACCTTATTGCAAATTTGTTTGTTTTACTGAAGATAATATTTGAACTCATTCTATTTATTATGACAATGTTGTTATTGTCCTCATAGGGGCTATTTGGTCTAGGATTGCATAGTGTCTGAATTGGGCACTGCTAATATTGATCTCCCCTTAAAGAAAGGGTTTTGGAAACCTATAGGGCCACTATAAGCCTATAGGAGGAAATCTGTAATACCCCAGATCTGCACTGCTAGAGGGGAAGATACATGAACAACATGAAAAAACAAGGGAAGAAAATGATCCAAACAAATCTAGATTCTATATTAATAGAATCCAATGATAGTATGTTAGGAGAAATGTCAGAAAAGGACTTCAGATTATACATGATTAAGATGATTTGTGAAGCAAAGGATGAGTTAAGAGAGCAAATGCAGGCAATGAATGATAATACCAATAAACTGAAAGAGCAACTGCAGGAAGCAAAAGATCATTTCAACAAAGAGATAGAGATTCTCAAAAAAAAAAAAAAAAAAAAAAAAAAAAGAAATCCTTGAAATGAAGGAAAATATAAACCAAATAAAAAACTCAATGGAAAGCATCACCAAAAGACTAGACCACTTGGAAGACGGAACCTCAGACAATGAAGACAAAATAATTAATCTTGAAAATAATGTTGCCCAAACAGAGAAGATGGTAAGAATTCATGAACAGAATCTCCAAGAACTATGGGACATCATGAAAAGACCAAATTTAAGAATTATTGGGATTGAGGAAGGCACAGAGATACAAACCAAAGGAATGAACAACCTATTCAATGAAATAATATCAGAAAATTTCCCAAACTTGAAGAATGAAATGGAAAATCAAATACAAGAGGCTTACAGAACACCAAATGCACAAAATCACAACAGATCCACACCAAGGCACATTATAATGAAAATGCTTAACATTCAAAACAAAGATAGGATTTTGAAGGCCGCGAGAGAAAAGCATCAGATTACATATAGGGGGAGACCAATACGGATAGCAGCCAACTTCTCAACCCAGACTCTGAAAGCTAGAAGGGCCTGGAACAACATATTTCAAGCTCTGAAAGAACATGGTTGCCAACCAAGAATCCTATACCCAGCAAAACTTACCTTCAGATTTGAAAATGAAATAAAATTCTTCCATGATAAACAAAAGTTAAAAGAATTTACAAATAGAAAGCCTGAGGTACAAAATGTTCTCAACAAAATATTCCATGAGGAGGAAATGAAAAACAACAATGGAGGTCAGCAAAGGGAGGAACTACCGTAGAGAAAAACCACTCAAAGGAGACACCAAGCCAACTTAAAAAACAAAAATAAGCCAAATGACTGGGAATACAAATCATATCTCAATAATAACCCTGAATGTTAATGGCCTAAACTTATCCATCAAAAGACATAGACTGGCAGATTGGATTAAAAAGAAAGACCCAACAATATGCTGCATGCAAAAGATTCATCTCATAGAAAAAGACATCCACAGACTAAAGGTGAAAGGATGGGAAAAAACCCACCATGCACAGGGACTCAGTAAAAAAGCAGGGGTTTCCATCCTCATTTCAGATAATGTGGACTTCAAGCCAAAATTAGTCAGAAGGGATAAAGAAGGACATTTCATACTGCTTAAGGGAACCATAAATCAGGAAGACATAATGATAGTAAATATTTATGCCCCAAACAATGGTGCATCCCTGTACATCAAACAAATCCTTCTTAATTTCAGGAACCACATAGACCACAACACAATAATTCTGGGTGACTTTAATGCACTGCTGTCACCACTAGATAGATCTTCCAAACAAAAACCAACCAAAGAAACCATAGAACTCAATAACACAATCAATAACCTAGACTTAAGAGACATATATAGAATATTCCATCCATCACTGAGCAGATTCACTTTCTTCTCAGCAGCACATGGAACCTTCTTGAAAATAGACCATATATCATGCCACAAAGCAGCCCTTAGGAAATGCAAAAAAATAGAGATACTGCCTTGTGTTCTATCAGATCATAATGGACTGAGAATAGAAATCAATGACAAAATAAAAAACAGAAATTACTCCAACACCTGGAGATGAAATAATATGCTATTGAATGAAAAATGGATAACAAAAAACATAAGGGAGGAGATAAAAAAATTTTTAGAGGTCAATGAGAACAACGATACAACATATCAAAATCTCTGGGACACTATGAAAGCGGCACTAAGAGGAAAATTCATTGCATGGAGCGCATTTCAGAAAAGAATGAAAAGTCAACAACTAAATGACCTAACATTACAACTCAAAGCCCTAGAAAAAGAAGAACAGAATAACAGCAAATGTAGTAGAAGACAGGAAATAATTAAAATCAAAGCTGAAATCAATGAAATTGAAACAAAATAAAACAATTAAAAAAACTGACAAAACAAAAAGTTGGTTCTTTGAGAAAGTAAACAAAATAGACAAACCCTTAGCCACACTAACAAAGAGAAGGAGAGAGAAGACCCAAATTACTAAAATTTGTGATCAAAAGGAAATATCACGACAGACACCACTGAGATACAGAACATAATGAGAAGCTACTTTGAAAATCTGTATTCCAACAAACTAGAAACTACCGAAGACATTGACAAATTTCTAGAGACATATGCTCCTCCCAAACTGAACCAGGCGGACATACACGATTTAAACAGATAAATATCTAGCAATGAAATAGAAGAAGCCATTAAAAATCTACCATCCAAGAAAAGCCCAGAACCAGACAGATTCTCACCCGAGTTCTACAAGACCTTCAAAGAAGAACTCATTCCAATATTTCTCCAAGTATTCCAGGAAATAGAAAAGGAGGGTACCCTACCAAACTCATTCTATGAAGCTAATTATCACCCTCATACCCAAACCAGGCAAAGACACATCAAGGAAAGAAAATTTTAGACCAATATCCTTGATGAATATAGATGCTTAACAAAATATTGGCAAACCATATCCAAAAACATATTAAGAAAATTGTGCCCCACAATCAAGTGGGGTCCATCCCTGGAATGCAAAGATTGTTTAACATCCGTAAATCAATAAACGTAATCCATCATGTCAATAGACTTAAGGGTAAGAATCATATGGTTATTTCAATTGATGCAGAAAAAGCGTTTGACAAAATACAACACCCCCTCATGCTCAAAACACTAGAAAAAATAGGGATAGTAGGAACATACCCGAACATTGTAAAGGCTATTTATGCTAAGCCCAGGGCCAACATCATTCTTAATGGGGAAAAACTGAAACTATTCCCTTTAAAAACAGGAATAAGACAGGGATGTCCTCTTTCACTACTTCTATTCAACATTGTCCTTGAAACTCTAGACAGAGCAATTAGGCAGACCAAAGAAATTAAAGGGATACGAATAGTAAAAGAGGAACTTAAGCTGTCACTACTTGCTGATGACATGATTGTATATTTAGAGAATCCAAAAACCTCCTCCAGAAAACTTCTAGAAC
Source organism: Sciurus carolinensis (assembly GCF_902686445.1). Lineage (NCBI taxonomy): Eukaryota > Metazoa > Chordata > Mammalia > Rodentia > Sciuridae > Sciurus > Sciurus carolinensis. The sequence goes on from NC_062223.1 coordinate 69,847,432, forward strand.
TCATCAGTGAATTCAGCCAAATAGCAGGCTATAAAATCAACACACATAAATCTAAAGCATTTTTATATGCAAGCGATGAAACAGCTGAAAGGGAAATGAGGAAAACAACTCCATTTGCAATAGCCTCAAAAAAAAAAAAAAATACTTGGGAATCAATCTAACCAAAGAGGTAAAAGAGCTCTACAATGAAAACTACAAAACAATGAAGAAAGAAATTGAGGAAGACCTTAGAAGATGGAAAGATCTCCCATGTTTTTGGATAGGCAGAATTAATATTGTCAAAATGGCCATACTACCAAAAGTGCTATACCGATTCAATGCAATTCCAATTAATACCCAATGATGTACCTTAAAGAAATAGAGCAAGCAATCGTGGAACTCATCTGGAAGAATAAAAAACCCCGAATAGCTAAAGAAATCCTTAGCAGGAAGAATGAAACAGGGGGCATCGCAATACCAGATCTTCAACTCTACTACAAAGCAATAGTAACAAAACGGCATGGTATTGGCACCAAAATAGACAGGTAGATCAATGGTACAGAATAGAGGACACGGACACAAACCCAAATAAATACAATTTTCTAATTCTAGACAAAGGTACCAAAAATATGCAATGGAGAAAAGATAGCCTCTTCAACAAATGGTGCTGGGAAAACTGGAAATCCATATGCAACAGAATGAAACTAAACCCCCATCTCTCTCCCTGCATAAAAATCAACTCACAATGGATCAAGGACTTTGAAATCAGACCAGAGACCCTGCATCTTAGAGAAGAAAAAGTAGGTCCAAATGTTCAATTAGTTGTTTTAGGATCAGACTTCCTTAACAGGACTCCCATAGCACAAGAAATAAAAGCAAGAATCAATAACTGGGATAGATTCAAACTAAATAGCTTTCTCTCAGCAAAGAAACCATCAGCAATGCAAAGAGAGAGCCTACAGAGTGGGAGAATATCTTTGCAATCATACTTCAGAGAGAGCACTAATTTCCAGAATCTATAAAGAACTCAAAAAACTCTACACCAAGAATACAAATAATCCAATCAACAAATGGGCTAAGGATATGAACAGACAATTCACAGAAGAAGATCTACAAGCAATCAACAAACATATGAAAAAATGTTCAACATCTTTAGTAATAAGAGAAATGCAAATCAAAACTTCACTAAGTTTCCATCTCACCCCAATTAGAATGGTGATTATCAAGAATACAAGCAACAATAGGTGTTGGAGAGGATGTGGGAAAAAGGTACACTCATACATTGCTGGTGGGGCTGCAAATTAGTGCAGCCACTCTGGAAAGCAGTGTGGAGATTTCTTAGAAAACTTGGAATGGACCTACCATTTGACCCAGCTATCCCACTCCTTGGCCTATATCCAGACGACTTAAAATCAGCATACTACAGAGATACAGCCACATCAATGTTCATAGCTGCTCAATTCACAATAGCCAGACTGTGGAATCAACCTAGATGTCCTTCAATTGATGAATGGATAAAGAAAATGTGGTATATATTACAATGGAATATTACTCAACTATAAAGAATAATAAAATTATGGCATTTGCAGGCAAATGAATGAAATTGGAGAATATCATGCCAAGTGAAATAAGCCAATCTCAAAAATCCAAAAGACGAATGATCTCACTGATAAGCGGATGATGACACATAATGGGGGGGTGGGAGCGGGGCAAGAATGGAGGAAGGAGGGACTATATAGAGGGAAAAGAGAGGTGGGAGGGGTGGGGGGGAAGGAAAAATTAACAGAATGAGTCAAACATTATTACCGTATGTAAATGTATCATTACGCAAATGGTATGCTGTTACTCCATGTACAAAGAGAAACAACATGTATCCCATTTGTTTACAATAAAAATAAATTTAAAAAGGTTTACATACAATATTCCTCACATTTGAATTTTTTAAAATTCTCAGAAGTCATGTGAAATAAAGCTTATAAACAGTTAAAAAAGTGTTTTGATTAGTTCATAACAATTATACATAATATTGCATTTGATTTTGACATAGTCATGCATGCATGTATTAAAATTTGCTATATTTCATTCTGGTATTTATCCCCTGTTGGAAGAATAGCTAGTAGATTTTCTCCCATTCTGTAGGCTCTCTCTTCATGCTTTTGTCTCCTTTGTTGGGTAGAAATTGTTTACTTTGCTACCATCCCACTTATCAATTCTCTATTTTATTTCTTGAGTTTTAGGGGTCTTGTTAAGGAAGTCAGTGCCTGTGCCAATATGTTGTTTTTTCCTAGCAGTTGCAACATTTGTTGTCTAACTTCTAGTTCCTTGCTTTACTCTGATTTGAGTTTTGTGCAGGATGAGAGACAGGGATCTAGTTTTATTCTTCTATATATGAATATCTAGTTTTCCCATTTATGAAAAGACTATTTTTCTCCAACATACTTTTGGGCACCATATTAATAACCTCAACAAGAATGGTGGGGGATGAGACTATATAAATTAAATAGTTCTAATGGATAATAAAATTATAGTTCCATAAGTGAAGAAAAAATGAGGAAGAATGGCAAGAGAGCTTGAAATATTTAAGGAGTGAACTGAAGGGAAGCAGGAGAGAGCAGGTAATGGCTATAAACAGGGGTAAAAATAACTAAAAAAGAAAGTGAACAAGAAGTAAGAAGAACAAAAACAAAGGTAAGAACAAATAAATGAATAAAAAAAATCAAACTAGAACAAACCCACAAAAATTCTACCTCTCAAAGTAAAACCTAGGTTAAATATATAGGTAAAGAAAAAATGATTAAAAAAAAGAAAAAATTTATACACACATACACACAAATTTATGAATTTATTTGTGCAGGAAGAACATGAACATACAAGGAGAGAGAGAAAGAGAATGAAAAAGTTAAAAAAAAAAAAAAGGAAAAATGTAGGAAAGACACTCTTAGTGAAAAATGAAAACCTTGTTTCCACCGAGTTGGTCAAAACTATTGACGAGGATGTATGTTCACACCTACCCTGTGGCACCCTTCTTTGCTTATTCTTTTGGCCTATGTACCCTTGGATTAAGGGTAGGATTATTCAAGTCAACCACTTTGTGTTTCCCTCCAAGCTGCTATTTGCTGTGACCTGGAACAGAAGCTGGTTGTAGTAGCTCTCAGCTTCTCTTCTCACAGTGTATAGTAGAACAAACTGAGGAGTACTGATCACTGGAGTTTTGTCTGGACCACTAAATTGATGGGCTCCCAGAGCTGAGCTAATGCAGAATTCTACATGGGAAGTTCCAGTGACAGGGGTTTTGTTCTGACTGTCCTTTGGAACTTTGTCTGGAGGTGTTTACCCTTGTAGTTGGGCAGATGCTGATCTCTGCTGGATATCTGGGACTCTGGGAGCTCTGGAATATTCCACTCAAAGAGTGCTAAGGATCTCACCCTCCAGGGGATCCCATGTTCCACCACCATAGATGTGGATTTCCCAGGATCAGACCTGAAATGCAGAAGGCCCTGTTTTTGCAGTTTGGGCCTCTCCCCAGGTGGTTGCATGAGCCACCAGAAACAAAGGGAACACAAGCCTCCCTCCCCACCTGAATGGCCTGGGCACAATCATCTTTGTGCCTATTTTAGTCAGCCTGGACGAGGCACACTCTGATCCTATTTGCTGGGAAAGACTGGCAATGCCTTCCTGAACTCTTGAGCCCTGCTGATGAAAGCTGCCTTGTGGGCACTTGCGAATGACTCCCACCTTACTCTCTACTTCTCCACCAAGACATTCTGAGTACTTTTCAATCATCAGCTCGTCCTGTCCTCTCTGGGTCATTTAAGATCAGCCTCCCTCTCTGTTCCACAGGTTTTTACATGGCAAAATTATTCACGGTGCTTTCCTCTCTTTCTGCCTCCCCTCTATAGTAAAATGGTGGTGCTGATACAGTCACCGTCAACAAAACTGGTTCATCTTTATGTATTTCTTCTTGTTCTCTGCCTAACGCTTCTGATTTTGTGTGACTCTGTGATTATTTTATTATCCAATGTTGAATTCAGCGGATTCCCTTAATCATCCACCTAGCTGAGAAGCAACACTCCTGGTGCTTGAATCTCAACCTGTGGAGCAACTGGAAAGTGCTTCCTTCGTCTAATCCACCATCTTTCCATTCCTAATGAATTTTTAAAATATACTCCTTTGCAAGTTTTGATCAATGAACATAATCATGTAACCACCACCAAAGTCAAGATACCAACCCCTAAAGTTTTGTCAACTGTCCAGATACTTTTGTGTCCTTTAAAAAGTACTCTCTCCTTTCACTCAAGCCTGCCAAGTATATGATCTGTTTACTGCCATTATAATTTTGACTTTTTCAGAGTGATTCTTTCTCAGAGTGGAACATGTTTGAGATCCATCATTATTCTTGTGTCTATTAGAAGTGCTTTCCCTTTATTACTGAGTAGTACCCAATTGTATGAATGCATCATAGTTTTTTTATCCATTCACCAGTGAAGGGCCATTGTCACTTCCAAATGTATTGGGTATGAATAGAGCCACTAAACATTTGTGAACATAATTGCCCATTCACTTGGGTAAAGAACCCACCATAAATAACTGCATATATGGCATGTATACATCTAGGTTTCTGAGAAATTGCTAAACTATTTTCCATAAAAGTGTTGACCTCATAGATGTGGAGAGTAGAAGGGTGGTTACTTGGGGCCAGTAGGAGGGCAGGGAGTGTGTGTGAAGGTGTTGGTCACAGGATACAAAATCTTAGTTAGATAGAAGGAAGAAGTTCAAGAGCTCTGTCATGCAGTGTAGTAATGTTCTCATTATAAAAGATGATAAATATGTGGGAAATGCAAATGTCAATTAGCTCTGTTCAGTCAATCCCCAGTGCACACATGCATCCATTATCATGGAGACCACAATCAACACAAACTTTTACATTTTAGTTAGAACAAATTTTAAAAAGAAAAGTATAATTTAAAAAGACAGGGATTTAGGTCTTCTGGTTTCCTTACTTTGACTTCTGTATAGTGTCCCTTTGTGTTATTATTTAAGAATTCCACTGTTGGTGGGCATAAGTGCTTCCATTTTTGTTGTTCTTTAGTGAATAGTCCTGCCTGATTTAACTGATGTAAAACCTCCTCCTATAGTTTAGATGTAAAATGGCCCCCCAAATTCCATGTATTAAGTATTTGGTCCCCAGATCATACCATTAGGAGATACTTTATGGAGTACTTAGGTCATTGTAAGTGTGCCCTTGAGGGGGATTTTGGAACTCTGGCTTCTTTCTCACTATTTTTTTTTTACTTCCTGGTCATAATATAAGTGGTTTTTCTTTGCTACATATACCACTCCATTGCTATTCAGCACGCCCAACAGAGTCCCAAAAGAAGGATCAGCCCAGTCCAGGACCAGAATTCCTGATAAACCATTTCTCTTCGTAAGTTAATTTTCAGGTATTTCATTATTGTGATGGGATGGTAAATAATATACCTCCTTGTGGGTATGGTCCTTTTACACTAGTGAAAATAAATAGATGCTGTATTTCTTCTGTTGTGCAATATTTGTCTTGGGTTTATTCTTTTTATACTGAAAAAATGAAAACTTGATTTCAACTTTGTTTAAATTGAAAGTAAAAGGAATGAAAACTCTGGCAGTACTTTTCCAATATTATTGGTGAAATGAGTGATTTAGAGTGAAAAATAAGGAGTATAAGGCAACGATTTGGGTGAGAGATGAGAAACACCTGAACTAAAGCCACGATGCTGGAGCTCAGTGCTGTGTCCTCATCCCTCTGAGCAGCTGAGTCCCCACAGAACACATAGGCACATGCCCGTGTGCACATGCATGAGAGAAGGTGGAAAGGAGAAAGAAATAGAAAAGCATATGAAGATCCAATAAATCACTGTAGGATGCTAACTAAGATAGTGAAGGAAGACCTGATGTTAGCATTGTTAACTCCTTCCAGCTGGAAATATAATATCCAAGAAAAGAGCTTCACAGAGGGAAATGGAGAGTGGTAACAATTAATTCCAGAAGCCAGGCGATATACTCCATATGATTTGGACAGAGGAAAGTACAGGGGTTACTTGCTTCTTGGACCAGTTATGGATACCACCTATTTCGTCAGGGACAGCCTCAGCAAGACCTTGTGGGGCAGAACAAGTATTCAGGTATCAGTGCCCATTGTCAGTGAAATGTAGGGCCAGGAGACATGCCCAAGAGGATTCATTAAAATCCAGTTTCCTGGAGTGGCATTTTCAGGGAAGGACGTGTTACCTGAGAGGAAGAGACTGCAATATGTCCCTCAGGACAAGGCCAGGGCTCACCATTGCCCTAGGGAGAGTGGGGCTAGGCCCTAGTGGGTCTCCTTTGAGTAGCTCACCCCATATCTTTTCCTCTTAGTTCCTACTGTGCTCACCTTCTTACAGAATCCCAGCAGGAGAGGAATATGTGAAGATCTGAGTACATGAACTCAAGAATTCAGCCAAAATCATTCCATGACTGTGAAGCACTTTTTCACAAGAGAGTAGATGGGAGCCATTCTGAGGGATTTAGTTCCTCACTTCCCCAGGATCCTGCCCAAGGTTCTTAGCTGCCCATATGCATCTATCTCTTTCTCCAGGAAGGAGTGTCAGTGCCAGTGACCAGAGGAATTTTGACCCCTGGTTCCAGTCACAATCATACACATACCTATATCTCACACTGCCAAAAGGACCGTCTCCTCTATCTACAGCATCTTGAACTTCTGGAACCCACAAAGGAATCCCAGGATCCTTGCTGGAGTCTAGCAGTGGTGTCTTTCCCCAAATGAGGTAAGGGCTCTGTCTGTTTTTAGGCAGTATACAGACCATCTACGTCTTGAGAAACAGAATCAAGATGGCATATACTCTGCAGCTTAGATTCTTTAGATCCTTAGGCTTTACAGTTCATTCACTCCTATCTGTACAAGGTGACTCTAGGCACTTTGAAAATGTGGAACTTTTGCAATTATTTAGTGCCACTGGCCAGTATAGAGTTTCTAGAATTCCTAATGTTGGCTTTCCAATAAAAGTCTCAGTTCTTACCTTTGGTGCATCTGATTTTCCTGGACTCCAGCACTCTAATTAGGCCCCTCAAAGGACAGGACCTCAAAAGAGTAATACCCATTATCAGTTGACGTTTCTCTTGAACATGTCACAAAAAACAACTGAAGTCAATATAAATGTTTATATAACAGAAAAAAGTTAAAAATTATGCCTTTAAATTTTAGCATTACCTTAGTTGAACGACCATCTCCCTTGAGTGCTACAATAGTCCACGATTCATGTCAGGCTCTGCTGAGCACTCTAGGTTTGAGGTACCCATAGACCTACAGCAATATTCCACAGAGGAGCCCTTCCTCTGTTGGTCCAGTGTGTGCTCCCTGGCCTTTCTCCTTAGAGGTCTATAGAAGTGAGGAATGAGTGAATGGAAAAGGAGGGAAAGCAATCATCCTGAAACAGAGAGGTGGCATGCAGGAAGGAACCTGGAGGTCTGGTTACACACCTGACCAAAGTCCTGCTTTTCTTCTCCTCTTTGAAATCTGTTCAATTACTGACCCAGAGATCTGGAGAGATATGCCCAATTATTGCTTTCCCTTTATATCTCTATCCATTCATCTTTTTTATTCAACAAAATCAAGAGCATCTAAAGTCTCATAATTACCAGGAACCGTGTCCACAATTGTCCTTGAACATTTTATTTTTTTCCATAGGCAAATAAAGTGTTCCAATCAGTGTTTCTCAGTAAGTCCTGCAGTTTTGGTTTCATGAAGCAGCAGGATGATCATATACCACAAGGAAGGGTGAGGCATCACTTTAAGGAGTGTTTTTCTGGAGGTCTCCTTGCCCAGCATTCCTTATGGCAAAAGTGCAGGAAGGACATCGCGGTACTGTACGCCAGTGTCCTGACTTTCAAGCACTATCTGCTCTCTTTTTGTTATGCCCTAACCCTTTTCGACCTTGCCAGCTTCTATTCATTCTCAACTTGTAGCCTATATCCCATTTTGTTGGGGAATCCTTTTCTGAAACCTCCCTTATTTGTTCTGAAGTATGTCATGTTTTCCTTTATATATTGATCATTGCCATGGATGAGGTAGGTGTATTTGTGATTAGTTTTCACATCGATGTAATTACTTAGCATCAGATGTGGTACCAGATACATCATAGGTTCTTAGCAAAATAACCCCCTGAGTGAATGAAAGGAGCTGGAACTTATGGGCCACCTGAAGTCAAGTTTTATGATTCCCAACTCTGAGATAACGAGGGTGGTGACCTAAAAATGATAGGAGCTGGTGCAGATATTACAAGGGAAAGGTGATGAATTTGGTGGTGAAATTTTCTTTTCTCTTCCAGAGTGTCTCCTATGTCCTCCCTCTAACTGTGAAAGATCTGCATTCATAAAGTGCATGCCAAGTGGATACCATCGCCCTCCCCACCCCACGTACCACCTACTTTCTTTCTCAGTCACTTCCTTTGGAGACTATCATAAGGTTTCAGGGCACAGCAAGGCCAGCATCCTTCCATACACTTCTCAGATTTGTGAAGCTCAGAGTGTTGCTTTGAGTCCCAGGTAAAAGCATGGCTTTGTGTCTTTCCTACAATGCTTCCTCTTTTGTAACTCACTCTTTTTATCATATACCATAAATACACTTCTATGTCTCTGTGAATCCCATAATTTTATTTTTTCTTGTTTCCTCCTGAGCAAATATCTAACTACTGCCTTCAAATAGGCAAATATCTTTTCCACTCTTCCTACTGAATTGCCTCAAAAAACTACATTACCCTGATCATTCAGTTAAGCCCAGAATTGTTTTTCTTTAAAGCAGACTCACTATATCCCTGTCAAGGAGGTGAGGATGGGTAAAGAGTACAAGAATCAGGTGATCCAAGAGCCCTGAAATTTTGCTAGTGAGGAAGGTGTCAAAAATGATGAGGCCAGCAAATGGATGAAACTGGAGAATATCATGCTAAGTGATATAAGCCAATCTCAAAAAACCAAAGGAAGAATGATATCGCTAATAAGTGGATGATGACACATAATGGGGGGTGGGAAGGGTTAGTGTTGGGGTTGGAGTTGGGTTTAGGGAGGGGGGCAGGAATGGAGGAAGGAAGGACTGTATAGATGGAGGGGAAGGGTGGGAGGGGAGGGGGGGAAGGGAAAAAATGGCAGAGTGAATCAAACAACATTACCCTATGTAAATTTATGATTACACAAATGGTATGCCTTTACGCCATGTACAGACAGAGAAACAACATGTATCCCATTTGTTTACAATAAAAAAAAAAAATGATGAGGCCAGAACATAAAAGCAGACATAATGTCAAGGGAACAAGAAGGCAAAGAGTTTTTATGAAAAAACTTTAGAATTGTGTCCCCAGATAGATTTTAAGCAGAAAAACAGCTAGCTTTTAAAGCACTGCCCAGTGCATTTGTTTATCATGGAAAGAGAAGTTTTCATTTACGTACAAAGATCTTTGTCTGGGCTTATTCTTTTGCATATCTTATGTAAAGATAATTCTTAAGAATTCACATTTTCTGACATGCCTATTTCACATTTAGATGGAGGTGTATCAAAATTCAATAAAAACATTTAAAAATTCAGAATGCAGAGGGGAAATTTAACTCAGAGGATGAAAAGATGTTTCATGGGATTTCTATTGAGTACTGCATACTATCCTGGGATGGTCCAAAAAGGTAGGCCAAGGCCTCTGAGAATCTGTCTTGTTTTAGACAACAAAAAGAACCACACAGAATGGAGCTCTGGAACTCCTCTACCTGGGGAAGCAGCTTCATCTTGGTGGGCATTCTGAATGACAGCGGGGCTCCTGAACTGCTCTGTGCCACGATCACTGTCCTGTACATGTTGGCCCTGGCAAGCAATGGACTGCTGCTCCTGGTCATCACAACAGATGTCCGGCTCCACGTACCCATGTACCTCCTGCTGGGGCAGCTCTCTCTCATGGACCTCCTGTTCACATCCGTTGTCACCCCCAAAGCCCTCATGGATTATCTGCGCAGAGAAAACAGCATCTCCTTTGGGGGTTGTGCCCTCCAGATGTTCCTAGCTCTGACGCTGGGTGGTGCAGAGGACCTCCTACTGGCCTTCATGGCTTATGACAGGTATGTGGCCATTTGTCATCCTCTGAACTACATGATCTTCATGAGCCCAAGGGTCTGCTGGTTCACAGTGACCACATCCTGGATCTTGGCGTCCTTGAGTGCTTTAGGACATACCGTGTACACTATGCATTTCCCTTTCTGCATGTCATCAGAAATCAGACATTTGCTCTGTGAGATCCCACCCTTGCTGAAGTTGGCTTGTGCAGATACCTCCAGATACGAGCTCATGGTTTATGTGACTGGTGTGACTTTCCTCTTGCTCCCCCTTTCTGCCATTGTTGCCTCCTACACACTAATTCTCTTCACTGTGCTTCACATGCCCTCAAAAGAGGGAAGAAAGAAAGCCCTTGTCACGTGCTCTTCCCACCTGACCGTTGTTGGGATGTTCTATGGGGCTGCCACATTCATGTATGTCCTGCCCAGTTCCTTCCACAGTCCCAAGCAAGACAACATCATCTCTGTTTTCTACACAATTGTCACTCCAGCCCTGAACCCCCTCATCTATAGCCTGAGGAATAAGGAGGTCATGGGGTCCTTGAGGAGGGTTCTGGGAAAATATGTGCTGCCAGTATATCCTACCCATTAGTGAGGGCTCTTGACTTTCCTCTTATTTTTCTTTCTCCAAATGAAATTGTTATGCTCTTCCCTTTTTTCATATTATACTCTGATAGAGATGAACATACACTTTTTAAAATTTCCCCTTATTTTCTACTATGTAGCTCTTGCATAAACAGAACTTTATGTGAACTCACTAGGCAATTATTACACTGACCTGTGAAACCCCACATGAAAAAGGGAGTAGGAGAAGAAAAAGCTTTGAATGGATGTCCTTGACTCACTCTGGTGAGGCATCATCCTGACACATACCAAGTAGAGATGGTAGGAGACCAACTTTCCATTTCAACATTATGTAGCAATAGGGAACCATAGTACTTTGGAACTGAGCAAACTCCAATGGCCTGTTAGCATTGAGGGAGTGTTCCCTTTGAACTGGATTCTTAGGTCATTTGTAGATAGAGGGGTCCTCAGAAGATATATTAGACTTGCTTTTTGTTAAGATGTTAGCAACTGGTAGGGAAGAGTAATAGAGATGTGACTGCATTTGCAATACAGATCTAAGGAGTCGGTCACACTGAGTTCATAAATAAAGGCATAAACCTAAGTTGGTGTAGTAGAAGGGGCTGAGGAAAAGGATTCTGGCATTTCAAGTTGAAAACTTAACAGAATCTCTTTGACTTTGGGGGATTTTTTACTGTGCCTAAAATTAAAATTAAAGAAATGAATAAAATAAAATTGGAAGTGCCCAAGTTTAAACAGAAAAGTCAGATGCAATAACAGTGAGAGAAATGTGTTGTGCGTATTTCATTTGAATTTTGTTAAATGAAGATATGTGTTTTGGAGCATTGAAATGACTGGAAGGAGCTAAAATCCTTGAGATGAATGCATGTGATGTCTCTCTCCACTGGAAAGGAAGTGTAAATTACATAACTTATTCTCTAGTTAGCTCAAATGTGATGTGGGAAGATTTATAAGAAAATGTAGGAACTTGAATTTGTTGCATGAAGAAGCTCCCAAATACTTTACCTATGTAAAGGTCATCATGGTTGAAAACAGTGTTTGTCAGAACTTGGAAGTTCTTGTTTTCTTTCTAAAAATAATCTTAAATTGTTTAATCTATTAAACTAATCCATAATATGAAAACTAAAGCTGATTAAGACAAGTTCTTTATAATGAGGAAATTCAGAAATTTAGAAAGAAATAAAAAAAACCTGTAAAATTGTTTTGTACTGCTTTTATTATGCATACTTGTATTATTTATATGTAACTGATAACTCCTTTTGTGATTTAAAATTTGGTGAATCTTCTTCCTTGGTATGTGGGTATATTTCAGAGTAATGATGGAGAGGGAGGGGACCAGAGCACCTCAGTTTGAGTCCCTGGCTCCCTTTTAATCCTCAGTGCACCATAGGACACTAAATTAAACCCTTTGTATCTGTGCATCCTCAAATGTGGTGATAATTACAGGCCTGCTCTCTTGGTGTTGTTGGGTAGATGGAATAAAATAATAAATGTTAGGCATTTAGACCATGGTCTGATTAAATTGTGCTTAAAATGTGTTGGCTATTATGGATGAATAAACAGTCTCCAAAAATTTTAATCTTTATTGTATTTTTTTAAAGTAAATATTTGCTCATTTTGTTCATTTTAATTTTTATCTGCAAAAGTTTTATCCATTTGTGGTGTATAATATAATATCTTGATATTTGTATACGTTATGAAATTGCTATATTAAGCGAATATATGTTTTACCTCACATACTTGCATTTTATGATAAGAACAGTTAAAACATACTTTCTCAGCAATTTTCAACTACACAATATATTACTGTTGTTGCTACTATAATTGCCATGATGTGCAACAGATTTTGTGAACTTCTCCCTCCTAACTTAAAGTTTGTTTTCTCTGACCAGCATCTCTCTGTTCTCCACACCCTAATCTCCAGTTATCCCCATTTTGCCTTCCTTCCTGTGTTTGTGTGAGATTTCACATATAAGTGAGTTCACACGGTATTTTTTTTTTCTGTGCCTCACATCTTTCTTAACCTAATATATTCCAAGTTCATCCAGGTTGTTGGAAAGGACAAAATTTCCTTCTTTTCCTAAGGTTGAAAAATTCTCATTGTGTATTTACACCACCTTTTCTTTATTCATTCATACATTGTTGAACATTTAGTTCACTTCCATCTCTGGGCTGTTCTGAATAATGCTGTAATGAACATGGTACTGTGAGATTTCTCGTTGCAATACTGATTTCATGTCTTTTGGACATATCTCCAGTATGAAATTGCCAGATGATATGAGAATTCCATTTTCAATTTTCTGAGGAACTTCCATGCTGCCTTCCACAGTGGCTGTACCAATTTACATTTCCACCAGAAAAGTGCAAAAATTCCCTTTCCCTACATTCTCACCACCACTTGTTATCTTTCATCTTTTGGAAATAGCCATGCTAGCAGGTGGGAGGTGATATCTCATTGGGTTATTTGTATTTTTCTTGTGATTAGTGATATTCAACATATTTTCATAGACTTGTTAGCCATTTGCATGTCATCTTTGTATAAACATCTCCTCAGTTCCTTTGGTAATGTTTCACTTGGGTTGTTTACTTGATATTGAGTTCTTAGATATTTTGGATATTAGCTCTTTTTCAGATATACTATTGGCAAATACTTTTATTTATTCTGGATATAAGTCCATGTTCTCTGCAAGAGACAGTCTTACTAGTTCCTTTCTGATTTGGATGTATTTTATTTTTTTTTTCTTGCATAATTCTGTGGCTAGGACTTCCAGTATTAGGTTGGAGAGAAATCTCAAAACAAGGCATCCCTGCCTTGCTTCTCAATATAAAGCAATTTCTTTAATCTTTTCTCACGGAGAATGATGTTTAATAAAGGTTTGTCTCTTATGGCCTTTATTATGTTCCTCCTATACCTAATTCACTGAGAATATTTATCAGGAAGGAATATTGAATTTTATCAGTATTCTTACATGTCTGTGAGATCATCAGCTAGTTTTTGTCCTCTATTCTTTAAATGTGGCATATCACACTTATTAATTTGTATGTGTAGAACCATCATTACATCTTAGGAATAAATTCTGCTTAATAATGATGAATGATCTTTTTCAGGTCCTGTTCAATTTGGTTTGCTATTAGTTCATTGAGAATTTTTGCATCTATGTTCATCACATTGGTCTGTATTGTTATTTTCTCACAGTGCCCTTGTCTGATGCAGATCCCTCTTCTGTAGTGACTGGCCTGTGTTTAGGTGCCATGGGATTCTGCCTGACTCTGAGCCTCATCATGGAGAGACTAATCTCAGGTTCCTATGCAGTAACTTGATACCTACCTCCTTTTCTTCCTCAAGTGGAAAATTCTCTCTGTGTTATTCTTCCTAAGGTTGGGGGAGATATGAAATGGCTAGTCCCATGGCCACCAATTCCACAATGCTGGGTCATACCTGGAGCCCACAGTCTGTTAAACGCAGTCCAGCACTGAAGCAGGATCATGATCTATACTGCTGAGGCCTGCCTGAGACCTCTGCAACCAGTATCAGGTGATGCTGGCCAGAATAGTAGTCTGTCCAACAGGGACCCTGAGTTTTTGCTTGTCACCTGGAGGGTCCAAAGGCTCCATCCATGGTTACTAACCTGGGGACAGGGGTCTCTGAAATCTGCCAAATAATGACTTTCACCAGCCTGGCACTGAGTTTCAAGGCAAAATACTGTGTTTTCTTCCCAGTCATACTTCCCAGTGGAAGAGTATTGCTTATTCTGCCCAAGGGTAAGGGAAAGGTAGTAGGAACCATCCCTTAACTATCTGGCTAACTCATGTCAACAGGCTTGGTCTTCAGGCATTGTCCTGGGGTGGAGGCATGGCTCTGTGTTCCAAGTGGCATGACTGGTACTGGGATTTGAGTTTAAGGCCTGGATTTAATTCCCTTCTCTCCCCCAAGCAGGAGACATCTCTTTCCACATAGGGTTGTCAGAGTTGAAGGGAGAAGTGATATATTCCTCCATGTATCTTTTCTTATTATTATGTTAAAACCAGGTGCTATACTCTAGTGACAGTAGTTTGGCACATGAACAGCTGTTCAAAGTGATGTTTGTAGAGGGAAAAAAACTACTGGAGAGTAGTACTCAGTCAGTGTCTTGATTTTCCTTCACAATCTTTTTATGTACATTTGTAAAGTTGATTCCATGGATCAGAACTGCTGAATCAAATTACATGATACTGAGTCTTTAAAAGAAATTAACATGCTTATGTTTTATTTATTTTAATTAACAAATCCAATTACACGCATTCATCCTGTGCAACACGATGTTTTAAACTATTGCACATTAGGGAATGGTTGAATCAACTTAAGTAATGCATGCCTTTCCTTAGAGTGTTGTGATTTTTGTTTTTTGGGTCTTTGCTGAAAGAAAACTTCTTGTGCTATGCTAAATAGCCTTTCCTTCCATGCCTCCTTTACCCCACACATGTTGTCACCAACTGTCTGAGGTCTACTTTTCTCTTCTAGTCCCATCTACCCAGTTTATCATTGGACCTGATTCTTCTCATTGGTATCACCATCAGCCCCTCACAATAATGATTTAGAAGAATTTATCAGTTTTTTTGTTTATTCTGTCACTTTCCCTAATATAATTGTTACAACATTGTGCTTAATTGAAATTGCAATTTATCAGTGCCTAGCATGCTGTCAGACACTTACTAAAGTATCTCTCAATTTAAATCATTCCCAAAACAAAGTTGTAAATTATTAGAATGTACAAGTTGAAGTAATAAAATACTAAAAATAAGAATACCAAACTTCCTAGGCATTTCATAAGGGCTGCTCAGTAAATGTGTGTTGGCTGAGAAAATTACACTCATTAAAGTGATTAAAGCTGTAGATTATTAGGTACTATGATCAATAAGATTCCCTTCAAATGAAATTAAAAGAAAAATAAGATAAAAATTATTTCAGATATTGAATATTATAGCCTGATAATTTCTGACATAATATCTAGACCATAAATCCTTTGAAAAATTATGGTATTGTGATCACACAAATTGTCAAGCACAATATTCTACGCCGTTACTGTCTTTCAGAAGAAAGTTCCTAAGCAAAGTTTTGACCAGGTAATTTCTACAGGGCAAGTCTGCATACAGGGCAAACTGGTTAACCTTGTGCATAAAACCTGTGCAGAATATTATAAAACTAGCTAATTCTGTGAAAATATCACTCCTGCGCATTATTTCCTGACACATATTCCTGATTTTAATGGGCCCTCCCTGACGGTCTTTGTTTTTGTTCATGTTATAGTCTCTCTTAGGTATCTTTTATAACCATTGACACTTGTTGAATTGTATATATTACTCATAAATCAAGACTCATTTTAGTAGAGTTATCTACAAAAATATTTCTGATCTTCAAATAAGCTATGGCCTTCACTTTTGATCTACATAGTATTTTTCTTTTACCTTATCTTAAAGCAGTTCCTTTTATTGAACTTTTAAAATGGTTATCCCAATGTTTATGTCCTCTTGTTAGTGGGTTGCCACATCTTTTGAGGAAAGTCCTGTTTTACTCATCTTGTGGGTGTGGACACAGTGCCTGCATAGAGAAGTCTTTTAATGAATATAGAAATAAATAAGCCAAGGAATTAAACAAGGGCAGGAAAAGATGCTGATGTCAGAGCTATGTTGTCAACCACAATGTTCAAAGGAAATCACTACCTCTGAGGCACACTATCTTCCAGCCAGCTTCCTGAGGGCCCCCTTCACATCCTTGTTCCTGAGACTGTAAATGATGGGGTTCAACATGGAAGTCATGACTGAATAGAACACAGAGATGATCTTATCTTTTTCATTCATGGTCTTGGAATTAGGTCTCATGTAGGCAAATATTCCAGAGCCATAGTAGAGAACCACAACAGTGAGGTGGGAGCCACAGGTGGAGAAGACCTTGAGCCTCCTCTCCCCAGACTGCATCCGGATCACAGTGGAGATGATATGCCAGTAGGAGACGAGGATCAGGGAGACAGGAGCTAGGAGGATAAGCACACCCATGGAAAAGAGAGCCATCTCAGCATTGGAGGTGTCCACAGATGCCACCTTTAGGAGAGCAGGAGGCTCACAGAAGTAGTGATTAATCACATTCTGTCCCTGGTAGGGGAGATAGAGTGTAAAGGCACTGTCCACCAAACACACTAATGCCCCACTTATCCAGGACACTGTGGCCAACTGGACACAAGCCCTCTGGGTCATGATGGTAGAGTAGTGCAGGGGCTTGCAGACAGCCATGTACCGGTCATAGGACATCACTGCCAGTAGTGTACACTCTGTACACCCTGCTAAGAGGAAGACGACTATCTGTATTGAGCATCCAGCAAAGGAAATGGTTTTCTTTTTCACAAGGAAGTGGACCAACATCTGGGGTACAATGCTCGAAGAGAAACAAAGGTCAGCAAAGGATAAGTTTTTGAGAAAAAAGTACATGGGAGTATGAAGTTGAGAGTCAACTTGGATGAGGATTATTATCAGCAGGTTTCCAAATAAGGAAAGAAGGTAGATGATCAGGAAAACAAAGAACAACAGGATTTGGATCTGTGGATCCTGTGACAGTCCCAACAAGATAAATTCAGACACATAAGTTTGGTTTCCTTCTCCCATTGATTCTTATTCTT
Organism: Sciurus carolinensis; assembly: GCF_902686445.1. Lineage (NCBI taxonomy): Eukaryota > Metazoa > Chordata > Mammalia > Rodentia > Sciuridae > Sciurus > Sciurus carolinensis. The sequence continues at coordinate 69,864,768 of NC_062223.1, forward strand.
GTTTACCTGTCATCAGAAAGAGAACATAAACATTCCAAATGTTACGTTTCACTGCTTTATAAATACGTATAATGTTAACAAGGATAGTTGTTGACTGTCAGCTTTCATCTGCTTCCAACAAGGGACCAGTTAGCCTTAAGATTCATACTTCTGTTTCCATCAATGCATACAGCTTTCAAACACATTTTCCCTTGTTTGATAAATGAGGATCACACATTGTGGCTTCTTCATTTATCCTGATGTGTAGATATGTAGGTATTAATAAATTAGTATGTAGAAATTAAGATAATTATTTTGGTTAAATTTCATTTTTATTTTTGAAACATACATTGTATATACTAAGATTAGTTGTCTGAGAATAGAGTGCACTGATTTAATTAATTTCAAAATATCTAGTAGCTAATGGAAACACAGGTGTTAATGAAAAATTCACACACAGTATATTAGGAAGTCCAAATATGGTTTGGGGATCAAACAGATAAATTATCACTGTTAGTTCTTTCTCTTTTTCATAGTTATTTAAAATAAAACCACTCTTAAATAGCAATCAGAATCCAGGTAAAACAGCTAGACTGATTTAAAGAGTTACCATGTCACATGCCAGATCTGCTGGGAGAACCAGCATGGAGCCCAAGTTAGTTCAAATATGGTACTTTTGATGTCTACCCAAGTTCTGTAAATTTATTTTTAACACTGAAATTTATGGATTTTATTTGCAATGCAGAAGATAGGAGGGACACAGGAGCTGACTGTCACATCTAGCACTTTGAGTCCTAGGCAGCAGAACACAGTGCCGTTAACCCTAACAATGATGCTCACCATCATTACCACAACAACTAAAAAACTCACTTTACCTAGCACTTTGGTATCTCCGGAACTCTAAAAAGAAGAATTTCTAGAGGTGAACACTACTGACAACCTCATTTTGTAGATAAAGATTTTGAGATCCCTGTGATGATTTCAAAGAACTTTCAGAGCCGCAGAGATGCAAATTATTAAATCATTATTGAGTATCAGCCGTCTGGTGTCAGATTTCAGACATGATAGTATTGCACGAAAAATGGGTGCCATTTCTAAAGATGCTCTCTGGTATTGGGCTCTGAATCCATAGCAGCCATAAATAGAATGCACCTCACAATTAATATTTGAGACAGGGTAAGGCAGAAGTTAATGGTGTACACTGAAAAGAAAAACACCTGCTATCTTTTTGTGGTCTGGATGCAGGTAGAGAAGAAGTTAGGCAGAGTCAGTGTAAATATTTGCACTAATCAGGAGAGAATACTATTGCACCCTCTAAATATATCCCATAGTTTTCGTTCTGCTCATCCTTCTTTTTTTTTTAATTGTAAACAAATGGGGTACAACTTGTTTCTCTGTACATGAAGAAGAGGCATAACATTTGTGTAATCATACATTTACATAGGGTAATGATGTTTGATTCATTCTGTTATTATTTCTTCCCCCCACCCCTCCCACCCCTCCCACCCCTCTTTTCCCTCTCTAAAAGCAATCAACAGATATATGAAAAAAATGTTCACCATCTCTAGTAATAAGTGAAATGGAAATCAAAACTACCCTAAGATTCCTCCATTCTTGCCTCCCTCCCACCCCCATTATGTATCATCATTTGCTTATCAGCGAGATCATTTGTTCTTTGGTTTTTTGGGACTGGCTTATCTCACTTAGCATGATATTCTCCAATTTCATCCATTTGCCTACAAATGTCATAATTTTATTCTTATTTATGGTTGAGTAATATTCCATTGTGTAAATATATATATATATATATCACAGTTTCTTTATCCATTCATCAAGTGAAGGGCATCTAGGTTGGTTCCACAATCTGGCTATGGTGAATTGAGCAGCTATAAACATTGATGTGGCTGCATCTTTGTCCTGATGCTGATTTTAAGTCCTTTGGGTATAGGCTAAGGAGTGGGATAGCTGGGTCAAATGGTGGTTCCATTCCAAGCTTTCTGAGGAATCTCCATACTGCTTTCCAGAGTGGCTGCACTAATTTGCAACCCCACCAGCAATGTATGAATGTACCTTTTTCCCCACATCCTCGCCAACACCTATTGTTGCTTGTATTCTTGATAATTGCCATTCTAATTGGGGTGAGATGGAATCTTAGGGTAGTTTTGATTTGCATTTCTCTTATTACTAGAGATGGTGAACATTTTTTTCATATATCTGTTGATTGCTTGTAGATCTTCTTCTGTGAAGTATGTGTTCATTTCCTTAGCCCCTTTGTTGATTGGGTTATTTGTATTCTTGGTGTAAAGTTTTTTGAGTTCTTTATATATTCTGGAAATTATTGCTCTCTCTGAAGTATGTGTGAGTGGCAAAGATATTCTCCCATTCTGTAGGCTCTCTCTTCACATTGCTGATAGTTTCCTTTGCTGAGAGAAAGGTGTTTAGTTTCAATCTATCCAGTTATTGATTCTTGCTTTTATTTTTTGGGAGTCATGTTAAGGAAGTCTCATTCTAAGCCAACATGATGAAGATTTGAACCTACTTTTTCTTCTATAAGGTGCAGGGTCTCTGGTCTGATTCCAAGGTCCTCGATCCATTTTGAGTGAGTTTTGTGCAGGGTGAGAGATAGGGGTTTAGTTTCATTCTATTGCATATGGATTTCCAGTTTTCCCAGCACCATTTGTTGAACAGGCTGTCTTTTCTCCATTGCATGTTTTTGGCACCTTTGTCTAGTATGAGAAAACTGTATTATTTGGGTTTGTCTCTGTGTCCTCTATTCTGTACCATTGATCTACTTGTCTATTTTGGTGCCAATACCATGCCGTTTTTGTTACTATTGCTTTGTAGTATAGTTGAAGTTCTGGTATTGTGATACCCAATGTTCACTCTTCCTGCTAAGGATTGCTTTAGCTTTCCTGGGTCTCTTATTCTTCCAGTTGAATTTCATGATTGCTTGCTCTATTTCTGTGAGGTACATCATTGGGTATTAATTGGAATTGCATTGAATCTGAATAGCACTCACACTATCCCTATTTGCTGATGACATGATTCTGTATCTGGGGGAACTGGGAAATTCCACCAGAAAACTTCTAGAACTCATAAATGAATTCAGTAAAGTAGCAGGATAAAAGATCAATGCTCATAAATCTAATGCATTTTTATTCATAAGTGATGAATCCTCAGAAAGAGAATTTAGGAAAACTTCCCCATTCATAATAGCCTCGAAAAAAATAAAGTACTTGGGAATCAATCTAACAAAAGAGGTGAAAGACCTCTACAATGGGAACTACAGAACACTAAAGAAAGAAATTAAAGAAAACCTTAGAAGATGGAAAGATCTCCCATGTTCTTGGATAGGCAGAATTAATATTGTCAAAATGGCCATACTACCAAAAGTGCTATACAGATTCATTGCAATTCCAACTAAAATCCCAATCTTCTTTATCTACCTAGTATTCATTGGAAATCTCATTTAAATCTATTGCCTCAAATATTACACAATAGATTGTCTCAAATACTATCTGATGCATGTCCACTAATCTAAATTTAAAGTATGAACACTACCATTTATCCTAAGAAGAACTTTGCAGACTTGGTAGAAATAGTGAGTACTTTCCTGCCCTTATCCACCTATTTGATTTAGTATTTGGTAGCTATGTCTTCAGTACTCTAGAAGACACATTTGTTAGTATTAGAATGTGTTATTTGTAATAAAAAGGAAAGAAAGCCTATTCAAAGACTTTGTTTTTAATGTGAGGATTTATAGATTTGAATTACCTAGAATCCAAAGTAGGCTGACTTAAGGTTAGGTTCCTTCTGAATATTCAACATGTTCCTTTATGTCCTTCCATGTAGTCTCCATCATTGTTAACTTCGTCTTAGAAGGTATGACGACACATGCTTTCTTGCTCACATCTAGCCATAAAAACCAAGTATCTTACAATAGCATCTAACAGCACTAAGATAAAATTCAGTGTTGTATAAGATCCAATTCTCTGAAAAAACCCAGGTCCCCAAAAGACATATCAGAATAATTTAAACAGAAGAAAAAGTCTATTAAAAGAATAATGTACATGTATCTTATTTAGCTGTATATTCCAAGTTAGTTCATTTTAGTTTATAATACAGGCCAGATTCTAATGTCAAAATGTAACACACACAATGATAAGAATTTCACTTTTGATTAAATATGGAAAAATTATAGATGATAAACTAACAAATTGTACATATATAGAGAGAGGAAGGAATATCTGATAACTAAGTAGGATTTTGCCAAGGAATTTAAGTGTGGTTGAACATTAGGGGATGAGTCACATGATAACATCAGAACATAAATACAAATACACACTGACTCCCAATTCTAATAATTATGGGATCCACGGTTTCCAACTGACCTTTTCACTGAAAACAGCTATGAAGCCAGTGAAACCTCAAGGTACAAAGACCTTGGAGAAAGAAGCAAAACAGTGTAGTGAACCCAACAGCAGAATTTCCTGCCCCCAGAGGAAGGTGGTGGATTCCAAAGAAGCAATTGAGAGTCTAAGCTCAACAGAGAGTGGGGGATGACAGGTTGAAAAGTTAAGAAAACTTTCTGCAGTCTTAAAGTAGTAGGAGGGAAGGGATTAAAAAGTGGACTTTAAGGCTTAGCAATATAAGACATATTGAGAAATACTCTAGGTTTTGGGGGGATACCCTTGGAATGAAGAATGAAATGAAAATATAGAAATCAACTCTAAATCAATACAATCTCTATTTTTCTTAAGACTATCTGCTCTTTCCTTAAGTCCCTGCCGAAACCTAAATAAATCCTGCATTTAGAACCTCAAAGGGGTTTTAGAGTACTGCATGCACAATGCCCTGCATTCAGTAAAGTGAAATTACAAGGCACACCATAAAATAGGAACAAGAACAATAGAAAGGAAGAGGGAGAGGGAAAGGGAGAGAGAGTGGGGGAGAGAGAGAGGGGGATAAAGAGAGAAAGAGCAAACAGCATATAAATCAAAACAGTCAATCTTACATGGGAATTTTGAGACATAGTCTTTAAAATATTGTGAAATAAAATATATACATGATATTAGGCAATAGGTTAGTGAATTTAATCAGAGAACTTAAAGTCTACTAAGAATAAAAGAATGAAAATTTTAAATCTGAAAATGGGATTAATTAAAATGAGAACACAAAAGAGATTTTAACAGCATATTAGACACTGATGAAGAATGTATTAGTTCCCAGCAGCTAGGGAGGCCGAGGCAGGAGGATTGCTAGTTCAAAGCCAGTCTCAGCAACTTAGCAAGACCCTGTCTCTAAATAAGATATTTTTTGAAAAGTCTAGGGATGTGACTCAGTGGTTAAGTGCCCTTGGGTTCAATTCCAAGGAAGAAGAAGAAACAAAGAAAAGGATTAGTGATCCAGAAGATAGGTAGGAGTCAAAATAAAAAATGAAGCATGTTAAAAAAAAAATCAAGGGCTGAAACTTTAAAAAGCATGAAAGGTGTATTATTAAAAAAGTTTAAGCAAAGGGAAATTGAAGTCTGAGGAGAGAAAAGACAAAATATGGTGAAAAAGACATCTGAATAGATAATAATATTTTTTAAGATAAATATTAAGCCAACTATCCAATAAGTAGAATAAAGTTAAACTTAATGATAGCTAAATAAATTGAAATTTCATCATGTTTTCTAATTTCAATAAAGGAAAACAATTAAAACAATTTAACTACACAGAGTTCATGAGGCGATTATAACTAAAAGACACAGAATGCCTAAATATTCAATTACATGACTTAGAGAAAAAATTTCCAGCAAACTATTTCTTAACATTCCTGATATAAATCTTCTCAGAAAGCAATAAGAGCCCTACAAAAACTGAGTAGTGACAGGTATGCTGGCTCACACCTAATCCCAGTGATTTGAGAGACTGAGGCAGAAGAGTCACAAGTTCAAGGATAGCCTCAATAACTTAAAGAGACCCTAAGGAATTTAGTGAGACCCTGCCTCAGAATTATAAATAAAAGGAGCTGGGCTGTGACTCTGTGGTTAAATGCCCCCAGGTTCAATCATCAGTATCAAAACAAATAAGCAAACACAAAAAACTGAGTGCAGAAAAGAAGCTAATTGAAAGAGCTTAAGATCACTAGAAAGATAAAGTCCTCCTAATATGTGAAAAAACTGAAAAAGAATCTGAGCTATATGACATAATATATAGATACCTTGAGTTAGTAATTTAAATTATGTCTGTATTTATATTTATAAAATGAGAATATTAATATCTAATTTTTCTTTTGTTGCAAAAAATAAGTTGATAATTTTTATAAGCCTCAAGTTAGTATTTGGCACACTAATTTTAGTTATCCAGAATATTAGTAAATATGTATTTTTTATTGTACATGAATGGACAAGTAATACACACATTTTCTCATCCAGCTTCAAATTGAAAACAAACTATGATGCGCCTTCTCGGATTTTTTTCCCTACAATTTGTATTCTTCAAAAATACTAAAAAGAAAAATACTCCTTGTGAGATAGAGATGAGATAGACATGTGCAACTACACTAACTCTCACACTGAAGCCACTTTTTGTTCCTCTCTTTATTTTTCCACCTACTGAAAACAGTTATGAGATTTTACTCAGATCAAATCTCTCTCCTTTTCTCTCTGCCTGGAATTATTTGCCAACCCAGTAATTTCTGTTTATTTTAGCTCTATTATCTCTCTGCATCTTATATTGCTCCATTCATCCTATTTCCATGTAATAGAATAATCTTTCGATAATGCTAATGTTATCATTTTCAGTTCCCCAATTTGATAACTCTCGGTTGTGTATAGGCTTAAATCCAAACAATATTCTGGGCCTAGAGCATCTTTGACTGTCTGCAGAAGTCTGCAAGTCAATCTCTCACACTTCCTAACCCTTGATCAACTCCCTGCCAGGCTCAAAGGTACATGAGCCAGTGCCTTTGTCCATACTGTTCCCTCTGTGGAAGTTGGCTTATTGCTTTATCTGCTAGGTAAATTCCTAGTCACCCTCCAGTGTTTACCTCAGTTGTCACTGTTTTGCCCAAGCTTTCACTGCCTCTGTTAAGTGAAGTTAATTTTTTTACATTTCACTTTTCTGGGTTTCATATTTACACTAATAAATACATCTTTATATGATACAACATATATTTAATTTCAAGGCATTCTTTTTCCTATTTTATCAATCCTCCAAAGGTAGAGAATGTTAGTGATCTTACCCCTATTATTTATTGCAGTTAAGTTTTTAAATAAATATCAGCTGAGCAAATCACTACCCATCTATCTCATGCACACATTATCACACATAGAAATGTAGATCTCTTTTCACTCATATATTCAAATCCAAACACTCATGCAGCAAAAAGGGAATGAGGTATAAAAGACACAGTATCCACTGGGCCACTAGAATGTCTCCAGGAATGAACGGCAGGACAATTAAAGCATGCTCACCTGGGTGTAATCATCTACCAAGAGTTTATGAAAGAAATAATACAATGCACAAACCATTACCTTCTATCTGAAACCAGGGTGAAGTACTTACATTGTGGCGGAGGTGACAGAACAAGGGAGTGATTCTGATAGTAAGAAAACCCCTCATATAGACATCATATCCAAGGCTGTGGCCACACACCACTTCCTAGATCCAGGGATTTTCAATATCAAAAGACCAGACTTCCCTTTAGCTCACAGCGCACCAGAGATGGAAAAGACACAAGAAGATGGGAACCACTTCAACAAAGGACTATGGAGTGTCTGGTAGGTTTACAGCTGCTGGGAAATGAGGTCCGGGTGGGAGGCTATTAACCTGGAGCTTTCTGGAATCTTTTGTGTAGGGTCTGATCCCTGCAGACACCCTGGAGAAGGATTTCTGCACTGAGCCCTACAGGAGGAGGAGGAAAAGTGAGAAAGGAGGAAGGAATGTGATGCTGGAGAGGAGAGGGAGGGCCAGTTCCTCACAGACCCTGCGGAATCTCCTGAGGAGGTGTGGCCACCTCAGCACAGTCCTGCTTTCCCTGGTGGGCTGAGCTGAGCTGAGCTCAGAGCAGTGGGGTCTCAGGTGAAGAGGCTGAGGGAGCGGGCAGGGTGTTGAGACCTCTGGGCTGAACACCAAGATCCCACCAGGCCGTGTCACCGCACTTTTATTCCTGGGCACTCAGAGTGTTTCTCCATCTTGAACCTTTGCCAGGCACTTTTCTCAAGGTCACAAGCCTCAATTCTCCCAGGACCTAAGCACTGGATTTTCCTAAGGGGAAGTTCTTAAAAATGTGGTCCTGACAACTGATGTAAACAACACAGTCCCATGAGTTCCCGATTCATTAGATACCCTGAAGCCTTTCTATTATGCTTGTAAACAATGTAGAAATTTCTGAATCTCCCCTGATTTGGAACTCTATTAAAAAGAGAGAAAAATTTAAATTGTCGCTTTGTCCACATGATGAGATTGTAGTATCTCTTGCTCTGTTCATGAATTTGGTAATCACATAGGCAAAGAACACTAAAGCCTCCTTAGTGTTTATTAAGGAAGTCTAGATTATTACTTTGGTTGCCTCTTCTCATGGTGATTAATATGGATAGATTTTAAGGAAAATATTTTAAAAGGATTTCTAAAATCTACATTAATTGCCAACTTTGGTTATTCAAAAGATTTGTGGTGCCTTAACTGAATTAGCAATAAATTTAGACATTGTTCCCATAACCAGGTATCCCTGAGGTTCCCAGACCTTCTTTTTTATTTTAAAAGAAATTTTAAAGCTTTTGCTTACTTGTATTTGAAATTTTTTTTTGTATCTTATTTTTAAAATTTTTAAATTTTTGTTGCTTTTAGATATGCATGATAGTCAGGTATATTTTGACATATTACACATATGGGGTGCAACCCATTACAATTTTGATCACATTCTTGTGGTTGAACATGATGTGGAGTTACACCAGTCATTGTACATTCATGTATGAGCATTGGAAAGTTATGTCCAAGTCTTTCTACTCTCTTTCCTATTCCCATCCCTCCTCCCCCCTTCATTCCCCTTTGTCTAACCCAAAGAACTTCTATAATTCCCTTCCTTACTCTCCCTTGTAATTGGTTAGCATCCACATATAACAGAGAACATTTGGCCTTTGTTATTTTGGTATTGGCTTATTTCACTTAGCAAGATATTATCTTGCTCCATCATTTAACTGCAAATGCCATCATTTCACTCTTCTTTATGGCTACTATTCCATTGTGTATATGTACTATAGTTTCTTTATACATTCATCTGTTTAAGGGCACCTAGTTTGGTTTCATAGCTTGGTCATTGTGAATTGAGTTGCTATAAACATGGATGGGACTGCATCACTGCAGTATGCTGATTTTAAGTTCTTTGGGTATAAGCCCAGGAGTGGTATAACTGGGTCAAATGGTTGTTCCATTCCAGGTTTTCTGAGGAATCTCCATACTGCTTTCCAGAGTGGTTGCACCAATTTACATTCCTACCAGTAATGTATAAGTTAAACTTTTCCCCCACATCCTTGCCAACATTTATTGCTACTTGTATTCTTGATAATTGCCATTCTGATTGGAGAGAGATGGAATCTCAGTATAGTTTTGATTTGCATTTCTCTAATTGCTAGAGATGTTGAACATTTTTTCACATATTTTTGGACCATTTGCAATTCTTCTGTGAAGTTTCTGTCCAGTTCCTTTGCCCACTTATTGATTGGGTTATTTGTTTTTCTGTTGTTAAGTTTTTTGAGTTCTTTGTATATCCTGGAGATTAATGCTCTATCTGAGGTGCAGGTGGTAAAGATTTTCTCCCATTCTGTAGGCTCTCTGTTTATGTTCTGGATTTGCTTCCTTTGTTGTGAAGAAGCTTTTAGTTCGAATCCATCCCATTTATTGCTTCTTGATTTTACTTCTTGTGCTTTAGGAGTCTTATTGAGGAAGTCTGTTCCTGAGCCAATATGATAGAGTTGGACCTACTTTTTCTTCTAGTAAGTGCAGGGTCTCTGCTCTAATGCCAGCGTCCTTGATCCATTTTGAGTTGAGATTTGTGCAGGGTGAGATATGGGAGTTCGATCTGAGTCTACTACATATGGATTTCCCATTTTCCCAGCACTGTTTGCTGAAGGCACTATCTTTCCACCAATGTATGTTTACATCACTTTTGTCTAATATGAGATAACAGTGTTTATGTGAGTGTGTCTCTGTGTCTCCTTTTCTGTTCCATTGGTCTTTGATTCTATTTTTGTGCCAATGCCATGCCATTTTGTTACTGTAGTTATAGTTCTGTAGTGTAATTTAAGGTCTGGTATTGTGATCCTCCTGCAGTACTTTTCTCACTACAGATTGCTTTGGTTACTAGACCTTCTCGCACTAAGGATAGGACTTCTCATTTACTGCAGTGTTCACAGACTCATATCACTTGCTCACTTTCAGCATTTTACTTCAGGTTGCAGTTTACATATCTTATTCAATGAAGATTTACATCATATCATTTATTTCTTGCAGACCAATCTCAGAGAAAGGCCCACATGGAGGTTCTAAGGCCTCCCAGAGAAAGCTACCATCAACTGCCAGATGTGTGCAAGTGGGAAACCTTCAGATAACTATGGTCCCCACGCTGTGAAATGCCCCTGTTGAATTACAATTAGAACAGAAACAAACTCCACTTTGCGACTTGCCCAAATTTCAGGTTCATAAGCAATGTTGATTGTTGTAGCTACCAAATTAGGTGTTATTTGTTGCATCATTATATAACCAAAATAGGGAATTAAATCACAATGAGATGCCATCACTCAGTGCAATGGCTAACATTAAAAATACTGGCATTTCCACATGTTGACAAAATTGTGGAACAATCAGAACCCTCATACACTGATAATGACAATGAATATAAAAATCATGAATCCACTTTGAAAGAGAATTTGGTGGTATGCTATGAAGTTATATTTACTGTTCGTCTCAGCAGCTCTACTCATAGATGCAAAAACAGATGAAAACCTATGTTCACACAAAGATTTGCAATTCAATTACTCATATCTTTTATTCAGAGTAGCCAAAAACTTGAATAAAAGCAAATATGCATCAATAAATGTGTACGTTAACTGTGATTTATCTTCGTTCTGGGTCCATCTAATGGAATACTACTCAGAAGAAAAAAATAAACTATTGATAAATGAAATAACATGGTTGAATCTAAAATATATTGTGCCAATCAGAAGAACTAGACAAAAGAGTTCATACTGATGAGTCAATTTTTATAAAATGGTAAGAAACTGAGTTGGTGATTACTTGGAGATCAGTACTCCAGTTCCCAATATAGGAACTGACAATGAAGGACAGGACAGAATCATGCAATGCAAGTGAAATGTTGTATGTCTTGATTTTGGAGCTAGTTACATAGGTGCAAACATTTGTCAAAACTACTTTGGGGCTGGGGAGAAAGCTCAGTTGGTAGAGTGCCTGCCTTGCAAGCACAAGGTCCTGGGTTCAATCCCCAGCACCCAAAAAAAAAAAAAAAAAACTACTTTAACCATAGGATTATATATTTAAATTATATATCTATAGAATTTATGTTTTAGAACTCTAACATTTATGCAATTTAGAGAAAAGGGGAATTCAGAAAAATGTTTATTGAAATAGCAATTCAAGAAAGTCATTCAGTGAATCATTCAGAGGGTTACTAAAGCAATGATGTCAAAGTCAGAAGTATACAGACTTCCATAATGTCACCAAGATGAGGGTTTTTGTAAATAGAAAATCTTTTTATACAACTTTCATAAGAATTTCTGAGGTGATAATAATCAATCTTAAAATATATGCATAACACAGTCATTGGTAGTTTATTTGCAAAGTTCCAAAATGAAAACCAAACTCCAAATAAATGATGACTTATTTGACAAAAGCTAGATACCACTAGTTTTGCACAAAAATTTTTGTAATGAAATAAATAATTGTAATCTCTCTCTTCTTTGAAAAAAATGATGACACTGAATTTTGCCATTTACCTTCTTATTCTGATATATTCCAAGCCCTCTGTGCTTTTCTCTGTCCTCTGAGAGGTTGCTGTCTAAGGAATATATCACTGACTCCTTTGCCAGCTGGTTTCCAATTCCACACAGACAATGGCAAGTTCAAGTAGAAGAAGAGTACATATAGAGATATTGTTTTCCTCTTTGCTCTTTGCTCTGTGAAAGACCTTCCGTCCCCCTGTCCAAGGAAAATCACGCGAACACTGGCTGCAAAAGCAAGAGGCTATTTATTAGGTACACAGGCGCCTGCGGGTGCGCAGCAAAACCTCAGCCGGAGCTTCGGTGAAGTGGCACACCGGGCTTTGGGGTACAGGTTTTTTTATAGGGTAAAGGGGCAGGTTTCACGCGCGGTAAGCAACAGATTTCTTATTGGTTATTTTGAATCCAGCATTTAGACATCCTTGGAAAAGCCATAAATTTACTTTAACTGGAGAGGGGGGATGATAGATAGAGACACAGACAGAGACACAGGCTTCCCCAAATTGCCGCAGCCTCACACTTCCGCACCTGCATAAACACAGGTTTTTCCCTAATTGCCCGCAGCACGGGTCGTGAAAATGGTAAAGAATGTATAAACACAGACTTCTTTCATTTTATCTGTGAAGGCCCGAGAAGGAACCTTGTTAAGGATAACCTTCCTGGGGGGGGTCAGAGCGGCTCAGAACTTAGGATAACACGCTTCACAAGCCATAATTTTACTTTTTCATTTACAGTCCTTTGTTATCTCATCCTATTTACTCTGTCCTTGGTCAGGAATCTGGTATCAGAAGTTTTACAGGACAGTTTTATAGTTCCTGCTTATCAGCTCCTGTTAGTTCAGACATGCTCTGACTTTCCCAATTATCCTGCCTCTTTCTTAGCTAAATCTTCAGATAAATTCCTTTAACATGCCCCGTTAATAATTTTTCTTTTTCTCTTAAAATAGGCCTGAGCTGGTGGGACAGGGGTCTTTTCATTCCCCCCTTTTTCTTTATCATGGATAGAATCTTATATCCATTTGTCCATCCTGCCTCGGTTATCAGTTTGCTTAATCATTTGGTACTGTTGAGTAAGGACAATAGTTTGGATTGTTTAAAGGGAATAATACAGACTTCTCCCGGCAGGGAGAAGGGGGCCATGGCTGATATTCCAAAAGTCCCAAGAAGTGAGCGCACCCCACATCTTTCACAGGTTAAAGCCTCCTTTGTTCTTCAGTTCTTCCCCCCCCTTTAGCTATAGGAACTCCCAACTGCTTTAAGGAAAAGGGGGCGTCGGTCGTTCTGGCTGCTTTGAAGCTGAAAGGGGGCAGTGAGGGGCAAGCAGTTTGGAGTTCCTTTTTTAAAAATCGGGTCAATCGAGGGGTCCAAGGTAGAAGTCTGGTTGGGGAAGAGCAGGTTGTAAAGTCATCTGGGGGTGGGTGCTTCTATGATAGAAGAACAAAAAGACATGAGTACTGAAATGAAATTAGTACAAAGTAAATGTTGCAGCATCTGGAGCATGCCACTGAGTATCATGAAAATGACAGAAGTCAATCTCTCACCAGGAGGTGGAAGAACTGAGAAATTGTTCCCATAACTAGACCTAGCAAAGGCTGGAAAGGACAAGGCCTTTATTTGGGAACTTTAACATTGTCCAGGTTATCAGGAATGTAAACACAACATTTAACTCTTAATGTCATAGATATCCCAAAAAATATAGTTAAGCTACTTAAGTCATCTGATTTTGTAAAATATCCCTTTATTGGTATAACCTGTGTTTAGTAGAGAGCTCTATACTTCTGTTACTTAGGGCTAGGTAATCATACGAGCAAACATAGATTAAGTCTACCTGTGTAGCTTAGGAAGATCTGCAGGCCTTAAACTGACTAAAAACTTCTGACTCTGGCAGTTTCTCTTGATAGTTATCAGGCACATTTGCTGAAGAATCTTTCTTTCATTTGTAGCTTCCAGTTTTTATTCTAGTGGACTAACACAAGTGTACATCTTAAGTTACATTTAACTGTTATTTTTCTTAAATGCCCAAGAATGGTTATATTTTGGTTTTAACTGTTTTGCTGGGTGTCTAACATCAAGTTGGTCAAATTGACCTGGTTTCTGTCTTGTCAGCTGAGTTCCCACAGGGGCCACTTGTAGAGAACTTAAGAGCAGCTTCTTAGCTCCACCAGTGCCATTGGTTAGGCAGGGTCTCCTTGATGAGGTGACTTCCTTTGGAAGCATTAAGGGGTGTCTCCCTTTTTCCATGACCCTCCTCTGCAGCAGATGCACTGAGTGATTCTCATCCTCTAGTCTCAACAATCTCCTTGATCAGGAGGTTGTGTGACACAGAGTTGCAAAGCTCCTTAGAGAAGTTCTCTTGTTTGTGGGTTCAGGCTGACTGAGGACAAAAGATCCAAATACTGGCCTATCTTGCCTTCTGTATTTAATTCCAATCTCTAAGTTTGATCTTAATCATCCAGCAAGCCAGTTTCACCAGTCATAAAGTAAGAGTACTGGGCTTTAACTTTAATGTCCATAACTTTACAGTTATTTACCCTTTTATCTAACTGGAGTCTGCATTAGTTCTGGAAGTTACCACTATCTGTTCTGATATCTGTTACCACTATCTGTTAGGTGATGGCTTATTATCACAAGTTACCTAGGTTGTGTGTTCTTGAAGCAGCTACTTCTGCAAAACATTAACAGGTAACAGTTTTACAAAATGAAATTAGCAAGAGTAAAAATATATTCTGCTTGTATAATAGCTATCTTGAATTTTGACTGAGAACCACATTATATTTCCTATTTGAGATCATAGTAATTTTACAACAAAAAACCAATCTTTTGATTATAACTTTAAATAAGCTGAAGTCTGACTTATCTTGGAGTCACTCTAACATGCAGTAAGGTGGGAGGCAGAGCCTTATCTCAGGTAAGGCGTGACTCTTTACAGATTTTAAGTGTTCTAATCCTACAACTAATTTTTGCCCCTTTTGCCATGACCAGCATGACCAAATTTTCAAGTTCAGTGAGGGTCAAAGGAGTATTAGAAAATAAAGGTTTATAAATACAGATTTTGAAGATTAAGCTGAGATCAGATGGAGCTCTATTCTCTGATGGAAATGCAGACCTAGAGAGTTATGTTAGCAATCTTTATACATGTCTTATTATTTTAGAGACTATGTAAGCATTATTCTTTGTTTTTAGGAGAGTTACAGAGACTAGACCATCTATGCAACTTTTTCCCACAACTGCAAAGTGCAATGTTAGGAACTCTGTGTAGCTCTCAAATAAGTCCACTGTCCAAAGTTACTGTAAGGTGGGCAGGAACTAGAGAAGGGAACTGATGAAACACTGGTTATCTAGCAAAACAATTTCTTTCTGCCCAAGAGCTGTGTGCCTGATATCAATGTAAGAGCTGATAGGACTCCTGTACAGAGCCTCCCCAGGGAGGTTACTGCCACAGCAGTTAGGCATCTTGTGCTCCTACACAGGAACACTTCCAGGCACCAGGCATGCTACAGTCATGAAGTCAGGGACCCCAATCTCAGTCATTGTTGTCCCATTTTTGCTATAATGCATTATACTCTTTCTTAAATGTCAATTTAAGAAGTTTATATATATTGATTTCTAGGTCCATATGAACATTAGTTAACACAGTCTAACATTATATCCAAAACAGGAATCAATCAAAGAAAGGCTGAGAGAGCTTTTAGCTTTTCTTTTGTGTAGCAAAATGCTTTTACCTTTTACAATATGAACCTTTAAACAAATCAGGCTGTCACTAACTCTTAGATATATATTTACATTTAAATTTTTATCTCAGTGAAATAAGTAACCAATTTTACATATACCTTACTGATAATATGTCCCATAATAGAACATTAAATGATAGAAATAAATCCCCAATTAAAATTTACTCTTTATAAGTTTAAGATTACCATTACAGACAAGTTTAATCTGGAGAATAGCAGCTTGATAAATTTCCTGCTTTAAAAACTTGTATACCTGGAAAATATGAACACATTTAATATACAACTAGAAACCATTTCACAATTACCTTGACATTTTTTTTCTTACCAAATTTAGTTTTTAAAGAAAAATTTAGACTCTGTAACACAGTACAATACTTTAACAGTTGTTTAACCATAATTGTATACACCCCAATTTTTAAGACTAATTGTTCTAAAGAATAAAACTTAATAGACATAAAGTTAAGAGTAAATTAGTGTTTCTAAGAAATCCTTGCCATTTTACCATGTCATTTTACCATGTAGATTAAACTTTGGTTTATATCAGAACATTAGTATTTTCACCTTAGGAAAAACCTTAAATAGCTTTAGCTGTTTTACATACATACAACCAATTTAGTTACACACAGACTTGTTGAAACTTGCCCTTTACTTACACACAGACTTTCTTAGCACTTAGACCCTCATGTATTCCATCACACAGGCACTTTGTTACCCAGAAACATTTTTTTTTAAATATATTTTCAAACCCAGAATCTTTTATTTTCTCTTTCCTATTTGTTGACCCCTTTTTGTTCACATTCTGAAACAACTCTTATGAAATTTCTGAATTTAGATAAATTGCTCTAATTTAATAAGATTAAATATTTTGTTGTTTATAGTACTCTAATTGAAACACAGTTGAAACTTTTGGGACCCTTTGTATATAGAATTCCACTTGTTAGGACATAACTCTTAGTAACCTTGTTTTTAGTTTAGTGATGACACAAAGCAAGTTTAAACCCTTTTATTTACCAACCTATGAAAACACCAATAATGTTTAAGTACGATACTCCATGGGATTTGAGGGGTTAAGAGTACTTGATGTTATTTAACAATGAGCATTTTAATTTTGCAAATTAATCAGATGTCACCAACAAACACATTTGAGTAATCCCATACATGTTAACTCTAATCCACTTATTCTGTAAAAACCAAGAAAGCAGGCAAGTGTCCTGAACAGTATTTGCTGTCTCTTTCCTGTTGAAGAAAAGTCCTAGGAACAATTGATATTAGACATTTTATTAACATCAATATTTTATTTGCTTGACCACCTAGAGACTTGTGAGTTATTTTCAAAGACATTTTACTTTCATTAGTTTACCCAATTTGAATTGAACCTTTAAATCACGTGAATTAAAAGTATTTGGATCCATTTTAAAAAATTTAATTTTTATGCGCGCTTATATTTAACACAAAACTAAAGGCCTTGTAATATTCATCTCCATTGAAATGTAGCAGATGTTTAAAAATAACTCGAGTTGGATAAAAAGAACTGATCAAAAATCATTGACCTAGGTCTGTAGGATCAAAATTGTGAGCTCAAAGATACAGCATTAAAGAAAAACAAAACAAAACAAGAATCCTAGAGAATAAGTTAGTTCTGTGTAGAAGTTTAAAATGGACACCTTTTTTTTTTCTTTTCTTCAGGTTACCCCCCCCTTCCCACTGAGACTGCTGCAGTTTACATTCCAATGCAGGCTTTGGCAAGGCCAGGCAGAGGGGAGGGGGGATTACCCAGGACTTTTTAACCCTTTTTTTCCTGGTTGAGAAATCAGGTTAGGTTTGAATGCAGAAAATAACAAAACATTATTTCTCACTACTTTTGAGGAATGGAGCTGCTGAGCTCTCTGCCTAGGGGGATTGGAGTAAACAAATCTCTCAGGAACAAGGAGGAGGACTGTAAAGTACCCTGCAATGAGTATCCCTAA
Organism: Sciurus carolinensis; assembly: GCF_902686445.1. Classification (NCBI taxonomy): domain Eukaryota; kingdom Metazoa; phylum Chordata; class Mammalia; order Rodentia; family Sciuridae; genus Sciurus; species Sciurus carolinensis. The sequence goes on from NC_062223.1 coordinate 69,882,443, forward strand.
GCCTAAGATCGGATTAACACAATGAAGAATTTAATAGAAGGCAAGAGTAAAGACCATATAGTACAATACACAAACAGACAGACACGTAGCGCGCTAAATCAAAAATTGGCTAGCTGGTACTTTGTCAATAAAAACAAACAATTTCCAATTATATCAAAGAGTTGCCCAGGCGCAACACAATGCCCAAATGGGGCCAAGAGTTAACCAGAAGCGACAAGTCGCCAGAATGCAGCACAAAAGCTGCTCAGATGTGAGAGTCACTCAAATGCGACAGAGTCGCAAAGACCCTTCTTTGGGCCAGCCTACGTTGAAGGTTGGCCATTCAGAGGGCAGAGGGTTACTCACTTCTTCTTTTTGACCTCCACCGACAAGTTGCCGGCACAGTTCCGGACGTCTTGCCAATGGTCGAGGGTGAGACTCAGGGGGGTTATCATGGATTGCCCCATTTCAGTCTCGCTGGTAAAAAAAGGAATTTAAGAAACAGGCACAGGACACAAGAAAACACAGACCAGACAACAGATTACAAACGCTGCGCGTCTTCGGCACGGACCGAAGAAATCAAATGTCGGAGAGTGCAAGCCCCTCCGGCCAAAAACAAGTCCCGACGAATCGGGCACCAAACAAATCCCGACGAATCGGGCACCAAGACCCCTAGGACGTCTCCCAGGGTGGCAGGGGAGAAGTCTGAGCTTCTCGGGCTGCCCAAAGTACAAAGTGACCACGCGTGATCGTACAAACGCTGCGCTCAAGTGACATAGAAACAAACACGAAACACGAAACAAACACGACAACAAGCTCGAGCTGGCCAGTTTACCTCCCAGTAGTTCTTCCAGAATTTCCTCGGGCAGGGATTCGGGGCAGCAAGAACACAAATCTCGGTGGGACCTCCAAATGAAAGACCCTCCATCCCCCTGTCCAAGGAAAATCACGCGAACACTGGCTGCAAAAGCAAGAGGCTATTTATTAGGTACACAGGCGCCTGCGGGTGCGCAGCAAAACCTCAGCCGGAGCTTCGGTGAAGTGGCACACCGGGCTTTGGGGTACAGGTTTTTTTATAGGGTAAAGGGGCAGGTTTCACGCGCGGTAAGCAACAGATTTCTTATTGGTTATTTTGAATCCAGCATTTAGACATCCTTGGAAAAGCCATAAATTTACTTTAACTGGAGAGGGGGGATGATAGATAGAGACACAGACAGAGACACAGGCTTCCCCAAATTGCCGCAGCCTCACACTTCCGCACCTGCATAAACACAGGTTTTTCCCTAATTGCCCGCAGCACGGGTCGTGAAAATGGTAAAGAATGTATAAACACAGACTTCTTTCATTTTATCTGTGAAGGCCCGAGAAGGAACCTTGTTAAGGATAACCTTCCTGGGGGGGGGTCAGAGCGGCTCAGAACTTAGGATAACATGCTTCACAAGCCATAATTTTACTTTTTCATTTACAGTCCTTTGTTATCTCATCCTATTTACTCTGTCCTTGGTCAGGAATCTGGTATCAGAAGTTTTACAGGACAGTTTTATAGTTCTTGCTTATCAGCTCCTGTTAGTTCAGACATGCTCTGACTTTCCCAATTATCCTGCCTCTTTCTTAGCTAAATCTTCAGATAAATTCCTTTAACATGCCCCGTTAATAATTTTTCTTTTTCTCTTAAAATAGGCCTGAGCTGGTGGGACAGGGGTCTTTTCACTCTGCACCCTGTTTTCTTGTTTCTGTATCTGTGTGTGTCTACAACTCTTGCAGGGATCCCTCTAGACTTCATCCTGGAACAAAGCAGGACAGTATTTTTTCCCTTCCCCCTTAAAGTTTAGAGTAGTAATAACTTCCTGCAATTGCCAGCCTCTGAGTATCTCTATTCCTTGGGAGTTTCCTTAGTTCTGTCCTTATCTCTACAAGCAGTCCTTCATGAACATTTGTTTCCTGCCAGATTCTTGATTGACACAGTGATGTTTTAAAACAGAGGGGAAAAATGCAAACAATCTTTTAAATAAAGTAATGGTAAGAAGAGACATTTTTTAAAAGGGATGCTTGATATGTTGGTGTTCATATGTGATTTTGTGGCTAAGCATAATATATACTATGTATAAAATTCTCCAATGCTTACACTAAAATTTTGAAAATATAACTTTATAAAGTGTTAAGTCTCCCAATGAAGAGTGTGAGTTTTGAACCATTTTAATTTAAACAATGCCATGTTGCAAAGAAATTAAATATCAAAATACGTAGTTGAACTTTTAGCTCCTTCTTAGGTGAGTATCCTCTCCACCATTGTTATAATAGTGGAGAAAATATAAAAATGAAGACAATTAAAAAATTGATGTTTTCTTATTATTGATATTAATAAAAGATCATCAAGTGCTGAGGAAAAGATGATAGTAATATAGTTTGTTCTTATAGCACATTAAAAATAAAATTATGACAAGGATAGCACAGAGGACTGAGAAAATAATTGTAAACTTGCTGTCATAGTTCCTGTGCAAAGCATGAAATAGTATAATATTACCTGAAGAGAGACTCCAGTTAACTCAGACATATATTGTAAATCACAAAACAACAATTTATTTTCTTACAATGATATAAAAATGAACCACAATGCTATAATATAGAATCATAAAAAATTCAATTTGTCCAAATGCAGGCAGAAAAGGAGAAAAAGACAGAGAACAAATGAAACAAGAAAAGCAATAAAGAAAATCTTCACATTAATTAATTATATCAAGAGTTATGTTAAATATTAATATTCAAACAAACTAACTAAAAGCCACTGATTCTCAGATTGGATAGGAAAACAATACCAAACTATTGGATAGGAAATCAAAACCAAACTGGCCACAGGAATTCATTTTAAATGTAAACATATAGTTAGGTTAAAAGTAAACTGAAGTAAAGATACACTATGGAGACATCATTATAAGAAATCTAGAAAGATTATAGTAGCATCAAGGTTGAATTGAGAACAGGAAGTATTAATGAGGATAAAGGAGAAAGAATCATGTCACCTTGAAGCCATAATAATCCTAAACGTGTATGCACACAATAACAGAGCTTTGAAGTACAAGAAGAGGGAACGGATGAGAGAAACAAACTAACCTCAACTATAGTGAGATAGGTCAACATTCCTTTAAAAATAATCTATAAAACAATGAGACAGAAAATAAAGATATAGACAGTGTGAAAAACTATAAATGTCTTTACTTAATGGATTTTTATAGAACACTTCATTCAAAAACAGCAGAATACAAATTCTTTCAAGTGTTCATAGAAAAATCTCCAAAATAGACCAACATCTAGGTCATAAAATAAGCCTCCAAAGTTTAAAAACATTACATTATGCTCCCCCTCCACATCCAAGCCAACCTGTGTGTAGCTGTCTAGGACTCTAGCCACCACTACAGATCACCATGGATCCCAAATGCTCTGTACTACCAGTGGATCCTGCACCTGCACCAGTTTCTGAAAATGCAGTGTAAATGTACCCTCTGCAAGAGTATAGAAAGAATATAGAAAGGGTATAGAAAGAGTTGCTGCTTCTACTACCCCGCAGGCTCTGCACAGCTTCATCTGCAAAGGGAGGCAATCCAATAAGCACAGCTGTAGGCCTGATGTCAGCAGGGCCCTATACTGGGATGAAAATAGACATAAACAAACTGAAACGTTTATTTTTTTCTTTTCAGTGCAACCATGACCCATTTCCTACATTCCTTTTTCTATGAAATATGTGGATGAAAATAAAAGTTGTTGGCTTGGAAAAAATTTTAAGAGAATTAAAATCACACAAAGGATAATCTCTATTCATAGTGAAGTTAAACTAGAAATCAATATCAGAAAGATATCTGGAAATATTCTCAAATCTTTAGAAAGTAAGCAACATAATTGAAAGCACCCAGAAACCACTCTGGACCCAGAACTCATGTAAGAGATTTTATTAAGTGGACAGGCAGAGTGCCTCCCTGCAGGGTGAGAGAGAGAAAGAGAGAGAGAGAGAGAGAGAGAGAGAGAGAGAGAGAGAGACAGACAGACAAAGCCAGGAGGGGAGATAGAGAGAATGGTGGGGAGCTATTCTTAAGTAGTGGAATTTCATGGGCTAATAACAACAGACCAATGACTGGAAAGGAGGTCTGGGGGGCTAACAATCTGGACCAATTACTGGTTAGGAGGTTCTCGAGCTAACGATCTGGGTTGTAAAGTGGTGTGGGGGAGGCAGAACAAGGGTGTCAGCAAAATAGCTGATCTTATGCCAATAATAATTATAAATATCCATATTACATAGAGAGGAGAAAAAGATAACTCAAAAGGGAAATAAAAACTACTAAGAGAAATAAAAACAAAAACAATATATGAAATTTTGTGGGATGCCTCTACAGTGATGTTTAGAATTAAGTGGATAGCACCAAATGCCTATAGTATTAGAACACAGGCATGATCCAAATCAATAATCTTAACTTCCAACTTAAAAAAAATGCTAGAAGAAGAACAAATTAAACTCAAAGCAAGTTTAAAAACAGAAATAATACAGACCATTATAAATAGCTACCCAGAGAGGTCAGGAAGAAATAGAGAACTCATAAATTGACAGTATTAGAAATAAGAAGACTACCAATTCAGATTCTATAGATATGAAGTCTAATATAGAAATCTTCTGAAAACATTATGCCAATAAGATCAATATCACATCAAATGGACAAATTCATTAAAAGACCCAAAATAACACCACTCTAGCAAGAAGAAATAGGCAACTTTAATAGTTCTATATTGGTTGGTTTTGATGATAGAAGAAGTTCTATATTGGTTGGCAAAGGATGTAAATAGCTTCTGGAAGTTGGAAAAAAAAAAATCACATTCTCCCCTGGATCTCCATAAGGAACTAGTTCTCTGACATATGGACTGTAATGAAACTGAATTTGGACTTTTGGCCAACAAAACTCTAAGAGACTATGTTCTGGTTGCTTTAAGCCACAAAGTTTGTGGTAAAGCTTTAGAGCGATCATAGGAAACTACAACATACATACATGCTACCATTTATTACCACCTTTGTAGTACTGTTTCCCTAACACATAACAGCATTTGACATGTGAAGGAGTTTCACTACTCATTTATTAAATTAATAGATGAATAAATGGATTTGATCAATAATTAATAAAATGTCAAAGACATAGTAATGAAAAAGCAGTACAAGATTACTGGGTTCTCAGATCATTTCAAGGAGTGAAATCAAGTGATTGGGCTTATAGTTCTAAAATATTTGACTGCCTACTGAACAGTCAAAGATAGATGTCTATCCAATGAGGCTAGCACATGATACAAGTTACAGAGGTTGGTGACTCAGACCAGACTGGTAGCAGTGGAAGTAGTGAGAGGTGGTTGGATTTTGGATATATTTTTAAGAGAAGCCTGATAAGATTCGTTGATGAATTTGACACATAGTGTACAAGAAAAGGATTCAAGGATGACACTGAACTATTTTTTTCCCCCAAATTTTATAAGCATGCCTTCTTACACCTTTCCTATACCTGTATCCTAATGGGTGGAGGCAGGAGGAGAGAGAAAGGCAGTTTCATTTGGAGAAAAGCAGCAGAAAGTCATCTCTCAGGTCAGGTAAGGATTTCAGTTTAGGGAAAACAGGGATATTCCATGGGTAAACAATGAAGCAGGAAGGGAAATTTGTTTCTTTATGGTTAAAATCAGAAGAAAATTGTTTTCCCATGAATCTGAGATGGTATACGTGTTGCCATTTTTCTTCAACACTTTCTGTTCCTCACAATTAGTTAAGCTGCTCATCCTGTTGCAACAATACATTTTCTGGTAATCCTTGTCCTTGCATAGGACACCTGGCAGCCAAAGCCATTTGTAGGAAGCTTAGTGAAATAGGAAATTCATTAATATTGTCAATAGATACATTTGAGGTGGAGTCCTGTGCAACACAGACGCTTCCCAGTTCTGTGAACTTGGGCAAAATTATTTTTTCTTGGGTGTTGTTTTATGTTCTTGAAAAATATCCACTCCATAGGATGACAACAAAATTATGGGCCTGCCCTTCTTTCCAGAGTAGATACACAATAAATGGTATCTACATTATTCTTCTTCAACCTCTCACTCTATTTAACTATCTTTTCAATTTCAAGAATTTCTTTTTGCTAAATCTGATATTGGACCTTTCTCTTGATTTTACCAAGGGCCATCATTTCCTCCCAACTGTTCCCCCTAATCATTTTGTTGAATTCACCCACATATCCCAGGAAGGGAGATGTTTTTATCTACAAAGAATACTTGTTTTATTCTTTATCAATTTTCACAATTTTTAATTGAAATATTGATTAAATTTGTACATTTGCTAATTGAGTTTTTAAAATTTTTTTATTTTTTACCATGTATGCAATAATTTTACATAACTGTAGTCATACTTTTTAACTGCTCCTATGCCATAAAATTTTATATATCACCAATTAAACTTCATGGAATAACACAAAAAAAATTTGTACAGAAGTATAGGGGAAGTAGTTCACATTGTTAGAAGGGTTAACAATAATACAACAACAACAAAACCCTACCAAATGGGCTTCTGTAGCATATGAAAGGTACTTCACCTGTAAACTTGAATGAATTTTAAACATTATTTCCATGAATAACTTTTCAGAAATTGCTGGAAATTATTTTATTTTGTTCTAGAATCACTGAAGTTAGTATCTCCCAGTCATAAACCAAGTCTTTCCACACTCAGCAGCATTCAAAGCTACCTCAGCGAAGCCCTTCCATCACCTTTTCAGAAAAAAATTTCCTGCTCTAGTTGCCCAAGTTCACAAAGTCAGAATTGTCTCAGCACCGAACACAACACCTGAGGTAAGTTCTGGTCAGGGTACAAGCATTCCACTCTACAGTCTGGCACGTTGCCAGTAGTACTGAAGTCAGATTAGGATCAAACCCATTTGACTTTGGCTCACATGGAGCTGTTTCTGTAATGCAGTCTTGGGGTCTCTTTAAATTTTTATTATTTAACTAGTGTTAAATCAATTCTCTCTAGTATCATGTTTGTGAAACTTATTTCTAAAATTTTAAGCCTACTTAGACGTCTACAGTTCAGCCTTACCAGAGCGAGGGTCTGTGTTCCATGCAGGTGCTCTCACAAGACCCCTGGTGGGGTCTGTCTCAGCATCCAGGCTCCATTCATGGTGGCATGCCCTTCTATGCTTTCTTTCAATTTTGGAAATAGAAGGAGGGAGAAAAGCAACAAAAGGGAACTCCAAAGGACAGGAAATAAGCAGCAGTAGGAGAGAAGATGAGAAAAACAGGAGATGATATGAACAGGGTAAGGGGGTTTTTCTGATAACACAATAGTCCTCAGGAAAAAAAAAATGTTGAAGATTTTTCTCTGTGAAATCAGCCTACATTGTGAGCAAGAAAGAAAAATTCTCACAGACTCATTTAAGGACACCAACATTCCAATTGTTCATATTGGTTTTTCTGGAACCTCTGAACTCCTGATTCCAGAACTGAACCTTGCAGGAACAACCTGATGCAGTAAGTTCTCAAGATGTAGAATTTTGTAGTGAAGAGTTGTGCATTGAAGTTGTTAGGAACTGGGTCCACTCCATCAGACTGAGCTCAGGCAGAGGGAAAGGAGAGCACCTGACTTCTACTTCTCTTGGTGGGTAGGTAAAGAATGCAATGAAAAAAAGTATACTTGGCGGTTTGTGAATGAGAAAGAGCAAACCCCTCTGAATTCTCAAGTTGCCAGGAGACTCTAAATCCTAATGATCAGAGTGAGCATATCTCACAGCCTTAATGTTGGCATCAGATCCACCATTTTAGGTCAGAAACCATTTTACCTAGGGGATCCTAAGTTTCAATTCTAAGTCAATGCCACTTAGCTTCCCATAAAGCAAGCAACTATTATGAAGAGGTCAACCCCACCCCAGCCCTTGATGCAACCCCTAAGCAGGCATAAAAATTCCTATTGCAGGCTATCAAACTGTTCTCTGAGTACTGACATGCTGCTGCCCTTTCCGGAGGGACAGCCTTGTCAGTTGGCCCGTGTGCTACTGACAGTAAATCTCTTATGTGAGATTCCAGTGTGTGGCATGGTGCTTGGACTTTGTTTGGAATTTGCAGGTGTCCTTTCACTTAATGCCCAAGCTTTCCATGGAAATCCCCACTGGCAAGGAATAGCCACAGTTTTCATAAACATCAACTGAATTGAGATTGTTCAAACACACACACACACACACACACACACACACACAGCACACACACACATGCATACACATACCATAGTTTCTGGGAAAGGGGTGAAAGAAATAGAATTGGGATTGGGGAGGTGCAAGGAGGTCTGCAGGCATACAGCACTTTCATCTGGAACTGTCTTACATTGTCTTTGCTCATGTATAAAAACCCTTACTTTCATGTGTGACATAGAGAAGCTTGAAGCAGGGACAGAAGTCACAGAAATAAAGGAGATGTTCCTTTATGCCTTTCCAGAATTAACGAAGGTTCAAACACAGATGAGGGAGATAGTCAATCTGAAAAAAATAGCACCTTAGTCTCTTCAAAGATATCCACGCCAGCGCAGCAATCAAGGTACTACATCCCAGGGACAAAATTCTCAAAATCGTGACCATTTGGATTTACCAAATATTCAGGTTGAAAGAAAAACATTGATTCTTGGAGGTTTGTTGAAAACAAACCACTTTATTTACTCTTCCTGGTACTTTAAAACATACTTGCTTTTAACTCACAGTTGATATAATAACGTGCCTTAAAATTCACCCAGGTGTCAGCTATGAGATTGTTGCTACTTACTACACAGTTCACCAACTGATCCTAATACTACAATTATTGTGTCTCCTGAACAGTTTTAAAGATTCTAAGAACAAAAGGTTGTAGAGTGGATCCCAGTGGCTCCAGAGGCTGAGGCAGGAGGATCTAAGGTTTGAAGCCTGTACCAGCAATTTGATAAGGCCCTAAGCAATTTAAGGAGACCCTGAATCAAAATAAAAGATAAAATAGGCTTGGGATGTTGCTCAGTGGTTAAATGCCTTAGGGTTTAATCCCTGGTACCAAAAAACAAACAAACAAACAAACAAACAAAAAAACCAAATAAACTGTAAAATGGTAAGCTTTTCTCAATTTTCTCTGACTGCTGGAAAATTCAGTGCTTGAGAACTTGGTATCTGAAGCCAGATTTGGATGTAAACATGTTACCTAGCCTTTCTATGCCTTGCCTGCCTCATCATTATTTTCATAATTTAATGAAGTCTGTGTGCCATTCAGAGTCATTATTTCATATATTTTTACCCAGTTTCTAAAACTAGTTTCTAGAATGCACCTTCCCATGATCCATGACCCCCAGAAGTAAATTCATGCTATGTGTGATCTAATCCCACATTGTATTAGAATTGACCTGGCCTTAACAATAGAATTGGTGGAACGTGACAGTGTAGGACTTCTAGGGCTAGGTCATGAAAGGTCTATAACTTGCCCCTGGTACTTTTTGGAAAATTCTATCTTGAACCTGAGATGCCATGTAAAAATTCAACCATCCAGAGGTTATCATGCTAAGCAGGTGGCCGTACAAATCATGTTGAGAAGTCTCATGGAAGGAAAGAAGGATGCCCTAATTTGAATTTTGACAGCTATTCAAGTTATCTTATCTGAAGTCCTAAACATTATGGCATTATATTTATATAACTTATGCACTTATGAACCAAGGAAATGGTTGTCATTTTGGGTTGGTTTTCAATGTAGCAGTAAACAATTGAAGCATCACTTTCCCTGTGCCTGGATATATATATATATATATATATATATATATATATATATATATATATTTTTTTTTGTCATGTAATTTTTGTTTTATCCTTTTTACTCTACTTATAATCAATGAGAGGTTGTATAAAAAATTCTCTTTTAGGTTACTTCAAATTCTCCTGGGAGAAAGCATAACATTTTTCAGGACACTCAAAGATGTTAATATGTAAATGGATATTAGGTGTTTGGAGTAGGTCTCTGATCTCCATTGCTTTCATACTTTACAGTGTCTCATTTTACAGTTAAGTGAATAATCCTGAAATTGTGTCTTCTTAAGTGCCTGGTGTCTCTTCTTTGTTAGGAAATCAGGATGTGTAGCCAACATGTTCAGAGATCAAATAAGGATTAGAGGCAGATGCTTTAGGATTTGTTTCTCTGTTGTGTTAGTGAATAAACTGATCACTGAAGCTACTTTAAACTCAAGATCTCAGAAGAAGAAAACAGGTAAGATCTATCCCTTCCATGATGCACATGTGTCTTCCCTTGAGCTATTTTATATGCTCCCTCAAAACTTTTATCTCTCCTTGTTTCTTGGATGTGTTATTTCACCTCGGGAACGAAAATTTCTTGTTGATCACAGAGATCTCTGTAACACTCTCTTCTATTCGAGCTGGTTTGTTCCCCATCTATGTAGCAATGAGGCTCTGCTCCCTCACTCCCTCCTGTGGCCAGAAGGTATCTCAGATATTCAGGTTTTATTCTGTCCCTCCGTAACTACTCTCAGCCTCTAAGCTATTGGAAGCCGACCTTTATGAACTGCAATGCCCAGGCCCTCTGACCTTCTCAACAGGAGCCACATTAGACTTGGGAAAATGAGAAACCTTGGCAGGAAGATTTTCCCAATGGAAGACTCCACTGGAGGTGTTTGGTGGACACTGGTAAGCCTCATTCACAAAAGTAAGAATAGGGAGCACAAGCTGAAATGAAGCAGTATAAGATGATGATGATGATGATTTGATTATATTATAGAATTTTGGTGACTTTTCCTCATTCATTATATTATGGAACTTTTAGTCACATTTCCTTGTATTTTATTATAGTAAATGGGACTTGCTGTGGAGAATAATCAGAAAAAAAAGAACCCCACTGTCCTTTTAAATCCACTTTGTATGGACATGAATCATTAGAATATGCACTCTGTTGATCTCTATTACATGTTGACATGTATACAACACTACCATCCTTTAGTCAAGAATAGTTTCATTCTGCAGTTAATATTCATGGCCCAATGTAATTATAAAAATTATCTATGTATTTTTGAGATCAATACTTCTCTTCCCATTCCTCAGCTCATGTCTGTAGTAGGCTTGCTATCTGAAATGGGAAAGTAACCAAGGAATGGTTGATTTTCCAATCTATTTTATGAGTGTATTTCCATCCCCAACTTCAGCGTACATATTATCAAGCTCTCTCTTTGGTCCTTCCTTTGCAAAGCTTATCAACAACTTTCTTCAAAGTATCCTCTTCTCACTTCCAACTTCTGACCATTTTATACCTTTGGTATAAATAATGGGTTATGGGTTCATTAATTATCACAGGTCCAATAGGCTTTTTGTTTTCACCTTCTTTGCGATTGTGCCCCTCAAATATGATACTTATTGCTTGGAGTTTCAGTCAAAATAGACAAAATATTTTAAATAAAATCCTATAAGGATTAAATCAATACACATATATTGTGTCTGTTAAATGTAAGATATTGATGTGCTAGAAATAATATAATGAATAGGATACAGTGCTTGTCCTTGAAGAAGAGACTATGTAGGACAAATCCACAGCCATCCTCACAATGAATGGGAGAACATAAAGAATTTCCTTTAATGTCAGAAACAAGAATGTCCACTCTTCTTGCTCTTATTCACTATAGTACTAGAAGTTTTAGCCAGAACAATTAGGAAAGAGAAAGAAACAAAGCATACAAACAGGAAGGGAAGAAATCAAATTGTCCTTATTTTCAGATAATGTGATAGAGAAACTGAAAGACTACACCCAAAAATCGTTAGAACTGATAAACTCAGCAGAGAGTTACAAAATAAACATACAAATATGAGTAGGTTTTCATACATCAACAATAAATTTGATGAATATAGGAAAAAATATGAGTTACAGTCTCACTCCTATTAGCATGGTTAATATAAAAAATAAACAAGCAAGCACTAATAAATGCTAGAGAGGATGTAGAGAAAAAGGACTCTCATACTGTTGGTGGGAATGTAAATTACTAAAGCCATTATGGCGAACAGTACGGAGGTTGCTCGAAAACTAAAAATATCTAGGTGCAGTGGCAGATGCCTGTAATCACAGCAACTTGGGAGGCTGAGGCAGAAGGATAGCAAGTTTGAGGAGAGCCTCAGCAGCCTGATGAGGCCATAAGCAACTTAATGAGATTCTGTCTCAAAATAAAAAATAAAATGGGCTGGGGATGTAGCTCAGTGATAAAATGCCTCTGGGTTCAATCCTCTGTACAAATAAATAAATACATAAATATCCAACAACTAAATATAGAACTACCACATAATCCAGTTATCCCATTTCTGGGTGTAAAGTCAGCAAACCAAAGAGATAGCAATATGCCCATGTTTATTGTGGCTTTATTCATAATAGCTAAACAGAGAAGCATAAAGAAAGTATAGTATAGTACACAAAAGAGAATATTATTCAGGAATAAAGAAGAATGAAATCTTGTCTTTTGCAGGAAAATTGATGGAACTGGGATGCATGATGTTAAAAAAATTAAACCAGACACACAAGGCTAAGTTCTTCTTTTTCTCTCTGTAGGGAAACTAAAAATAGTTCATCTGAAGATAGAACAGTGATTACTAGGAATTGAGAAAGGAGCAAGGGTAATAGGAGGGTCAAAAGAGGGAGGTTGGAATCAGTGCATTCCGTGTGCATGTATGGAAATATCACACTGAGGATCCTCATTATTTACAATGTATACGTGTTAAAAAAATTCAGGGTAGAACTGCCAGAGATATTAGAGCCACTCCTTTCTTTAAACAGATATCCATATTTACTTTAAGGTAAATTCTAAACTTCCATGGAGACCTTGCTTCCTATACAGGTCCGAAACATTTGGAGAGATCAAGGAAAGGAGATGAGGTTGGGTTTTCAATGTGGTTAGGAGTGGGGCTGGTGGGAGTTCCTGTAGGGGAGCAGAGGACTGTGTGGTTTGAATTTCCTGTTATTTTCAAGGGAGGAAGCACCAGGGATTTCTCGTAAGCTTGCCCCAATGTGAGGAACAGGGGAAAAGGTGAAAAATTTTTTCCAAAGACTTGTTAGCAAATATAAAAATTAATATGAAATTAGATTTCCTTATTACAGTGCTTAATTCCAGTGTCCTTCCCAGCCCAGAGTTAGTGGACTAATGTAGAAAGAGCACACAGGCTGTAGTGTCAGCACCTTGAATCTGTGTTTCAGGAATAAATCTGAGAGGGCTGGTGAACATGAAGCTCATAATCACTTCCATTCACAAGATTTATGAAGCATTCCAAAGGATAAGAGAATTGTAATTACAAAAGGTATCTTTGAGTTAGTTTTGCTGTCTAGCATGCCCCTTCAGTTACACATGGGAATGTGTCAAGGTAGTGAAGATGACTGGAGGTCAGAGCCAACTCTCCCAGTCCCAGATGCTCTTCAGACATGGCCAGTTCCAAAACCACACCACAGAGAAATGGCATCAAGAGATCCCTACTACAAAGATATGAATCTCTGAACAGCAGTAGGCCACAGGGTCCTGTGGAACTTGTGTTTTGCCAAGAAGCACAAGAGGGGTCTTAAAAAGATGCAGACACACAATGCCAAGGCCATAAGTGCATGTGCTATAAAGACTCTGGTAAAACTAAAGGAGGTTAAATCCTGCTGTGAAGGAGCTACTGCTGAGCATCTGGTCCCACAATTGTGTAGGAAGACTCTTGGAGTCTTAAAATGACAATTTGTTTATTGTGGGGAGCTGGGGAGCCTGCAAGGTGCAGACTGTTTTGTTCTTGCATAGCTCATTTTTCATAGGGTAGTGTGAGGTTAAATCTTTTTTTTTCTTTTATTTGTTCTAATTAGTTATATATGGCAGTAGAATGCTTTCTGACTCATTGTACATAAATGGATTATCACTTCTCATTTTTCTGGTTGTGCATGATATAGAATCACACTGATCATGTAATCATATATGCACATAGGATAATAATATCCAATTCATCCTACTGTTCTTCCAATCCCATCCCCCCTCCCCTCCCGTCATTTCCTTCTGTGTACATTAATTAGCAAAGATGATCACTAGAAATGTAAAATCTAAGGCCTTTGACCAGTAGGAAGTGGTGACACACTCTCCCACCCACCTGCTCTGAAAGGACCTTGTCCCATCAGGCCAGCCAGGAGGGCCTCACTGTCCTGTTGAGTATTCCATCTCCCTGGAGATTGAGAGACTCAACTGGTGCTCTGACCTGGAGGAGTCCTCTGCTTCCCACTGTGTTCTGCAGCCTTTGGGTACTCCTCTATTCAGTGCTATGTTCTCAGTAGCACTGGATGACTGTGGCAACATCCCCCAAATATCAGGGCACTTAAGGAGTGTTAATTGGGCAGGCCCTGGCCTAGTTTCCTTGAAACCCTTCCTCTGAGCATGTCATATGCATTATCAAATGCATTTTCTGCATCTGTTGAGCTGGTTGTATGATTTTTATTATTCATTTTATTGATGTGATAATGTGTTTATTGGTTTGCATATGTTGAAACATTCATACCTGGGATGAAACCAACTTAACCTTGGTGAATGATCTTTTTGATATGCAGTTGAATTCTATTTCATAGTATTTTGTTAATTTTTTTTACCCCTGTGCACGTCAGGTATACTGGTTTATAGTTTTCTTATTTTGTTGTCTTTTTCAGTTTCGGTTACAGGCTAATACTGGCCTCACAGAATGAATTTAGAACAGTTTCCTTCCTTTCAATGCTGCAGAACACTTTGAGAGGCAATTGTGTTTGTTCTTTAAGTTTGGCAAAATTCAGCAGTAAAACCATCTGTTCTGGGATTTTAATTTTAGGAGATATTTTATTACTGACTCAATTTCATTATTCATTATTGGCATAGTCGGGGTTTATATGTCCTCACAGCTCAGTTTTGGTAGATCATATGTGTTCAAAAATTTCTTCTACATTTTTCAAATTGTTAGCATATAGTTTTCCATGTAGATCCTAATGGTCCTTTGTCATGCTGTGGTATTGCTCGCAATGTCTCCTTTTCCATCTCTGATTTTATTTTCTTGGGTCATCTTTTACCTTTGGCTAGGCTTGCTAAACATTTGTCAATTTTATTGTTTCAGATAATCAACTCTTTGTTTCCTTCATTTCTGTGTTGGCTTTTAATCTCTACTTCATACATTTCTTCTCTGATTTGTTGTTTCTTTTCTTCCACTAATGTTGAGTTTGGCTTGTTCATGCTAAGTCCTTGAGATGTGTAAGATAGTTTACTGGAAATCTTTCTTTCTTTAAGTTTATTTCTTTCTATATATTTCTTTATTTATATTTCTCTACATAGACCTATCTATATATATGCATTCATTGCTATAAACTTCCCTTTTAACATTGTTTTTGTTTACTCCCACAAATTTTGGTATATTGTGTTTCCATTTCCCTTCATTAGAAGCAGTTTTTAAATTTCTCTTCTGCCTTTCTGAATGATCCACTGTTAGCCTCTGTGCATTTGTATAGCTTCTAGAATTTCTTTGGTTATTGATTTCCAGTTTTCTTCCATTGGGACCAGAAAAGATACAGGATATGATTTCAATTTATTTTGAATTTGCTAAAACTTGTTTTGTGGCCAAATACAGGGTTCATGCTAGAAAAAGTCATACCTTCTTGTGAATTGATTACATCATTATGTAGTGACTTCCCTTGTTTGCTTTTATAGTTTTCTTCTTAAAGTCTATTTTGTCAGATATAAGTTTACCTATTTCTGCTCACTTTAGGATTCCCTTTGCTTGAAATATAATATTCCACCTTTTTGTTTTCATTCTCTTTTTACTTATGAAGTTTCTGGTAGGCAGTGTGTTGATGGATTTCGTTTTTATTTCTTTTTTATTCCATTCAACCAGTTGGTATCTTTTAATTGGACAATTTACTCCTTTTGCATTCAAGTTTATTATTGATAACTCAGGACTTACTTCTGTTATTTTGTTGATTTTCTCCTAATTGTTTAGAATATTTTTCTGTTTTCTCTTGTTCATCATTGCATTTGGTGGTTTACTTATCAATGTTTGATTCATTTCTATTTGTCCATTGTCAATATAATCTTTGAGCAAGATTTATATGGTCACATGCTTTTATGTTAGTACTTACCTTTCTGTCACTCATGAATGCAGGACTCCCCTTAAACATATTTTGTAAGATTGGTTTGATCATGAGTTTCCTCAGGTTTTGCTTATCTTATAAGATCTTTATTTCTTCTTAATTTCTGAAAGGATACCCTTGCTCGCCACTGAAATTTTGTTGGCATTAACTTTCTTTCAGGTATTAGAATATATCATTCCATTCCCTCCAGGCCCATAGCTTTTCTGCTTTATTCTAAGGTGGATGGTCTTAAATATAACTTGGCACTATTTTTCTTATAGATTTAAAATTATTTCTTTGAAGCTAGGCATGGTGGCACATGCCTGTATTCACAGGATTCAAGATGCTGAGGCAGAAGGATTGCAAGTTCAAACCCACCCTCAGCAACTTAGTGAGGCCCTAAGCAACTTAGCAAGACCCTGTCTCAAAATAAAATACAGAAAGGGGCTGGTGACATGGCTCACTGATTAAGCACCCCTGGCTTCAATCTCCAGTATAAAATTCTTTCTTTGTCTTGTATTTTTGACAGTTTGACTATAATGTGCCACGGTGAAGGTATTTTCTGGTAATGTCTATTTGGAGTTCTATAAGCCTGCTGTCCATGGATGTCCGTGTTTTACCTCATATTAGTGATTTTTCCTGATATTATTCCACTGAATAGGTTGTGTCCTTAATTTTTATTTCCTCACCTTTGACTATTCCAAGATGCTGGTTGTTTGTTTAAAGTCATCTTGAAGATCACAAATGTTTCCTTCATTCTTTCTTATTTTTTATTCTTTTTTTTTTTTTAAATGGAGTATGTTGAAAGACCTGTCTTTGAGTTCAGGTGCTCTTTGTTCTGCTTGCTCTGGTCTATTGCGAAGGATTTTATCTGTATTTGTGTATTTTTTTTTTAATTCATAGAGCTCTTCATTTCTAAGATTTATGTTTACTTCTTTTTTTTCTTTTTATAAAGAATTTTTCGTGAAACCTATCAGACTCTAACATTTTATTGTACTTATTTTATCACAAATCCATCCATCCATCCCTATAGCATTCCCAAATAATTTATTTTTATTAGAGATTATAATTATAAAAAGCATTTGGTTTCATTCTGACATGCATGAAATATGATTTCAATCCCCACTTCCCTTCCCCTTTGATTCCCCTCATGTATCCCCCTATTCTTCATCCTCTCAAACTTCCTTTCTTCTACATATGCATAGAGGTAAAATTCCATTTTGTACCTTCATGTAAGAATGTAACACAATTTTGTTAAATTCATTCCTTATTTCTTCCCCTTTTCCTTCCTTCCTTCCTCCCTCACTCTCATTCTTTTTCTTCTACTTGGTTGATTTTCCCTGTAATCTTTATGATATCTGATCCCCTTTCCCAACTGCCACCTTCTTGTTTTTGCTCTAGCTTCCACATATGAGAGAAAACATTCAGCCCTTGAATTTCTGAATCTGGCCTATTTCATTTAGCAAGATATTCTCTATTTCCAACCATTTAACAGCAAATACCATTATTTCATTCTTCTTTATGTCTGAGTAAAACTCCATTTTGTATATATACCACATTTAAAAAGTCCATTCATGAGTTGATGGCATCTGTGTTGATTGTAAAATTTAGCTATTGTGAGTTTTGCTGCTATAGACATTGAGGTAGCTGTATTGTATAATATACTGATTTTATTTTTGGGAAAAATACTGAGCTAGGTCATAAGATGGTTCCATTCCTAGTTCTTTAAGGAATCCCACACTGCTTTCCAGAGTGGTTGTATTAATTTGAATCCCACCAACAATGTTAAAGTGTACCTTTTCCCCCACATCCTTACCAGCATTTACTATTATTTATGTTCTTGATAATTACCATTCTAACTGGAGTGAGATGAAATTTTAGTGCAGTTTTGATTTGCATTTCCCTAATTACTAGAGATGTTTACAGTTTCTTCATATAGTTCTTAGCCATTTCTTTTCTTTTTTGGAGAAATTTCTGTACAGTTCTTTTGCCCATTTATAAATTTGGCTTTTTTTTTTGCATTGAATTTTTTGTGTTCTTTATATCATCTGGATATTAATACTTTGTCAGAGGAGTAGCTGGCAAAATTTTCTCCCATTTGAATTTAATTCTAAATAAACTTAATAGTGTAGTTTCCCTGTGACTTCTCTGGCTAAGATGGGTGGGTTTTGACACAGAGCATACTGTGTCAGAGACTGAGGTTCCCAGTCCTTCTGTGGGCCTCCAAAGAGTGGGATCCATCTGGTAGTTTGGGAAGATGTGTTGTAGATAGTGGAGCATGTGGGATGTCATGTTTGTAGTTATTCCTTCATATTTGTCAACAATATGCTATCTGCAGGGCATGGGAATGAACTATGCTGAGGTACCTTGTATTTGAGAATCCACAACAATTATATTATTTTTCTCTGCTGTAGCTATGGGAGAGAATATCCAGGAACAGGTCGCCAGGACCACCTCATCCAGTCATAACTATTTGGGACAGGGTCATTGCCCAGGGGCTTTTTCCTCTTCTGATTATTAAGTGTCCCCTAGGGTTTGAGTGGGACTGGGTCATGGGTGGAATAAGGCACAATTTCCCTTAGCTTAGCTTGGAATGTAACTCAGTGGTAGAGTATGTACCCAGTGTCCTTGAAGTGTCAGGGTTTATTCCCACATGACATAGAAAAACCAACCAAACAACAACAACAAAAACAGTTAGCTCAAACAATGACAAATTAGAGTCAATCACATACAGAAATAAAGTGAAAAAGCACAGCTGGTACATTACCACCAATAGGAATGTCAAGGACAAAAAAAGTATAGGATGAATTAAGTTGTTAAGAAATGATTAAAAAAGAATTAATTATAAGAGAAAAACAAAAGAATTAAAGCAAAATAAAATGAGAAGATATTGATAGAGAACAGAAAGAAAGCAGGTGAAGGTAGAAAAGGAATGACATTAAAAAAAAGACATTTTGAATCTGTCAAGGAGAGAGGAAAAGAAAAATTTGTGTGTGTGTGTAAACACATATATTTATGTGTATACATTATATTTGTATATATATATCAAACAACAGATACAAAGCATTCTAGTATTGGCTCTGCTGAGGTGTTCAACCCTGCAGACAAGAGTGGATGATTGTTCCCCATGAGGAATGGCATTTCCTTCCTTGTCTTATGCAACCCTTGGAGAGAGTACAGTATGGGTTTATTCACCTCTGGCTCTTAATTTTTGTGCTACCTTCCAGATAACCAACAAGATTGGATTGGGATCACAGCCAATTGGAATAGCTCTAAACTGCCTTGTTCACCAGTAGGAGTAGCATAGACTGTTCAGATTCAGCTGTCTGAAGGTAGCTTCTCATTATAGTACCCTTAGTTTATAAGAAAAGTTGAGAGAACCTGTCCAGGGCTAGTCTGCTCTGCAGATTTCGGATCATCTGTGTTTGGAATGTCCTTCTGCACTGTTTCACTTTCTGCTCTGGATCCATCCATTGTGTCTCTCCCTTCCTCCCTTAGAGTTGATGCTTCATCCATCCCCCTATGCTGATGTGGGCTTCCTGTAGGGCACATTTTCTCACTCTGCTCCATTGTCTATGGTCCTTGGTTTTCTCCAAGTCTCTGTCCACTGTTGAACTTCAGAATCTTCTTAGTCATCCACCTGAATGAGAAGCTGCTTTCTTTTTGTTCCCTTTCCAACTTACGGAGAAGCAGGTGAGTGCTGGCTGTTTTGAATCTTTTGTTCCTGTGTTTCACAATAAAAGTCAATTGTCAACTAAGAAGAATATTTTGTTATCCTTTGTCAGGTGCTGGTTAGGATGAAATTGGTCTTTGCTTTGAATGTTTGGTGGATTTAAGAGTATATAATTTTAAAATTCAGATTCCTAAGAATTTTAATCTTCAATAAAAGTAAGAAATTAAAAGAAAGGCAATAGAGAAATGGAGAAAAATAGAAGCAATGCATAGCAGAGCAAAATAAGGGAGGAAAAAGGGAAATACTGGGGAATGATATTGGCCAAGTTATATAGCTATTTGTGTGCATTACAAATGTGAAGCAATGAATCTCAGCATTATGTACAACTATAATGAACCAATAAAAATATAGGAAAAAAATGTAGAATCCAAGTCATCTGGAACATTATAAACCTATACTTTAGAACAATTTAGGTAGTATTTCTTGAACCCTGTGAAGTTTCTGGCTTTAAAATAATTACCACGAGGGGTATTTCACTTTTTTGACACTCAATATCAAATTATTTTCCCATTTACCCACTTTCCTGGTTCTGTGCTTTCTAACCTGTGGTTGTCTCTAACTGGGCCTGTCGATCTGTCCTCCTCCTGCACCAGCCTTACTGCTGCTCCAGTGGAACTATCACAAAACTAACAAACAAGCAAAACCCTAGTAAAAATTTGAGTTTTCAGGGACATGGGAGGTAAAAAGTCATTTGCCTCTAAGCATAAATATCAAGAATAACTTGAACAAACTTGCTCTGGTACAAGCCACTGAATTGAGCGGATGTGTGTTCATAGTAACCTCACTGCACCAAAAGTACCTTCAGATGTGCATTTTTTTCCAAGCAGGTTACGTTTCTTCTTACACTTATATGACATGAGTACACAAAAAATTGAGAAAGGTTTAACACAGAGAAGGAGAGCTGGTAAATTTAGCTGTCATATGCATTGAATAAAGTAAGAAAAAGGAGGCATGAAATGAATGAGCAGAACATGACCTGGACAACTGCAAGATACAGCAAGCTGAGAAGAGGCAGACAGAAGTGAGAGACAGATTCAAAAACAACAAGGATGACAAAACAGGAAACCAAGGACCACTACTTGTTACTTTCACATTCAGTCCTCTCTCCAGGACAAGGGAGGGGTTTTATTTCCTGACTGGCCACATAGCATTTGTCTCTGCTCTGAGGAACCTGATTGTGGGCTCTTAATAGAATTCATTTAAACCATAGATTAGATCATGCCTGGGTCAGCCTCTGGCCCATTTAACTGATTATGTTCTTATTTGTAATTGATGAATGTGCCCAGTATCCAGACACCTAAAAGATTATATTTTTTCTCTCCACATTGTGTATTAGTGCATTATGTTTGTACATAATGATAGCCTTTGTTGTTACACATTCACATACGCACACAATCTGACAGTATAACTTGGCTGATATCACTCCCCATCTCTTCCCCGCTCCCTCCCTTCCTCACCTCCCTGGTTCTTTTCCTCTACTGGTCTCCCTTGGATTGTCATGAGAGTCTCACCCTCCACCCCTTTCTTTTTTTTTTTTTTTTTTTCTTTCTAGTTTCCACATGTAAGAGAGAGCATATGACTCTTGACCTTCTGAGTTTGGCTTAACATAATGTTCTCAAGTTCTATTCATTTTCCTGCAAATGACATAATTTAATTTTTCCTTATGGCTAAATAAAACTCCATTTTATATATAAATATATATATATATATATACACACATACATACAGTCAGGCAAGGTTGCACATAGCCTCCCCAACACCAGCCATGCACAACTGTGGGTGGGGCAACAGTTGTAGCCACAGAGTTGCTCAAGGCCTCTCAGCAGTAGAAAGTGTGCTGTTACTTCCGTGCCTCATCAGCAACAGGTGCCGCAGCAAAGCGTAGGAGAGCAAGGCAGCAGGAACCACATGGACACCTGACTCCATTCCTGACACAGGCACAGGTCTGCATGTTCCACACATACCATTGGTCTCAGAGGACAAACTCCATAATCTAGTTCTTGAGAAAAGTAGTGTTCCCCACCCCCATGTCACAACACCTGACCCCTCAGTGCAGGGAATCCAGTGAGATTGAGTCAGAGTAATTCTGCTGGTTCCACTGAGGAGCTACACCCCACCAAACTAATGCAGTGGAATGTCTGCAGGGTCCCAGAGGTGGGAATAGGCAGGGGTTCACATCCCCCAAACAGCCCAATCAGAAAATAGCTCCCTTCTCAACGTGGTTTCTGGCTAAGCTCCCTGGGGGGTCACTGAGAAATGATGTGAGATACCTTTCCAAAGTAAGGCCACTGTGCAGATTTCAAGTTACTCGTGTGAGTGGTCTGTAAATCTGTGAGGACTGTGAAACAGTAGTTAGGATTGCCAGTATCCACACTCAGAAAAGAGGGTTTTCTGGGACCCTCTTTCACCCTTCATCCTGTGAAGGGAGATTCTTCCTCTCTTGGCTATAGAAATAGGGTGACAGATGCCAAATATTTTGTTTATCTTACTATGCTATTGTCCTAGGTCTCTGAATCTTGCAAGATTCCATTCCCTTTCTTGCTGAATTACAGTGTTCTCCATGGTCACTCATCTCAAAATGCAGCTGAACACCTGATACCCTGGTTCTTTTTTGTGAAGGAGAAGTGAGTACTGGGCACTTTTATTCAACCTCTTGTCCTCTACCCTGATGTTGTTCACTAGGGGTCTCAGAATAAGGGGTCTAAGGGACACGTGCAAGTCCCAAGAGTGTGGAAAGGGAAATGAATGAAGTATAGTGATGGGTGATCATCTCAGAGCTGAGAAGGCTTGAAGGAGAGCCTCCCAAGAGAAATGTCTACAGATTTGGGTTTGGACATGGGTAGGAGCATAGTAGGAGAAAGATTTTCAGGGTATGTAGAATGGGAAGTGAAAATTTCTCAGAGTGTTTAGAATTGGAAATGGACTGTGATAGAAATATTTTAGAGGTTCTGAACTTGAGAATAAAATTGGATACAAGAACTAAAAAAGAAGCTTACAAGAAGTGAAAACACAAGCTTGAAAAACTCCTTTTTATGGAACCAAAAGTAACCCATTTGTAGAATAATAAAGTCTAGCCCTTCCTTGTTATTGGTTTGTGGCTATGGACCTTTGAGATGAATGTGAGAACTTTTATAATTTCCACACCCAGTTTATGATGTAAAGTATGTTTCTCCAGGATAATATGACCTCTGTCTAGGGAAGACATGGGAGTAAGAATATACAGAGTCCCACTTTGTTTACCTGTGGTAGTCCTTTCAGCTACTGAAGGCTCTCAGAGCTGCTGGGTAACCCTGAAGCTAAAGGAGGGTAGATCTAGGGATAATGAGTGTGTCCCCCTCAGCAGTGTCTCCCACAGAGGGGCACGATTTGAGATATACTGCCCCTTATAACAGGTGTCTTGTTTCAGTGACTGAGTTCTTGGTAGTGGTTACTGGCAATTCTGGTGCCAAGCCAGAGTGTTCAAGGTGAATTCTGCAGGTGTTAGAGATATAGGCCATCAGTCTCCAGGGGAGCAGTTATTTCTCCTTAGTAACAGTTGCATGAAACACTGGGATTCAGTGGGTAGGTGAGTTGCATGAAATACTGGGATTCAGTGGGTAGGTGAACTGAAGCCAGGGTGAAGGAATCAAACTGGTTTGATGGAGTAAGATTGCCTGAGTTCCTGTGGCTCCTGTGGCTCCTGTGGCTCCTGGGTGCTGCTGGGACCAGCACCACTTACCTGCTGCCTCTCTTGCAGATTTGATTTCTCATTCCTCAACCACTCAGAGGTCAGTTGGAACACACTGGAAAGGGAAGTGGCTGTTTTCAAGTTCAGTACATAAGGAGATCACCTACAATTTTTTTTCTTAAGTAACAATTTATAACATCAAGACGACAGGAGACTGCTCCATACCACCAGGAGCACACCAGGAAAAGATTCAGAGAGAGGAAAAGGAAACTTTTTTTTCCAATCACTTTGAAAAGAAAGCCATTCTAAAAAGTTTCTTTAAAAGAATAAAAGGGACTATTTTGCCATGGGGCACTGTTCAAGAGATAGAGACTACTTACTAGAAGCACTGGATCCTTTCCCACCTCTCTCTTTTCTTTTTTATCAACTAGAGTCAGAAACTAAGGACTTTGGCTTCAGGCCTGTAAAAGCTCAAAATGAAAGAAATCATATGTTAAATCACCAAACAAATAAATAAACAAATAAAGTAAGAAAAAGAAATGAGAAAAGGGGGAAAAGAAAGAGAAACAGACTATTGCTTTAGGTTTCATAAGTCCAAAGTGCAGAAAAAAGGGGAACTTTAAGTACTGAGGAAGCACCAGGTCCCATAACATCATGCTAGACTTAGAATACATGTTGATTCATAAGCAAAGCTGTAGATCAGGAGTGGGGGGAGGGGAAATAAAAGTAAATAAATTATATATGATATTTATTATAAATATATAATAAATTGATAACTTTTATATATATTTTCCATAATTTGAATCAACTGGAAATTTGAAATGCATAGGTTAATTTATATACTAAAGAATTTATATACCAAAAGCATAGGAAGGGAATTCAGTGTACCTTCCAATGTAACATTAACATTTGTTAAAATGTACCAATTGACAAAATTTGTGGACGTAATGCTGAGGTCAAAACTTCTGGCTATACCTGAGGATCCCTCTACATTTAAACACTCAGCATCAATCAATCTTGAGAAGATAAATAATGTTTTAAAATGACTGTATCTCCCTCTAACTCCAGCCTTGCCTGTTGTTCTCGTCCTCATATGCCTATTGCTATAAAATAACCCATGTTTATCATAAAAACTCTGACACAGAAAAGAAATTAAAATTAAAGTAAGTTTGGGGCCTTTGCAAATTGTCATGTTGAAATGGTATTCCACAAGCTCCAAGTTGATAATGTGGCCTGTGGTAAATTAAACAGGGCCTAAATAATTAAAATTTATTATATAAACCCTACTTAAGGGGCAATTACTGACTTTTCTCCATTTAACAGCCCAAACTGTTCTCCATTTCTAATTTAAGAAAAAAACAAAACAAAACACATGCAATGATACATTTCTAAAACTTTAACACTGTCATTCATTAGGACCCACAGCTAATTTGTAATATTATTAAAACTTCTGATTGTATTTTACTGACAACTGGTAAATATTTTGCTCCTATACTATGGTTACCATGTTCTGTGCAAAGCTGGTTTCATACCTCCCAGTTTACCCCCACCTTTGAAGGACACAGTGCACTATGCAGGCTGCCAGGGGGTTATTCGGCAGCTTTGTCATCACACATGATCTTTGCAGACATGATCTTAACATAATCATGTTTTGGATGTGATTCACCTTGTCCAAGAGCAGTGAGATGACATTGCATTGAGGACCTCCTCCTCTAAGAAGATTCATTTAACATATATATTAAATACATGTATGCTAAGTTAAGGTCTCCCTGGGCAATTTAGCAAGATCCTTTCTCAAAGTAAAAAAAGAATCAATGGACTGGGATAATAGCTCAAAAGTATAGTGGCCCTGGGTTTATTCTCCAGTACTCCTCCCACCCCCCAAAAAAAAATACACACATTAATACACTAATTAATTAAATATTAAAATGAAATAGTATGTTGGATGGCATCAATTCCTATAGAGAAAAATATGGCAAAGGGGATGATGAATTACTCTTGGAGGATCACGGCTTCATAGTTTGTCTTTAGGGCAGACTTCTTTGAGTGGGGATATACAAGGGAAGTTTGGATGACAGTGATCAGTGAACCATAGGGAGAGCTGTGAAAGGCAATTTTCAAACAAAGACAGCAAGAATGATGACCTTCAAAGGGGGAGTGCCCAGGGTGACTGAGGACAGCTAGGAAGCTAGTGTGGCTGTAGCACAACAGGAAGGGAGGAGATGTCAGAGAGAAAGTAGGGACAGAGCAGGTGTGATGGCCTAGGGCCTTGGGGGCATTATAGGGAGCATGACTTTTGCTAAGAGTGAAATGGAAAAATCTTGGGGGTCTGCATTGCAGAGCAATAACATCCTACCAATTTAGAAGGATCAATTAGGCTACCATATGAAGAATAAGCTGAGAGGATGGGGGCTTAGATTAGAATTGCAAAACAGAGAAATGAGCTAGAACACTGTGTAACAATCCAGGAAGGAGACCATGGCAGCTTGGGTAAGGGAGGTGGTTAGTGCTGCATATGGTACAATTTATCAGAATCAGCATGTATTTTGAATATACAGCATTTTGATGGTAGTGCCATCAGGATCTGTTTGAATAGAATACATAAATAATATCTCCATCCAGATTTGTGATTTTGAAGGTTCATGAATATCTCTAAAATGATATCACAAATTCCATGAACTACAAGTCTTATTTGACTAAACATAAAATCCCTGAATCAGTTTCTTCCTCAAATTGGGTCCCACCCTACTGGGGCATTTATGGTGATTATTAATCTCTTTATTGCCCTCCATAAACACCAGTGGTGTCAGAAGGGAGGGGAGTCCCCTGGAGAACCAACAAAGACCATAACTGGTGCCACATGGCCTGTAGTTTTTCCTCTAAGCCCATCCCTATCACTGACTTCCATGGTGGCCACTCTGTAGAGTTCAGCCATGTTACAGTCTCCCTGCACTCTCTGCAAAGGGAGCTGCCCTAAGTTCTCACCGACTATGTATTCTCTACAGTTATTCCTTCAGATTTCTACTGGTTGGATATTTAGCTTGCATTTTACAGCAATTACTACAATAGATTATCTGAAAGATAATAATTATCTAGAAAAGTACAGGAGTTTCTCCCCTTGACTTTGTGGTAAAAGCTTGCTTGAATTCCATCTTCTGTTTTTCATAATGAGGTTCAATATCGCCACACGAGGCTGAGACTGAGTTTATAATAGAGTGTCCTCTTCTTTGAATGGAAAGGAGACATGAAGGGAATTTTTGAGCACCTATTTCAGGTGTGCCACTGGAATCATCTAATTTGATCAACAAAACTGACAGGAAACCTGAATAAACCCTCTAGTTTCACTTTCTTTTATTAATTAACCAATTGATAAAATATTACCAATTTTTCAAGATCACATAGGGAAACAATACATTCCCACTAGTTTATTATAGAGAACACCTCTGCCTTGTAGGTCAAACTGATAACAGTTACCTAAGTTATTTTCTGGAACTTGGAGGTAGCTAAAATATGTCTAAACAGACCTTCTGTTCATCCTTGCACAGTGTGAGAGAGGAGCCCTATTTGCTAGGATGGCAACACTTGATAATTTGCTCAGAAATTCATGCTTTCTGAGTGAAAGTGCACAAGGTGGGCATATTATTGGACAGCTGAAATAGATAATATTCCAAATATACACAGCACGGGATATTATCTTCCTCTGTACTTCCTCTGGCAAGCTGGAGCCTACTGACTACAGCTGACCCTGCACTGAGAGGTGGGGAGAGAAGCCCACAGAAGGCAGGCACTGATGCCTCCCTGACTTTCCCTGAGTTGTCTGACTTTTGTCCCTCTCCTCCTTTTTTTCTTTGTTGTCAAGTGTTGCCTACTGGATTTCAAGAGGTTAATGAAGTCCCTTAAAAAAGTAACCTCTTAGACAACATTTGAGCCTGCTTTAAGGAAAAGACTAGTGGTAAATTCCAGGCAAGAAAGAACCAGTAATCTTAGCTGCCCTTTACTCTTTAACCAATGGAGTGGGAATGGACTGGCCCAATCCACCAAGCTGTCAGGCAGAGCCAGGCGAGGGCTGGAAATAGGGTGTCGATAGTGAGGCACTTGGAGTACAAAGTTGAGCAAATACTCTCAGTTTCCCTTGCCCCCCCAGATGCCTCTCTTACCTCACCCTAGTCCTACCTATGTGGTCCTGGGTCATGTGACTTACTTGAGGTTCCCTGGGAATGTTTTGGTGAATTTTCTTTCCTTCAATGCATCATAAAGAGGCCAGATTTTTTTCAAATGGAACTTGGTAGGTGACTGACAAGGGAAAGAAAGAAGAAATAACAAGACACAGGCACATCTAGAGAAAACAGCTTAAAAAAACTGTGTCAAAATTTATGTTAAAAATAAGCCTTTTGGGGAATTGAGATGAGACTCGTAAATGAAACTGAAAGTCTGTTTTCAGTGTTGGGAGTGGGCCAGAATTTCAGGACACAGCCAACAGTGGAATGGAGGATTTTACCCACTTCATCAATTGAGACACACTTGCTGAGATCCTACCGTGCACAGGAAGTGAACTCTCACTGTGAAGAAGGCTGGGATCAGACATGGACTATCACCTGCAGACTCCTAGCATAGCAATAGAGAAAACAGACACCTGTTAGAGCCTCAGCACAAGACAACCCCCCAAGAGCTGTGTAGGGACAATGGGAAAAAATCCCCTCTGACCTCTCAAGAACAACTGGAAAAATACAGACAAAGATTAAACAGGAGAAAAGGCATATGAATTTATTTTCATGCGAAATGAGAAAATTCCAGCATGGGGTACGATCACATTATGCACAAACTTACATATCTCCTTTTATATGGGGGAGGAAGAGGTTGGGACAGGTAGAAAGTCTTGAGAGCTCATAAATTATTCTTAGTGGAGAAGGTGGTCTCCAGGACTGTCTCTTAGAATTTTGAATGAGCTCAAGGGATAGAATCCTGTAAGGAAATTTTATGCAAATGTAGTTTTATTTCTCAGTCCTCATTTTGAGATAGATAATGGGAATTCAAGGTGGCTATAAAAAGGAATCATTCCCTTTTGCACTTTGGTTTTCTATTTATTTATTGTCGCGTCCCCTCTGCCCGCAGAGAGAGACACGGCAAACGTCTGAAGCTTTGGAAGTTTATTGTGCACAGTTTCTTTCCTACGCTTCTCTTACCCCTAGCTTCTGCGCACTCTCATCTTCCCTTTTCCCAGCTCCTTCCAGCTTCCAACTCTGCTCCAGTCTCCGCCGCCGCTTCTTCCGCTTCTTCCGCTTCTTCCGTCCCTTCCTCAGCTTCTGCCCTTCCTCAGCTTCTCTTCCCTACTCTCCCACCCACCAGGCTTATATACACTTCAACCAATCAGGGGAGAGTACACGAGATAAACGGGGACAGCTGCAGGCACAGGATGGGTACACGAGGGGGGGGCATGCTCTAATCACATCGTTAACTAGCCAATCATTGGAATTCGCTGGTTGTTTACTGTATAGCTGGCCGCTTTTGGCTCAGCGTCAGGCGCCATCTTGACCATGTCTAAGGCCGGGGGCTCTAGAAACCCCGACAATTTATTTATTTATTTTTAAATTTTTTACAGACTACATTTTGATTCGTTGTATACAAATGGGGTACATCATTTCATTTCCATGGTTGTACATGACTTTGATCTTAATGAAGATAAAAAGAATTCCAGAGAGAGCTTCACCTTTTACCTCAAATTGCATAGCATGCCAAAAAATGCCATCTTTCAGGAATGCCATTCTCTGAGCCTCAAAAACTCTAAGATCCTGGCAGTCCTTGGGAAAGTCTCAGAGGTTCAGATTAAACTCCTAGAATATCGTAGCTGGAGGGACCCTTCCCAGTAATTCCTCTTGTGACATTTGATCTTCAAGTCAATTCTGTGCTGGGGAAAAAGAATTCATATTTGAACATGTACTTCAGGCCAAGCATTAGGTGAGAGTCACCTATGTCATCTCCTTTTGTCCTCACGGCTGTTATTGACTTAGATAATAGTACTGTCACTAGCAAATTCATCCACCATTTGACTGTTTCTCATTACTTAGGTTGCTTTCCTCCTACATACACGTAGTGTAAAGGAAGCTTTAAAAACTTAAAGCTTCATTTTCCTCCAAAAGTTTTAATATGTTTAGTCAACAGAATGAGCTCACGACATACATACTGTGAGGTAAAAAATGCATACAAATTATTAATGTGCTTAAGCATAGCATCCATACTAAAGTATGCGACTGAAAGAGGGCAAGATGGGTGAACTTTATGCAGAGCTAAACAAAGGGATGAGAACCTGGACCTCTGGGAGGGAGGTTGACATGAGTGCTTGAAGGGCAGATAAGGAGAAACAAGCGAGCCACTCTTATCACCTTGATAGGCAGGTGGAGTTTCCCAGTGACCTGGTGTCAGAATCCCAATCTTTTCTTTTTGTGAAAAGATCTTTCTCAGGTAGGAAGGGAGTATCAGATAGAAAATCATTTACCTGAATCCATGGTATACTTTACTAGTGCAGTTAGATATAGATTTCTGTTTACTAAAGGAAAACTTTCCAAAGGCCTTCCTTTGTCTGAGATTAGGAGTCTCTCTGAATAACCAATTCAAACTAAGAAAAATAAATATATATTTGGAGTTAAATATTTTGAATCCCTCACTAGTAACTGTTGGATCCTGGGCTCAAACATTGACAACTACTAAAACTTTTGATCATGAAGAAATGACATGCTCCCCCCAAAAGGGAGAAGATCAGTCTTATTGGTAAGACAGTGTGTCAGCAGCCTCATACCCTCTGTGTTCCTCAGGTCAATTCATTTAACTAGTCATTGTCATCCCCAAAGACAACTGAGGAAACCAGCTCAGATACAGTAGTTTCCTCATTCAATTGTCACATATTGCTTGAACATTCACATTTTTCATGTTCTTTGTATGGAACTAAAGAAATAAACATGAATAAGAGAGAACCTCCCACAACCGGAAGGAGAAGGGGGAGGTGGCCTGCTCTGAGGTTAATTTCAGTCTCTTCTCTCACAAAAGAAACCAGAACTAACTGCAGCTGTGAATCCTCTGCCTCCCACACCTGGGTAGGGAACCTGCTCTTGGTGGTGCGCTTTTCTCTGGAGCAACCTGAAGACAGGCTCTTGGACTTAAGGAGACAAGTAGGTGAATAAGAAGTGAAGAAATGGGGTAGACAGGGAGAGATAACCACAGACCATGTTGTTTCTGAAATCCAGATGGGAAACTGCAGCTGGAGATCCTTGATTAGGTTTCCAGATCTGAGGGCAATAATGACTCCCTGGGCTCTTGGTTCTGCCCTCTAAATCATCCCTCCTTTTTCATAAAACGTAGTAAATGCTCACAGTTGAGCAGTTTTAGCAGCTTGCTTCCTGCCAGTAGAATTTGAGGATGTGGTTGAAGGTATGTAACAGCCTCCTTTCATTTTGCACTCACTGTGTCTCAGTTCAAGCTGGCAGGCTTTCTGTTTACTAATAATATGGGTCTTAGAGATCAGATACAAGTCCTTGTTCCCTGATGTTGAAGATTAAACACCTGAGAAATGTTGAGGCAAGGGTAGGAAGGAAATTTTATTTACAAAAGTGATAGAGTCAGACTTCTCCTAAGGGAAAATGGCCCCAGAGCTAGGTGTCCCCAGGACGGAATGCGTCTTGCCCCTTATAGACCCCAGAACCCCCTTTTAATCACTGCCTTCTCTTTCTTCCCCATGTATGTGCCTGGAAGCAGGGAAGAGGGGGTTAATTATTAGCCACCCAGAGTTCCCAGGACTTGATTGCAGAGGTTAACAACCCATTGTTCTCTGTGTAATAACCTGCCCTTATCCCCTCTGTACCCCCTCATTCATAACCTACACTGAGTGTCTGACCTTCGCTCCCTGCTTCAGTTTGCTGACAAATGTGACATATCCTGTCCATTCAGGTGAGGCAAAGTTGCAGGCAGATTGCTTTCTGACAAAGAAAGCATGTGTGTGTGGGAATCAGCACCATGGGCTCATATTATAGAATTATTCTCTTAACCTGGTGTTCCCACCATTCTCATCTATCTGTGCCCTTGCACTAATATTCTCAAGAACTTGTGATATATGTCACTGGAGCCTCACTCCATTAGACTCAAGTCACATCGATAGGTGACCTTCAGGTAGACTCTCCTATACATTTGTCTTGTGCTATATTTTAAGAATGGTGGGGGCTGGGGAGATAGCTCAGTCGGTAGAGTGCTTGCCTTGTAAGCACAAGGCCCTGGGTTCGATACCCAGCACCCCCCCCAAAAAAAATAGCATCTGAAAGAATGGTGTCCTAAGGCTTCCTCTGAGACTTCTGGTTTGATTGTTAGCACTGTGCCAGACTCTTATTCTCTTGAAAGAGTTCTTTACGTACCTGATTACTCGAACCTTTTGATATTTGTGAGGTTTTAGCAAAATATTGTACGATCAATCATACCTATTTCCAAAAGCATAATCCATTTTCCTCATGCCATTCAAACAATGAAGTCATGATTTTGAGAAAAAGGAAAATGAATTTTTATTGCTTTGCTGGCAAAGGAGAAGGTCAGAGGATTTTTGTCTTAGAGTTTGTGATTCTTCCCATCAGAAACAACAAAGGGCTTTTTAAAGAGGTGATGCAAAGGTTACATTTTAGGTGTTCCTTGTCAGGGGTCATAATTCACTTTGACCTAAAATATAGCCATTTCTTAGGTCTTCTGTTTCCATTCCTAAAGTCTGAATTACTTCATTCCTGTGTATGTGTGTTGAAGGATAGATAACTTGGCTTAGGATGGGAAGAAGGGTAATCTTGTTTCCCCAGTGTTATGAAGGGGGAGAAGGAGAAGAGAAAGAAAAAAAAAAAAGTCAGTTTAAAAATAAGCCTCAGTGGCAGAGAATCAAGGGTTATGTTCAAAGCATGAAGTGGACCACTGTTTCATAACTAGCAGAGCTTCATGACCAAATATCTCAATTTTAATGTTTTCTGCCTTTTGGAGAAAATGAGAAATTCAACATTATGCAGT
Organism: Sciurus carolinensis; assembly: GCF_902686445.1. NCBI lineage: Eukaryota > Metazoa > Chordata > Mammalia > Rodentia > Sciuridae > Sciurus > Sciurus carolinensis. Next base: position 69,914,986 of record NC_062223.1, read on the forward strand.
CCTGATGTCTTCTAGTTTAACAATTCCTTCTTTAAATTATCTCTCTGTTCACATTTCATTAAAACTAACAAGAAGAAATCAGGAGACATCTTCAACATTTTGCCTTAGAGGAACCTTACCTCCATAATCAATTTTATCACTTATTAGTTCCACTGTATACATAACCCCTGGACACAATTTTTCCAGGCTTTCTGCTACACATAACAAGAATCTTCTTTCTCCTGGTTCTGATGCCACGTTCTTCTCTTTTCTTCTAAGTCCTCACTATAGCCACTTCAGAGTCTAGGTTTCTGTTCATTGTCTATCCAAGGTAATTTCAACTTTCTCTATCATGCTCCTCAAAATTCTTCTGGTCTCCAGGCACTTACCTGACTCCAAATATGTTGCCATGTTTCTAGGTATTTGTTACAGCAATGCCCAACTTCTTGGTGCCAAAAGCACGTATTTTATAATGCTTTGTAACAAGTTATCAGAACTTAGTATCTTAACACAGTAACTGTCTGTTTATCTATTTATCAATCATCATCTCTTTCAGGAGCCCAGTGCTTAACTGAGTCCTCTGCTCAGGGTCTCACAAGACTGCCATACAGGAGAGAACTGAGTTATGTTTCCTACTAGAGAAAAAATCTATACCTGTTGACACAATTCAATCTTTTGCTGTTGTAGGATAGTTCACTTAGGTTTTTCCTCCTTTCTTAGATATTATTATTTCTTTGGATTTGGAGTTTCTTGTTGGACATGTGGCTTGTTCTACAATATGTAGAATGGCTTGTTCCACTAGAAAATCATTCTAAATTCTATCTCTAGCCATTTGTCCAAATTTTCTTTTAGGAAACCTGATAAAGGAACTCTTTGGAATAATCCTCATCTTCCACTAGCTTTTGTATTCCACTCCCACAATGCTTCATGACATCCCTACAATTTACTACTCTAGTCCAGAAATCCAGTTTCCTGCCATTTCTTCACAAAGTTATTGTCCTTTCCTAAAAAGTATGAAAGCATCTTGCTTTATTCATTTCTTCAGCTTTCACATTTTTTGTGAAAATACTAGGCCCATATAAACTTAGTAAAACTTGTATGCTTTTTAATTATTAATCAGTCTTGTATTAATTTGGTTCCTAGATGGAGCCAAAGACCTCACAAAAGAAGTGAGAGGTTCTCTCTTAGCAGGAAGGACCTCTCAAGGAAAAACTGTCCTAAACCTCTTTGAAACAATAACTGCTCTAAATCCTGCTCCTCCTTACTTCCTCTTGGGTTTTATTTCCTGTATTTTGAACATCTGACTTTACTAGTTGTTTCACTTTAAACAAGAAAACATGCTCAAGTCTTTTGGTTCTATTTAAATGCAGATTGTATTCTGGTTCCTCTATATATTTTTGCCTTCATTATTTTTCTAATATTGCCAGATTTCTTGCCTTATAATTTATATTAACAGAGACCAGAAAATTAATCCTTATACATATTCACATATTAGATAGTAGAAATAAGAATAATATTCATTGTTGCTATTATTTCTAGTCAGACAGAAATTTCTCTGTAAATGTAAAGGCTAAATCTCCATCTTTCTATGGGTTCATATCTAGAGATTTTTCATTAAAACACATTTTAAGACAACACTGGGATTTTGTTAAACAACATGAAATGAAGTAGGTCTTATGAATGCTTATAATTTTTTAATTTGTTATTTTTAAAGATACATGACAGTTGAATGTAGTTTGACTTATTAAATACATGGAGTATAACTTGTTGTAATTAGGATCCCATTCTTGTAGATTTACATGATGTGAAGTTTTGCTGGTGGTGTATTCATGTATGAACACAGGAAAGTTATATCTGATTAATTCTACTATCTTTTCTATTTCCATTCCCCTCCCTTCCCTTTGTCCAATCCAATGAACTTCTATACTTCCCACCCGACTTGTATGTTAGCATCACACATATCAGAGAGAACAACATTTGGTTTTGGGGGTTTGGCTTATTTCACTTAGAATGATAGTCCCAAGATCCATCCATTTACTGGCAGTAGTCATAAAGTCATTTTTTTTGTGAATGAGTAATATTCCATTATGTATAAATACCACATTTTCTTAATTCATTCATCTGCTGAGGGCACCAAGGCTGGTTCAATAGCTTACCCATTATGAATTGTGCTGCTAAAAAAATTAATGTAACTTCATCACTTTAGTATGCTGATTTTTAATCCTTTGGGAATATGCTGAGGAGTGGGATAACTTGGTCAAATGGTGGTTCCATTCCAAGTTTTCTAAGGAATATCCATACTGCTTTCCAGAGTGGTTGCCCCAATTTGCATTCCCACCAGCAATGTATGAGTGTACCATCCCCACATCCTCACCAACATTATTACTTGTTTTCTTGATAATTGCCATTCTGACTGGAATGAGATGGAATCTCAGTGTACTTTTAATTTTTATTTCTCTAATTGCTAGAGATGTTGAACATTTTTTCATATATTTGTTGATCATTCATGTTTAATTTTTTCTGAAGTACCTGTTCAGTTCCTTGGCCAATTTATTGATTGGGTTATTTGGTTTTCTTTTCTTTCTTTCTTTCTTTCTTTTTTTTTTTTTTGAGTTAAGTTTTTTGAGTCCTTTTTATTATTTTAATTTTTTTCAAATATATTTTTAGTCATAGTTGGAGACAATACCTTAATTTTTTTTATTTGATGCTGAGGATCAAACCCACTGCCTCACACCTGCTAGGCAAGCCCTCTACCACTCAGCTACAAACCCAGCCCTTTGAGTTCTTTATATAACCTGGAGATTAATACTCTACCTGAGGTACAAGTGGTAAAGATTTTCTCCCATTCTGTAGGCTCTCTATTCACATTGTCGAATGTTTCCTTTGCTGTGAAGAAGAATTTTTGTTTGATACTATGCCATTAATTGGTTTTTGACTTTACTTGCTGTGCTTTAGGAGTCTGTTGAGGAAGTTTGTTCATAAGCCAACATGATAGAGTTGGGCCTACATTTTCTTCTAGTAGGTGCAGGGTCAGTAGTCTAATGCCTAGGTAGGTCCTTAATCCATTTTGAGTTGAGCTTTGGGCAGGGTAAGAGATAGGGGTTCGATTTCATTCTGCTGCATGTGGATTTCTAGTTTTTCTAGCACCATTTGTTAAAGAGGCTATCTCTTCTTCAATGTATGTTTATGGTGCCTTTTTCTAGTGCAAGATAACTGTATTTATGTGACTTTGTCTCTGTGTCTTCTATTTGTTCCATTGGTCTTCATGTCTGCTTTTGTGCCAATATCATGCTGCTTTTTGTTACTATAGTTCTGTACTACGATTTAAGGTCTGGTATTGTGATGCCTTCTGCTTCACTTTTCTTGCGAAGAAGTGCTTTATGAATTCTGAAACTTTTATTTCTCCAAATGAATTTCTTGACTGCTTTTTCTATTTCTGTGAAGAATTTCATTGGAATTTTAATAGGAATTACTATCTATATAGCACTTTCATTAGTATGGCTATTTTGACAATGTTAATTCTGCCTATGGAAGAACATGACATACCTTTCCTTTATCTAAGGTCTTCTTCAATGTCTTTCTTTAGTGTTCTGCAATTTTCATTGTAGAGATCTTTCACCTATTTTATTAGATTGATTCAAAAGTACTTTATTTTATTTGAGGCTATTGTGAATGGGATAGTCTTCCCAAGTTCTCTTACAGCTGATTGATCATTGGTTAATAGGAATGCAATTGACTTATGGGTGTTAATTTTATATCCTGCTACTTTACTTTTTTCATTTCTGACATCTAGAAGATTTCTGGTGGAGTTTTTTGGGACTTCAAATACAGTATCATGACCTTGCTATTCATAGCAATATTTTGAGCCCTTCTATTCCTGTTCATATATTTTAATTTCTTTCTTTAGCCTAATTACCCTGGCTAGAGTATCAAGGACTATGTCGAATAGTAGTGGTGAAAGAGGGTATCTATGTCTTATTCCAGTATTTAGAGGGAATGCTTTCAGTTTATCTATATTTACAATTATGTGGACCTTGGGTTTAATGGATATAGCTTTTACAATGTTGAGATATATTTCTACTATCCCTAGTTGTTCTAATGTTTTGAACATGAGTGGATGCTGAATTTTGTCAAATGCTTTTCCTGTATGTATTATTGAGGTAATCATATAATTCTTATCTGTAAGTCTATTGATGTGGTGAATTGATTTTACTGATTTCCATATGTCAAAACAACTTTGTATCCCTTGGGTGAATTCAATTTGATCATTGTGCACTATCTTTTTAATATGTTTTGTATGCAGTTGCAGTCTTTTATTAAGAATTTTTGCATATATGTTCATCAGGGATATTGGCCTGAAGTTTTCTTTCCTTGATGTGTCTTTGTCTGATTTTGGTATCAGGGCGATACTAACTTCATAGAATGAGTTTGGAAGTGTTTCCCCCTTTCATATTTCACAGAAAAATTTAAGGAATATTGTTGTTAGTTCTTCTTTGTAGGTCTAGTAAACTAGGAAAAACAATTGAAGAAAAATCCTAGCAGAATTTTTCCATTATTTAATGGTTCATGAAATATTTTCTACTTTTCCTTTGTAGCTCAGAAAGAAAGTTGGTTTCTAGCAGAGGTCAACTGCTTCCCTAGGAAGAAATATTTCTCCACAGCAGATGATTGCCTTTAGGGAAAATCCAGGAGAAACTCCAGAAGAAAGAGAGCAATCATCACAGCTGTATCTGACAGTTCCCTCTGCCCCATAGTTCCAAATACCATTTAACCCAAGCTGGGGAGGGCTTCCTGGATCATCGGTTCTTGTTCTTCTCCCAGGGAAAAATAAATAAATAAATAAATATATAATAATAAATATTATACATTATGATATATAGAACATATATGTAATATACATATATATGTATATGTATATATAACATATATATATGTATATATAACAAAGGACTAACAAATGTTGGAAAGGGCATGCAGAAAGTGAAAGTTTCATACATCATTGGCAGAAGGTAGAATAGTACAATGTCGTATAAAGTAATCTATAGATTTCTTAAAAAGATAAATGTTAAATTATGATATGACCTAGAAATTCTACTGAGAGGTGTATACACCCCCCAAAAATTAAAAATACTTTTACACAAGTGTCCATAGTGCTACTATTCACAGTAGCCAAAAGGATGGATATAATACGAATGCTTATCAATTGATGTATAAATAAGATGTGGTACACTCATACAATGGAACATGACGAACCATAAAAGGGTGTGGTGATGTATCCTCAGTGTGGATGAACCTTGAAGACATTATGCAAGGTGAAAGGAAGCATACAGAACAAGTGAAATATTATATCATTCCTTTATAAGAAATATTCAAACTACATAAATTCATAGAGACTGAAGGCAGATTGGTGGTTATCAAGACCTAGGGAAGCTGGGGAGGGAGAGTGCTATATATCACTTGCCTTAGGGTTGGTCAGACTACAGCTATAATTCTTCCACAGAAACTTCAACTAGAAACAGGGAAAGAAGCAGAAGTCCAGAGACAGAAAACTTTGCAGAACACATTCTTCAACTCTTGAAAGTGCTCAGTCTTTACTAGCCACTGTTTGTTGTTCTCAGGACTGAAAGCTGAGTAACACAGAGTCTCTGCTTCCTGAGATCACAGATGGTGGTCTAAGGGAAGCAGACAACACCATGAAGTTTCCAATCAGTGGTGTGTAGTCAATGTTTAACACTCAGGAAAAGAAAACTGATGTGGAATTTTGTCATTGCTGGGGATCAAACCCAGGGCCTTGTGCATGCTAGTTAAGTACTCTACCAGTGAGCTATACTCCCAGTCCAAAATTTCAATGTAATATTAATTTGCATTTCCCAATAACTAATGCAATTATGCATATTTTAATGTGCTTGTTGGCCATTTGTATGTTTTCTTAGGAGAAATATCTATGCAATTATATGCTCATTTTAAAAATTGGGCTGCTTTTCTTTATGGTAATGAGTTATAAGACTTCATTTTATATTCCGTGCATTAAATCAATATCGTACATAGGGACTGTCAAATATTTTCTTCCATTCTTTGAATTGACTTTTAATTTTCTTGATCATGTGCTTTGAAGCATACAGGTGTTTAATTTTGATGCTGTCTTCTTTCTCTCTTTTCTCTTTTGTGACTTTTGCTTTTGGTACCATTTTAAAAAACACTCCCAAATCTCAGATCATAAAGATTTACCTTTTTAATAAGTATTTTACCTCTTAAATTTTTGTCTTTGATCCATCTGGAGTTAATTTTCATATATTATGGGAGTTAGGGTTTTACATGTAGATATCTAGTTGTCTTAACACCACTTGTGAAAAAGATTTTTCTTCCCATTGAATTATTTTGGCACCCTGTTGCCGCCTGCAGCAACGAGTCAGCGGAAAGGAATTGGAGGCGGACTGGGAATGACCAACTTCTTCTTTTTTTTTTTTTATTATTATATACAAATGGGATACATGTTGTTTCTCTATTTGTACATACAGTCAAGGCATACCATTTGTGTAATCATATGTTTACATAGGACAATGATGTTTGATTATTTTTTTCCTCCCCCCCATCCCTCCCACCCCTCTTTTCCCTCTATACAGTTCTTCTTTCCTTCATTCTTACCGCTCTCCTTATCCCTAACCCTAAAACTAAAGCTAACCCCTCCCACCCCCCATTATATGTCCTCATCTGCTTATCAGCGAGATCATTCGTCCTTTAGTTTTTTGAGATTGGCTTATCTCACTTAGCATGATATTCTCCAATTTCATCCATTTGCCTGCAAATGCCATAATTTTATCATTCTTCATTGCGGAGTAGTATTCCATTGTATATATATGCCACAGTTTCTTTATCCATTCATCAACTGAAGGGCATCTAGGTTGGTTCCACAATCTGGCTATGGTGAATTGAGCAGCAATGAACATTGATGTGGCTATATCTCTGTAGTATGCTGATTGTAAGTCCTTTGGGTATAGGCCAAGGAGTGGGATAGCTGGGTCAAATGGTGTTTCCATTCCAAGCTTTCTGAGGAATCTCCACACTGCTTTCCAGAGTGGCTGCACTAATTTGCAACCCCACCAGCAATGTATGAGTGTTCCTTTTTCACCACATCCTCGCCAACACCTATTGTTGCTTATATTCTTGATAATCACCATTCTAATTGGGGTGAGATGGAATCTTAGGGTAGTTTTGATTTGCATTTCCCTTATTACTAGGGATGTTGAACATTTTTTCATATATCTGTTGATTACTTGTACATCTTCTGTGAAGTGTCTGTTCATTTCCTTAGACCATTTGTTGATTGGATTATTTATATTCTTGGTGTAGAGTTTTTTGAGTTCTTTATAGATTCTGGAAATTAGCGCACTATCTGAAGTATGGTTGGCAAAGATATTCTCCCACTCTGTAGGCTCTCTCTTCACATTGCTGATAGTTTCCTTTGCTGAGAGAAAGCTTTTTAGTTTGAATCTACCCCAGTTGTTGATTCTTGCTTTTATTTCTTCTGCTATGGGAGTCCTGTTAAGGAAGTCTGATCCTAAGCCAACAAGTTGAAGATTTGGACCTACATTTTCTTCTATAAGATGCAGGGTCTCTGGTCTGATTCTGAGGTCCTTGATCCATTTTGAGTTGAGTTTTGTGTAGGGTGAGAGATAGGGGTTTAATTTCATTCTATTGCATATGGTTTTCCAGTTTTCCCAGCACCATTTGTTGAAGAGGCTATATTTTCTCCATTGCATATTTTTGTAACCTTTGTCTAGTATGAGGAAATTGTATTTATTTGGGTTTGTGTCCATGTCCTCTATTCTGTACCATTGATCTACCTGTCTATTTTGGTACCAATACCATGCCGTTTTGTTACTATTGCTTTGTAGTAGAGTTGAAGATCTGGTATTGCAATACCCCCTGCTTCACTCTTGCTACTGAGGATTGCTTTAGCTACTCTAGGTTTTTTATTCTTCCAGATGAATTCCACGATTGCTTGCTCTATTTCTTTAAGGTACATCATTGGGATTTTAATTGGAATTGCATTGAATCTCTATAGCACTTTTGGTAGTATGACCATTTTGACAATATTAATTCTGCCTATCCAGGAACATGGGAGATCTTTCCATCTTCTAAGGTTTTCTTTAATTTCTTTCTTTAGTGTTCTGTAGTTCTCATTGTAGAGGTCTTTCACCTCTTTTGTGAGATTGATTCCCAAGTATTTTATTTTTTTCGATGCTATTGTGAATGGGGTAGTTTTCCTAATTTCTCTTTCTGAAGATTCATCACTTAGGTATAAAAATGCATTGGATTTATGAGAATTGATCTTGTGACCTGCTACTTTACTGAATTCACTTATGAGTTCTAAAAGTTTTCTGGTGGAATTTCCAGGTTCCTCTAAATATATAATCATGTCATCAGCAAACAGGGATAGTTTGAGTTCTTCTTTTCCTATTCGTATCCCTTTAATTTCTTTGGTTTGTCTAATTGCTCTGGCTAGAGTCTCAAGGACGATGTTGAATAGAAGCGGTGAAAGAGGGCATCCCTGCCTTGTTCCAGTTTTTAGGGGGAACGCTTTCAGTTTTTCACCATTTAGAATGATATTAGCCATGGGCTTAGCGTAGATGGCCTTCATAATGTTAAGGAATGTTCCCACTACCCCAATTTTTTCTAGTGTTTTGAGCATGAAGGGATGCTGTATTTTATCGAATGCTTTTTCTGAATCTATTGAAATAATCATGTGATTCTTAACTTTAAGTCTGTTGATATGGTGAATGACATTTATTGATTTCCGAATGTTGAACCAACCTTGCATCCCTGGGATAAAACCCACTTGATCGTGGTGCACTATCTTTTTAATATATATTTGCATGCGATTTGCTAAAATTTTGTTGAGAATTTTTGTGTTGATGTTCATTAAGGATATTGGTCTGAAATTTTCTTTCCTCGGTGTGTCTCTGTCTGGTTTAGGTATCAGGGTGATATTGGCTTCATAGAATGAGTTTGGGAGGGTTCCCTCCTCTTCTATTTCATGGAATAGTTTGAGGAGTATTGGAGTGAGCTCTTCTTTAAAGGTTTTGTAGAACTCGGCTGAGAACCCATCTGGTCCTGGACTTTTCTTTGTTGGTAGGCTTTTGATGACCTCTTCTATTTCATTGCTTGAAATTGGTTTATTTAAGTTGTGTATGTCCTCCTCGTTCAGTTTAGGCAATTCATATGTCTCTAGAAATTTGTTGATGTCTTTGAGGTTTTCTGTTTTGTTGGAGTATAGATTTTCAAAATAGCTTCTAATTATGTTTTGTATTTCAGTCGTGTCTGTTGTGATGTTTCCTTGTTCATTCCGAATTTTAGTAATTTGAGTTTTCTCCCTCTTTTCTCTTTGTTAGTGTGGCTAAGGGTTTATCAATTTTATTTATTTTTTCAAAGAACCAACTATTTATTTTGTTAATTTTTCCAATTGTTTCTTTTGTTTCGATTTCGTTGATTTCGGCTCTGATTTTAACTATTTCCTGTCTTCTACTACTTTTGGTATTGGTCTGCTCTTCTTTTTGTAGCGCTTTGAGCTGTAATGTTAACTCGTTTATTTGTTGATTTCTACTTCTTTTTTTGAATGCGCCCCATGAAATAAATCTTTCTCTAAGTACTGCTTTCATAGTGTCCCAGGATTCTGATATGATGTGTCTTTGTTCTCGTTTACTTCTAAGAATTTTTTTATTTCCCTCCTGATGTCTTCTGTTATCCATTCATCATATAATAGTGTATTATTTAATCTCCAGGTATTGGAGAAGTTTCTGTTTTTTATTCTGTCATTTATTTCTAATTCAATCCATTATGACCTGATAGAGTACAAGGTAGTATCTCTATCTTCTTGTATTTGCTAACAGTAGCTTTGTGGCATAAAATATGGTCTATTTTAGAGAAGGATCCATGTGCTGTTGAGAAGAAAGTGTATTCGTTCTTTGTTGGATGGTATATTCTATATATATCTGTTAAGTCTAAATTGTTGATTGTGTTGTTGATATCTATAGTTTCTTTATTCAATTTTTGTTTGGAAGATCTGACCAGTGGTGAGAGAGGTGTGTTAAAATTGCCTAGTATTATTGTGTTGTGGTCTATTTGATTTCTGGAATTGAGAAGGATTTGTTTGATGTACGTGGATGAGCCAATGTTCGGGGCATAGATATTTATGATTGTTATGTCTTGCTGATTTATGCTTCCCTTAAGCAGCATGTAATGTCCTTCTTTATCCATTCTGACTAGTTTTGGTTTGAAGTCCACATTATCTGAAATGTGGATGGATACTCCAGCTTTTTTGCTATGTCCATGTGCATGGTATGTTTTTCCCCATCCTTTCACCTTTAGTCTGTGGGTGTCTCTTTCTATGAGATGAGTCTCTTGCAGGCAGCATATTGTTGGATTTTTCTTTTTAATCCAATCTGCCAGTCTATGTCTTTTGATTGATGAGTTCAGGCCATTAACATTCAGGGTTATTTTTGTGATATGATTTGTATTCCCAGTCAATTGACTCATATTTGTTTTTGACATGATTTGGTTTCTCCTTTATTTGGCTATTCCTTTAGGCTAGCGCCTCCTGTTGCTGATTTGCATCGTTGTTTTTCATCTGTTCCTCATGGAATATTTTGCTGAGAATGTTCTGTAATGCTGGCTTTCTTTTTGTAAATTCCTTTAGCTTTTGTTTATCATGGAAGGATCTTATTTCATCGTCAAATTTGAAGGTAAGTTTTGCTGGGTATAAGATTCTTGGTTGGCATCCGTTTTCTTTCAGGGCTTGGTATATGTTGTTCCAGGCCCTTCTACCTTTTAGGGTCTGGATTGAAAAATCTGCTGATATTCTTATTGGTTTCCCTCTGAATGTAATTTGATTCTTTTCTCTCGTGGCCTTTAAAATTCTGTCTTTATTTTGTATGTTAGGTATTCTCATAATAATGTGCCTTGGTGTGGGTCTGTTGTAATTTTGTATGTTTGGAGTTCTATAAGCCTCTTGTACTTGGTTTTCCATTTCATTCTTCAGATTTGGGAAATTTTCTGATATTATTTCATTGAATAGATTGTTCATTCCTTTGGTTTGTTTCTCTAAGCCTTCCTCAATCCCAATAATTCTTAAATTTGGCCTTTTCATGATATCCCATAATTCTTGTAGATTCTGTTCATGATTTCTTACCATCTTTTCTGTTTGGCCAACTTTGCTTTCAAGATTAAATAATTTTTCTTCAATGTCTGAGGTTCTGTCTTCCAGGTGTTCTATCCTATTGGTTATGCTTTCTATGGAGTTTTTAACTTGGTTTATTGTTTCCTTCATTTCAAGTATTTCAGTTTGTTTTTTTTTCAGTATCTCTAACTCTTTATTGAAATGATCTCTTGCTTCCCGTATTTGGTCTTTTAACTGTTGATTGGTGCGATCATTAATGCCTGCATTTGCTCTTTCATCTCCTCCTTCAATGCCTGCATTTGCTCTTTCATCTCCTCATTTGCTTCCCTGATCGTTTTAATTACGTACATTCTGAACTCCCTTTCTGACATTTCTTCTGCTGTGCTGTCATTGGGTTTTATTGATGTAGTATCTAGGTTTGTTTGGGACATTTTCTTCCCTTGTTTTCTCATATTGGTCAGCTGTCAGTGGGACCCTGAGATATTGCAGATTTCCGCTATTGGCTTATAGTGTCCCGGTAGATTTCCAGTGTATCACCTCCCAGCCTTCAGTAGCCTGATGTCTTGGAGAAATTTGATAATGCAGTGCATTCGAAGAAAGCTGCCCCTAGCCCCCTACTGGTTTTAGGGTTTGGAGCTGGCTCTGTGTGGAAAGGCTCTCACTGGGGGCCTGCACTTGGCAGCTGGCCGTGTGGGAGGAGCCCACCGCCGGAGTGTGGAAGGCTACCTGGGGAAGACTCTAGCTGCCCTGCCCTGCTCTGATAAGCCACCCCTATCTGTGCCTGCCACCCGTGCCGAGCTTTACCCAGTGGGCAGACTCACCTGTGGCTCTATTTCAGTCCGAGTCTCTCAATGCCTCCCCTTCTTAACTCCTGGGTTCTGGAGCGACTGGGGATGCAGTCACCCTCTAGGCCGCCATCTTGGATCGCCCCGTGGAAAGAGCCTGCGGCCCGAGTGGGCAGAGCCGCCTGAAGAGGTCTCTGGCTGCCCTGCCCTGATCCCAGAGGCTGCTTGCGGATCGAAGCTCTCCATTGGTTCGGGTTCTTGTGGCTGGCTCTACATAGAAAGCCTCTCACTGGGCGGTCTGGGCCGAGAAGCTAGCCTTGAAAGGCACCTCCCACCGCAGGAGTCCAGGCTGCTTGGGGAAGTCTCTGGCTGCCCTACCCTGGTCCCTGAAGCTACTTGCGGGCCGGAGTATGCTGGGAGAACGCTGCACTGGCTCTGGGACTTGGAGCTTGTTCTGGTCAGAAGGGCTCTCACTAGGGGGCCTGCTCCGAGAACCTGGAGAAGCTGGCTGTGTGGGCGGGGCCCACCCCCGGAGTGCGCAGGGCTGCCTGTGGAAGACTCTAGCTGCCCTGCCCTGCTCTGATAAGCCACTTCTATCTGGGCCTGCCACCCGGGCTGAGCTTTACCCAGTGGGCAGACTCACCCATGGCTCTATTTCAATCGGAGTCTCTCAATGCCTCCCCTTCTTAACTCCTGGGTTCTGGAGCGACTGGGGTACAGTCATCCTCTAGGCCGCCATCTTGGATCGCCCTGTGGAAAGCGCCTGCCCCAACTTCTTTATTTTACTTTTTGGGGATGCTTCCTTGCTTGCTTCTCTTTGCAGGTCTTGCAGGCTGAAGCGTGGGCTGAAGTGCCGGTCTCCCTTCGGCGCCCCAGCCCGACGTTTTCTGGGTCTTCCTCGTCCTATGCCTCACGCTGGCTCCAGATTTTTCGGGCGCCGTGCAAGCTCAGCCGGGTTGCTTGCCGGGCAAAGGCGGGGGAGGAGGCGTCACACGCCAGCAGGTGGGCACGTCCTCCTGCGCACGCCTGCGCGGCCTCCTCCCCAAACCTGCAAGGGTGTCTCTACAGCACCCTGTCAAAAACACTTGGCTCTACCAATATGATTTACTTTCTGATCTCTTCATTCCATTTCACTGATCTATATGTCCATTCTCATGCCAGTACCACACTATTATGATATCTGTGGTTTTGTTGTTTTGAAATTAAGAAACCCGAATCTGTATGAATTCATTAACTACGTTCTTCATTTTCAGTCTGTTTTCAGTTAGTTGAGGTCTTCTGCTATTCCACATGAATTTATCTTGCTTCTAATCTCTACAAAAAAAATGCCATTGAGTGACATCTCTGTCTGAATTTGGTATCAAGCCAATGTTGGCTCTATCAAATGAGTAAGAAAGTATTTCTTTCTCCTTCTTTTTTAGGACAATTTGCTGAATATTGGTGATAATTCTTTTAGTGAAGCCATCTGGTCATAAGTAATTTGTTGAATTACATATTTTCACAATATCCTTCTAAACTCCATTTAATTTTATCACTGTAAAGTTGGTAGTGATGGCCACAGTGTCATATCTTGCTTTGGTCATATGAGCCCCCTCATTTCTTGTCTTTTTTTTGTTTTGTTTCATAAAGCTAAATTTTGGTTGTGTTGATTTTCTCTACTGTCATTCTCTATTGAATTCATCTCCATGCTAATCTTTATTATTTTCTTCCTTCTGCATTCTTTGGGTTGTTACTCTTCTGTTTCTAGTTCCTTAAGGGGTGGATATGTCTCATTGATTTGAGATCTTTCAATGTTTATAATTTAGGAATGCACGAGTGTAAGTGTCACTTCATCTTATAAGTTTTGGCATGTTACATTTTAATTTCCAATCATCTTAAAGTATTTTCTATTTTCAATGTAATTTGTACTTTAAAAATTCCTTTTCTATTAGTGCATCATAGTTCTAAATAATATTGGGGTTTATTTTGAGATAATCATACAGGCATGGAATATAATTTCCTCCACTACAGTCACCAGTACTTCTCCTTTCCCTCCACTCCTCCATCCCCATTTCCCTTCCTCTACTGGTCTTCCTTCTATTTATTTTTAGTTTTTTTTTTTTTTTTAATTAGTGCTTTGTAGTTTTAAAGGTGAAATTTACTTTGATATATTCATGTATGTACATAGCATATTTTGGTCAATTTCATTCCACAGTTCTCTTTGCCCTTCCCTCTTCACCCTTCCTCAATCACCTTTCTCTGCTCCACTGATATTGCTTCTCATTTTCATAAGATTCCCTCTATTTTTCCCCCTTACTTTGGTCTAGCTTGTACATATGAGAGAAAACATTCCACCTTTGATGTTCTGAGTCTGGCTTATTTCACTCACCATGATAGTCTCCAGTTCCATACATTTACCAGAAAATTTACTTTATGGCTAAGTAAAATTTCATTGTGTACACACCACCTATACACAATGTCTTTATTCTTTCATCTTGATGCAGATTCAATAATGAAGACAAAGTTTTGAGAAAAAAGAAAAAGTGTTTTGTTATCAAAGGATAAATGCAGGAGATTCACATCACACAGGCAACCATTCTAACTGCCAGTGGAAACAAAGAGCTTTAAAAGGAAGGCATACAAGGGCAGTTTTTCTAAGTATTATTATCAGTAGACCTTTGTTCTGGTTTCGAGTACAGTTTCTTTATTCTCATGGACAATGAGTGGAAGGGCAATAACTCAGCTTAGCACAGGAAGAATGTTAATCCTGCTTCCCCCATAGTTGGGGAAGAAAAGAAGAGGAAGAAAAACAGGTTACTTTAAAAAATAAGGCTCTAGTGGTCAAACAAGATTTATAGTGAATATATATATAGTGAATATGAATATATACATAGTGAATATAAATGTACAGTGAATGCATAAATTGGACCCTAGTGACTTAAAATGAACCCTATTATTATTGACTAACAGTTCTAAAGTCTGGAATGTCCAAAATTAAGGTACAGACATATGAACAGAGCCTTCTTGCTGTGTTAGCACATACAGAAAGCAAGAGTGCAAAAAGACCAAAGAGGGTTGAAATCATTCATTCATAATAGAGTTAGTCCCATCCATGAGCGTGCAGTCTTCATGCCAAAATCATCTCTCAAGGGTAACACTTTGCTAAATTGTACAGTTCAACAATCGTTTTGGAGGGTACAAACATTCAAATCACAGTGGATGAGAAGATGATTAATCCAATGAAGACAAGGAAAGAAAAATCTAATAGACAGTGTGTAGGGGGTGAAGAGAAATAAGAGTAGAGAGAGTTTTAACATCAAGAATACAAATAACAATAATTGCTAGTGGGGATGTGAAGGAAAATATGGTACACTTGTACATTCTTTCTGGGACTACAAATTGATACATCTACTTTAGAAAGTAGTCTGGAGAGTCCTACAAAGACTAGCAATGGAACAACTATATGACTCCACTATACCACATTTATCCAAAATGCCTAAAACCAGAATATTTAAATACAAGCATGCCAATGTTCATAGCAGTGATAGTCATGGTAGCCAAGTTATTGAATCAGGCTATGTGTCAACAGGCAAATGGGTAAAGAAAATATGGCATATATACACCATGAAGTTTTACTCAGTCATAAAGAATAATGAAATTATGTCATTTGCTGATGAATGGTTGAACTAGAGATTATGCTAAGTGAAATAAGCCAGCCTCAGAAAGACGAAGGTTGAATGTTTTCTCTCATTGGAGGAAGCTAGAGAGAGAGGAAAAGGAAAGGAATAAAAAAAGGCATTTCATGAAAATAGAAAGGAGAACAATATAGTAGAAGAAGGGGATCAAGAGGAAGGAAAGAGGGAATGGCATGGAGAAATATTAGAGAACAAAATCTATGAAACTATGCTACAACTGGGTGTGACTATACCACAAAGAATTTCAATTTTATACATTATACTAATTAAAATCACAATAACAGCAATCACTATATTAATAGAAGGGAGAACAGTAGAGCAGAGCAAGTGGATCAGTAGAGGAGTGGTGGGAAAGAAAGGTATCACAGAATGAGGTTGATCAAATTATGTTATGTGTATGTTTGTATGTGGCATAATGAATCCCACTTTTATGTATAAATATAATGTACCAATAAAAGTTTTAAAAATCAAAAAATTAACTGAAATCCAGGTGCAGTGGCATACACCTGTGATCCCAGTAGTTCGGGAGGCTAAGGCAGGAGGATTGCAATTTCAAAGCCAGGCTCAGCGGAAGTGAGGCACTAAGAAACTCAGTGAGACACTGTATCTAAATAAAATAAAATGTAAGACCCGGGATGTGGCTCAGTGGGCAAGTATCGTGAGTTCAATCTCTGGCCTTCCCCTCCACCAAAAAAAAAAAAAAAAAAAAAGATAGGTGCTGCAATATGGATAAACCTTGAAAACATTTTGCTGAGGGAAATAAACTAATCACAAAGGACCAAATATTGTATAATTCTATTTATATGAAATGTCCAGAATAGGAAATTCCATAGAGATAGAGTAGATTAGTGATTGCCAAGGACTGGGGTGAGGAGGGAATGAAGTGACTGCTAATGAGTAAGGGGTTTCATTTTGGGGTGATGCAAATGCTCTTGAATTATATAGTACTAGTGATTGTGAATATATGACAAAACATTGAATTGTACTCTTTTAAATGTGAAATTTATGCTATGTGGAATTAAACCTATTAGAAAAATAAACAATAAATCTTTTTGAAAAGGAAAAAAGAGGATAAATAAATTTGTATTTGTAGGCAGATAGGTGTATGGGACACACATTGAGCAAGTATGCTAATGACATCAAATAGCACAGGAATTATAGGATGAAGTAAAACTTAATAATGCCTAAAATTGGAAGAAATGAAATCACATTCTCATCTTCCATCTAAGGATATTCACTGAAGATGAAATTGGTGCAAAACACTAAAGAAACCCTTGATTAAAAAGAATATGGGGGTCTGTATATATGACCATGAATGACATCCATATATAGATAATTCTTCATGTCATGGAAAGATGATATTAACTAGGTATGGATGAAATGCAGGAAATGAGTTACACACATGCATCAGGTTAGAAGTTCATTTAAAAAGACAAGACAGCAAATAAGCATTGAATAACTTAAGAAGAAGTAACAGAGAGGTAGGAATGAAGCAAATCAAAGAAAAAATATAGAATAAAGCAAGACAAATGGTGATATTGCTCTAGTTTAAAAAATAAGCATCAAACTGACAAACTCGTGGATATTCTCAAACTCCATGCTCGGCCTCATACTTTCCATTCAACTGAGTTTGTGTAGTAAATGCCCAAATCAGTATATTAAGTTGCAATTGACTATGGTAAATGAAAAAGCAATTTTTTTGACAACGCCCACAATGATACTTAGTACAAACACAGAAAGGATTTGATGAAAAATATATTTTAGTATAAGTAGACAGGGAAGAAAAAGTCTTGGAGACTTGTATCACTAATACATTCTCTCTTTTGATCATGAGGCAAACATTTCCTAGAGTTAGGACACTATCAATTCTAACTCGGTGTGTGTATTTCACACAGGCATGGACACAACAGAACACACCTGTGATAAACCTCTGCTTAGAGGCAAAAGGAGGCAAGAACTCCAAGAGATGCTGAGAGATATAGGACTGGATGTTGGGTACTGGTTGCCCAAGCTGCAGGAAAACCTTGTTATGACCTGTCCTCAAGCCTTACAATACTTAACAGAAAAAGATCTCCAGAAGCTGAAATCCCAGGTGCGACATCCATGGGAGAAAAGGGCTCTGGAGAAGCTGGTTGACCTGTCGCACTCAAATAGTCCTCCAGAGTTACAGGAGTCACCAGTGGAGATGATAAAGAGAAAGCAGAAGCAGGCAGAACAATTGCTGCAGGAACTGGGAGACTTCCTATTAGAAGGGAGGGAGAGGCAGGAAGAGGCAGTAGAGAGAAAAGAAGCAGAGCTGAGGCAAGCCATGGAGATCCCTGAAGAGTACTGGCCAATGCCTGAAAAGCCCTTAAGGGAAGTCATGGAAATCATGCAGAGACAACTCAGTCCCATGGAGCAGACATTGTCCCACAGGCAAAACCTCCCAGATGGAGATCTAATAAGATGGGCATCTGGAGGGCTGGCTCTGCAAGGGATTTACAAAACGTGCCACCAAATGGACCTGATGCAGCAGAGAGAGGAGCTACTCAGTGTCCCCAAGGAGTTCTCACTCTTTGGCTCTCAGCAGGCGACACAAATGGAAACAAAACAATTTATATCATTTGAAGAAGAATCCATGTTCATCCAGACAATAGAAAAGATGGGCTTCAGTGTAACTACCTCTGCCAATGGTGGAGGTTGGGGAATTCAACTACAGATTGGAATGAATAAAAGCAAGCATTCAGAATCCAAGGAAACACAACAAACAAGTTCTGAGGGTACATATTTCTGCTCAACCAAGTTCTACTATGCCCCTCTGGCCTCTTGCTACTTTCGCATCAATGAGCTTCAGTTATCCAAGCCTGCTCTTCAGGAACTGAAATACATTGAAGACCTCTTGGATCAGATGGCAGACACAGATAACTTCCCCTTGTTGAGGCACAGGACTGAAAATTTCTTCCACAGGTTTGGCTCTCATGTAAACCAAGGCCCTCTGCACCTGGGAGGAATCTATTGGTGGAAGGCTGTTTCAGAGGGATTCCAAAGTGACCAGCTGACTGATGTGAAGCAGCAGGCAGCAAAGGCCCTGGATACTTACATAAGGGGGAGCTACAGTGGCTTTCCAGTAAAAGTTGCTGGGGCTATGGATGTGTCACACTCACCTTCTGAAACAGCCTCTCAAAGCCAAATTTTACAAAATTTTCAAACCAAAATCCAGTTATCTGTGGTCCAGACAGGTGGCCCACCAGAAGCAGATGGCCTTGTCCAGTGGAAAGCTGGCCTTGTTTCTAGCAATCAAACCTGGTGTGTCATTGACCGGGGACTTCAACTGGTACCCATTTGGGACATCATCCTCTCTAGTCACAGAAGTGATTTTCAAGATCCCCTTAAGATAGCTAACTGTCTGAAAGACAACTACACTGCTCTGACTGGTCTCAGTGCCCAGATCCAGGAGGGAGCAGAATTGTTGAGTGCTGGGCAGGAGGCTAGAGTTTTCCTAGATGAGGTAAAATCCTGGGAGGTATCTGATCCTGAAGAGCAACTTCAGAAACTGATAGATGTCATGAACAAACTGAGTCAAAAAATAAATGGTTATGACACCTGGATTAACATATGCCTCACAGACTGGGATCTGCAGAATTTTCTAGTAAATACTGTCAATTTTAGCAAAAATTCTTCCAGACATAAAATTAAATTTGTTAAATCACAGTTGCGCAGCATTCTGTATCCCCACATCTACAAAGTGACAAATTTTCCTCAGGCTCACTCCATCATGCAATGGATCTTCCAGTCGGAGTCAGAGCTAGAGCAACTCAATATCTCCCAATTTTCTCAGTTCATTGAAATCTTAAAGGAAACCAAGAATGAACTCTTTGAGGTGAATGTAAGATGTGAAATCCAAGAAACAGGGGAAGAAGCTCAAAGAAAGGCCACCTATGAGGTCTGCTTAGCTCTCAGCAACTTCTTGAATCACCTCCAAGCAACAGAGCAGTCAGACACACAGCTCTTGCTACTTTCCATTGCAGCTGGTGCAGGATATCAGGTGGGAAGCAATATTTTTCGACATCTCCTGGGGCATGATGAGTTAGACTTTCTGCTGGATGAAATGCAAACCGCCTACAATAAATACCAGGAGCTCAAAAATATTTCCAGCTATAGGGCCCATGCATTCCTGGTGCTCACAGGTCTGACAGCCACAGCTGGAGTAACAGCTCTTTCTGCAGAAGAGAAGACACAGCGCATGGAGTTTATCAGAAAACATATGGGACAACTGTTCTCTAAAGAAGTTGTACATGTCCTCACTAAACTTGGGGCAGATCATGATTGGGAAAACCTAGAAAGAGACCTGAGATTGCTCATTGATGGAGATTATGAAGCTACCATCTCCTCTTTGAAAATGGATGATGTTAAAAGACAGCTACAGAGTCTTCTCCATGAAAGGAAACAGCCCCATGAACCAGATATTAATGCAAATAACACAAGTGAAGTAATAGAAAATGGAGCCTTTCTAGACTTACTCCAGCGACTTGGCCTAGAACATTACTACCCAAAAAGGATGAGTAGAGCTAACTTCCATGTGATCTACAAGAGTTCTGTGTCCAACACCCAGCCCAAATCTGAACAAGAACTTTCCTTCTATTTCCTTCAGAAGTTATTGATGCTGGATTATGGATTGAGACACCTGGTCTTCAAAGATGATAGAAACATAGAATACCAAGTCCCTCCAAGTGCCTCCAATCAGGAAAATGAGGCTGATCCATATGAAGAGTTTTTCAAAGATGATGATAATCTCACTAATCCTTTGACCACTGAGTCCAGGTCCCACATTCACCCCATGGATATCCAGATGGCCATCTTTCACTGTGCAGATAATTTTGCCAGACAATATATTTTGACCAAACTATCCATCTGTCAATTTGCCCTGCCACTCCTGGTGCCAAATCCCTGCACTTCTCAAATTGAATTCTCTCTCTGGCCTCTCAGACAAATTAGGAGAAGTTGGCAGCAAGCAAGCAAATCACCACCAGGGAAGAACAGTCACAAGAATCAGCAGATGTGTCGTGTCTCCACCCCCATTGTGTCCTTCATAAGAGTTGGTAATGGACTGTCTGCTTCCAAATCTCAGATCATGAACTGTCTTCTCAGTGAACGCAAACATGATGTGTTCTTCCACCGCCACTGCAGAGAAAGCAGCAAGAACTGCCTCTTGATGGGGGGTGTGGTGGAAATCTGCTGGTTCTGCCCTAGCGGGGAAGAGGAGGACAGGTTTGACAGCTGTGTGACCTTCATCAATCTTCATGGAGGTGCAAAGGAGCATAAAAGGCAGCTCGCCTTCCTGAAGGAGGTCTCTTCTCTCATCGTGGTCCTCATGTCAGCTTCTGATGACAATGAAGAAAACCAAAAAATAGTCCGTGACCTGTGGCAGTCGTCAAGATCATTGATCTGCTTGCTTGATGACAAAGAAAAATTCAAAGCCAATAACTCTGGTAGGAGAGTGAAAATGGGCCTAAGGAGTAGAAATGAGGCAGAATTGACAGAGGAGCTCACAGCTACCATCAGACGTTTGCTAGAGTGCTCCAGCACTGCTCTCAGCATGGAGGACTGTTCTTGTATAGCTCGCCAGCAAGGATTTCTCATTGATGAAGACCAGAGAGATTGCAAGGAAGCCAAAGAAAAGGCTGAGACTATCATGGACCTACTAAAAGAAACAGAGTTGTCTCGGATGAAGGAAATTTTTCTACCCCTTCAAGGACAACTGTGGCATCTTTGGTGTAAGAAGGACAAAGAACTACATCATTTGAGAGAAAAAGGTAATAGAAGCATTGAGCAACACAAGAGTGAAGTTGAGATAGATAAACAAATAATAAGACATCGACAATTGACAAGAGCCTTTCCTCTCAATAATTTAATGGGATCTCTGCTTCAGATTCTCCATGAGTATTCAGAAACTCACACCACACTTTACTTCTTGCAGTGGCTGAGTGTGTTTTTAGATAGCCTGACTGCAGAGCATTTGGAAAACTTGCGTGAAAAACTAATATATTTGTGGTCAAATGTACACACAGAAAAGCAAAAATCCCCAAACAACAACTCCTTGAAACTCTGGCAAAATAAAATAGAAGCCATCTCTACTGAGATTAATGACTGTACCTTGGGAATTGAGCAATTTCTCAGAGAGGTTGGCCAGATCTATGAAGCTCTGGAAGAAACTTCCTCCAAAGGAGACACAATTTTTCTCTCCCTTCCCCAAATTGCTGCAGACCTGATGATATCTGGAGTTCCCATAGAGCTGATGGATGGAGATGCTTCCTATGTGCCCCTAAAGTGGGTGGCAGCTGTTTTTGAAATGCTCTCTGAGAAACTTGGAGACAAGAGGCTCTTTGTTCTGTCTATCCTTGGCCTGCAGAGCTCAGGGAAGTCCACACTGATGAATGCTCTTTTTGGGCTGCAGTTCTCTGTCAGTGCAGGCAGGTGTACCAAGGGAGCCTACATGCAGCTCCTGAAGGTCGATGAGGCATCAGCAGAGGAACTTGGCTTTGACTTTGTGCTGGTTGTAGACACGGAAGGACTTCGGGCCCCAGAACTCAGCCACAAATCCCAGAATAGGGACAATGAGTTAGCCACCTTTGTCATTGGACTTGCAAACATGACTCTGATCAATATATTTGGGGAGAATCCATCAGAAATGCAAGATATCCTACAGATAGCTGTCCAAGCCTTTCTGAGGATGAAACAAGTGAAAATCTTCCCAACTTGCATATTTGTGCATCAGAATGTGGGAGAAGTTACAGCTAAAGACCAAACTATGGAAGGACGAAGACAATTAGAGCAGAAGCTAGATGAAATGGCAGTAATAGCTGCTAAACAAGAAGAGTGCTCACAGGTAACACGCTTTGGTGACGTCATCAAGTTTGATGCTAATACTCACGTGTACTACTTTGCTCACCTCTGGGATGGCAATCCCCCCATGGCCCCTCCCAATCCTCGCTACAGCCACAATGTCCAGGAACTGAAAAGTAGAATCCTTTTGATTGCCAAACAGGAATCCAGGGGAAGCATCCTGAAGATATCAGATGTAAAATTCAGAGTTCAAGATTTGTGGAGAGCCCTGGTAAGTGAGAACTTTATTTTCAGTTTCAGGAACACCCGAGAGGTCATGGCCATGAGCAAACTGGAAACCATGTATAATCACTGGACCTGGGAGCTCAGGAGTCATATGCTAGACTTGCAGAACCAGCTTCACAATCAGATTCAGAATGGAAAAATTCTGACAATTACAGCAGGCATAATTGTGGTTCCAGTTATAGGGAAATATGAAACTATCATGCTAGAATTTGAAAAATATTTTAACGAAGACCCAGATCGTGAAATACTGGTTCAATGGAAAGCAAATTTTGAAAATAAATTGTTACTCCTTAAGGAGTCCCTTATTTTAGACACCAGAAGAAAAGTCAATGAACTTATTAGTCTCAGAAAAAGCCAAGAAAGACTGGATAAGAAAAAAGAAGATTATGAAAATCAAATATTAGAGAGGAGCCAAATCTTGGCTTTAAGTGTAAAAGGGAAAGAATTTAGTGATGAAGAGTTACATGATAAATTCAATGAACTTTGGAAAAAATGGGTCTATGAAGTATCTTCAACTTCCCCTCAGTTCATAGAGCCTAACATTGATGTGGATGCTGAGAACATCCTTTTGGATTATTTCAAAAAGGAGAAAAACATAATAGAAAAATTAAAGGGAAACTCTGGAGAGGATTTTCAAATTGAATATGGAAAACATGTCCAAATGAGTAAGGAATATTTGTTTCACAAAAAGAATTTAGAGACCTCTGATGAAGAGTCCATTAATCTGACTACTCACCGCATTTTTTCAAGGTTTGATGAATCTATTAAGAGCATTTTGAGACAACAACGTGATTATGATCAACATGACTTCCATGAAATTGTGAGAATAATAGAAGAGGAAGTGAAATCTGCACCCACTAAGGAAAGATATGTATTTACCAGCAAATACACCATTGAATTATCTTTGTGTTTATTCCAAAGAGCATCAAAACATTTTAAGGAAATGCACAGGGCATTCAAGACAGCACATGATCCTGTAAACTATCTAGAATGCAAGAAAGATGATTTTTTCATGAGTTTCAAGATCTCCTGCCAAGGAGCAACCTCTATCACGTCTTTTGTTGATTTTCTGTGCCACAAGCTCACACCAGCTGTCTCTGCCACCATATGGGAGAAAATGATCATTAAAATAACTGGGGACATGAGAGTTACCTGCCCTGCATTCAATGGAAACAGGTCGAACCTGGAGAAACACATTCTCATCTCTCTAGCAGAAGAAGAAAATTTTGACAATTATTGGCAATATATTCATAATCCAGAATCATTCTTTAGGGATTACATTGAAAACCATGTTAAAACATACTATTTGGGCAAAGGTGGGGAAAAAATAAAAACATTTTTCAAAATCAGTTTAGATGACATCAAGCATGCCATCCTCTCTGCCATTCATGAATCCACAGCAGTAGCTAAAGATGCAAGCAGCACTGCTTCTGGGTGGCTGGATTTATTCTGTGATCACCTGGGGAATGACTTGATTTTCCCACGAAGAGACTTGGTAAGCATTGAGCACCAGGAAATAAAAGATATGGAGTTCCTCAAAGAAGCCATGAGTGTAGCTTTGGATCCCACAATGAAGAAGGTAGAACAAAATTATTCAAGTAGGAGCATAGATGAAATGGTTCCTGAAATTGTGAAAATCCTCTTGGAACATCTCTGTGGCTGCTGGAAGCAGTGTCCCTTCTGTAAAGCAATATGTACAAACACAGTTCCTAAACATGATGGAGACCACAGTGTTCCATTTCATCGTCTTCGGGCTGTCATTGGAAGTAACTGGTATAATACAGACAACTTTGTCATTGATTGCTGTTCTAGTTTAGTAGCAAGTGATAGTTTGTTTACTTTTAGAGATGACTGTAATATTCCTTATAAGGACTATCGGCAGGCAGGAGGGAAATTTGCCACATGGAGCATCACCCCAGACTCATCCACACAGCCATACTGGAAATGGTTTGTCTCTCACTTCAGAACAAACCTGGAAGAAAAATATCAGCTAAAATTTATAAATAGAGGTCAAATTCCTGAAGAATGGGCAAAAATCACAAAGCAGTATGTGCTTGATGTGTTGAAAAAGCAGTAATCCTCAGTGAACACTTAAGAATCTTAGCATCTGAACAAAAATCAGAGTATATGACCAATCTTAAAACAAATCCTCCTTATAACTAGAACTTTAAATAGTCCACTTAGTGAATGAAAGGTGTAAAAATAGATTACCATTTGGGGAGTTTAAGTTCCTGTAAATGGACTTCATTTTTCTCTTCCTCAATTGTGTCTGGGTTAGAAGGAAATTGCTAAAATAGCATCATATGACAAAATCAAATAAATCAATATTTAAAATGTCCCTGTCCTTTTTATCGGCACCCAAATAGACATGTAGACCAATGGTACAAAATAGAAGACACAGAGACAAACCCACATAAATACAATTATCTCATACTAGACAAAGTTGCCAGAAATATACATTGGAAAAAAGATAGCCTTTTCAACAAATGGTGCTGGGAAAACTGGAAATCCATATGCAACAAAATGAAATTAAACCTCTATCTCTCACCCTGAACAAAAGTCAACTCAAAGGGATTCAAACACTTAGGAACTAGAATAGCGACCCTGTGCCTAATGGAAGGAAAAGTAGGCCCAAATCTTCATCATGTTGGCACAAAACCTGACTTCCTTAACAAGACTCCTAAAGAGCAAGAAATAAAAGGAAGAATCAATAAATGAGATGGATTCAAACTAAAAAGCTTCTTCTCAGCAAAGGAAACAATCAATAATGTGAAGAGAGAGCCTAGAGTGGGAGGAAATCTTTATTACACATACCTCAGATAAAGCACTAATCTCCAGGGTATATAAAGAACTCAAAAAAGCCAAATAACTAAATTAATAAATGGGCTAAGGAACTGAGCAGAGACTTCACAGAAGAAGATATACAATCAATCAACAAACATGAAAAAGTGTTCATCGTCTCTAGCAATTAGAGAAATGCAAATTAAAACTACTCTAAGATTTCATCTCACTCCAGTCAGAATGGAAATTTCAGGAATCCAAGCAACAGTAAGTGTTGGCAATGATGAGTGAAAGAAGGTACACTCATACATTGCTAGTGGGATTGCAAATTGTGCAACACCTCTGGAAAGCAGTATGGAGATTCCTCAGAAAATGTGGAAAGGAACCACCATTTGACTCAACTATCCCACTCCTTGGCATATTCCCAGAGGAATTAAACACAGCATACTGCAGTGATGAAGCACATCAATGTTTATATCAGCTCAATTCACAATAGATAAGGTCTGAAACCAACCTAATTGTCCCTTAACAGATGAATGAATAAAGAAACTGTGGTACATATACACACCAGTATATTACTCAGCCTTAAAGAAGAATGAAACTATGGCATTTGCACGTAAATGGATGGAGCTGGAGAATATCAAGCTAAGTGAAATAAGCCACTCCTAAAAAACCAAAGACCAAGTATTTTTTCTGATCAGTGGATGCTGATCCATAATGTGGGGGAGTGTTAGGGAAGAATGAAGGAACTTTGGATTATGCAGAGGGGAGTGAAGGAGAGGTGGGGAGGTGAGGATGGGAAGGACAGTACAATGAGACAGACATTATTATCATGTATACATATATGATTGCATGACCAGTTTGACTCTGCACCATGTACAGTCAGAGGAATGAGAAGTTATGCTCCATTTGTGTACAACATGTCAAAATGGATTCCACTGTCATATATAACTAATTATAACAAATTTATAAAAACTGAAAAAGTAAATAATATCCTATGTCCTACTTAGAAATAATATTCTGAATATTTTTTAAAAATCTGTGATATCTCAGAGAAACTCATCTTTACACAAGAAGTTGAAAATCATTATGTGTCTCTACAAATTTCTCTAGAGTAACTTCATGGCAGTTGAACCAATGTACAGGTCTTGAAACTAGTAATGGACTTTAACTCCTTCTGTGAACATTTTTCACTCTTGCAGTTCATGAATAAAATTTACTAACTTTTAAATGCAAATGCATCCATGGATAGTTCATGATTCCCATGTATAATGCTATTTATGTGTATTTTGTTTTATCAAAGAAACAAACCAAGACTTGAGCAGGAGAGAGCCTTCATCAATTCAGGAAATATTATCAAGCAAACATGGGAAATAGAATGCAAAAACAGTTTTCCTCATTTAGCCATCAACTCTCCTCTTTTTGGAATTTTGACACTTCCCCGTTCATGCTACAAAAACTTGAGTTATTCATAGTGCTTAGGTCTTCAAATCCTGGTGTCATGTACCTAAGAAGGATTAACTCCTGAAACAAAATTTATGAAAGTCATATAAATCAGTTTGAATTATGTCTGTGGACAAGATCAAATTTGATTAAACCGTTAGTGATCATATACACTCCCCCTTAAGGAAAAAATATCAAAAAAAATATAGCTTTTAAAAATATCATAATTGTAATGTATAAAGCCGCCCACCTCTCCTGTTACAGGAATTTTTGGCCTCCCAACCACTTGTCAATCTGCGCTCCGCCTGCCTCTTCCGTTACAGGAATTTCCGGCCTCCCCACTACCTATCAATCTGCGCTCTGCCCGCCTCTTATGTTACAGGAAATTCCGGCTTACGCTGCCAGCATTTTCCTGCTTCCCACATTAGGTCCTAACATGCTATTGGTTCATCAGTCAGCTTGCAAGAATTCTCCTCTGCTATGGTTCCTTCCAGCCCGAGAGATTCCAATATCTGGGAGAAGCCATATGCCATCTTCCTCTTTTGCCCTTCTTTTCGCCCTGAGCGGACGTGTTAATCATCCGCATAAATAAAGTCTCTTGCGTGAGACCTCGTGTCTGCAGAGCATTTTTTTCTGGGAACTATTGGTGAGCCACAACTGAGACAAGTGAGCAAGTTGCAGTTCAGCAGGATCACTCAGCAGTGGCTACCACTGTGGATCCCAACCTGAGCTGCATTTTTCCCCTAACCACTCTGGTGCCGAAACCCGGGATGGGTCCTTCCGCTAACTAAGCAAGCAGAATCCCATCCAATAGCCCCAGTGCCCACGGATAGAGGCTCACCTTCCATTTACCTGGATGCCCAGTTTTCTGCATGCAACACCGGACTCCAAATTGGTGAGTTCCCGTTAGGCAGGTCCCCTGACCACTTAAACACATCTTGGCTTATCTGAGAAGCAGCCGTTGAATATCTGGGGCTCTCAAGACTGACGAGGTGTGGGGGTGCCTCCAACCATGACTTTCAAAGTTACTGTTGGTCCCTATAGTTGGTCCTATTTGCTGGGTGGATTCCTGATTTTATGGTGCTGAGATTCTATCTCAGGGTTTGAGGCTCATCTTATATTTTTTTGTCTCGCTCGAAATCCTGGCCAGGTTCTCAAACTCTCTTGGCTAATGCCTGGTAGACACTGGTACTGTGTGATGACCAGACCTATGTACTAAACCCTCATTGCCTAACACGTGGTCGTGGGACGCCATTGATCACTAACTTAGGCGGGTCTCAGTCTTCACACATAGGATCTAGGACTTCCACCCCAGCAAACTCGCCCCTGAGATGTTTATTAAACAATCTCAAACACCTTCACCTGTTCCCTGAATTAGAGCTAAACTGTCCTTTAGATAGTAAATCAGAATGGTCTATTTATGACACCCTAAATTCTAGCTTTATACTAGGTATAATTATATGCATAATTATACTAGTTATAATTAAGTACATATGTGGGCAACCTGGTGAATGGAAAGAGACTTTCCCCCTTCATGTTTTTTCTTTCTTTCATGCTAAACCTAATCTCTGCTCTCTTCAAAAACCCAAACACGTTCTCTTGGCTTCTTCTCCCCCTTTTAATCCTTCTTTCTCTTCTGAGTTTGATCCAGCTGATGAGTCATCTCCTTACAGGCCTCCTAATGCAGAAGCCCCCGTTCATTCCTCTCCTTTGCCTCATTCTGTTTCTCCTTCTGCTCCTCCATTCAGCCCACCAAGCCCCTCCACCACAAGGTCTTGTGCACACATTCTAGCTCCTTTACGGGAGGTGACTGGCGCAGAGGGAGTAAAACTTGAACACGTTCGTTCTCTTGGCTTATTCCTTATTTTCAAGTTTTTCTTTCTAACTTCTTGGCTTTCCCTGCAGGCTCAAGCCCTCCAAACCTATAAGCCCCTTTCAGATTCAGATCTCAGTCAAGGGTTACATTGTTACATTGAAATGTAAATGAAGAAAGGCCGCAGTGGGAGACCAGTTTCAAACACAAGAAAAAAAAAAGTATCCATTTTAAATTTCTCCTGGGCTACAACTCAGAATACTTTTCTCCCTTTCAACTTTTCTCTCCTCATTTTCTCATGCTTTAATTAATAACCATTATCATTTTTCTTCTAGGACTTTTGTTTTTCTCAACTGCTGTATTTTTGAGCTCACAATTTTGATCCTTCATACCTAGGTTAATGATTTTTGATCAGTTCCTTTTATCCAACTCTAGAGTTATTTTTGAACATCCATTACATTGCAATGGAGATAAATATTACAAGGCCTTTGCTTTGTGTTAAATATAAGCGCACATAAAAATTAAAATTTTAAAAATGGATACAAATATTTTTAATTCACGTGATTTAATGAGGTTCAATTTAAATTGGGTAAGCTAATAGAAGTAAAATGTCCTTAAAATTATCTCACAAGTCTCTAAGTGGTCAAACTAATAAAATGTTGATGTTTATAAAATGTCTAACATCAATTTTTCTAGGACTTTTTTTCAACAGGAAAGAGACGGCAAATACTGTTGGCACACTTGTCTGATACCTTGGTTTTTCTACAATAAGATGAGTGATTACTCAAACGTGTTTGTTAAAGACATCTGATTAATTTATAAAGCTATTCCATGGAGTAACATACTTAAAAACATTATTCTTTGTGTATTAATTGTGTTCATATTTTCCAGGTATACAAGCCTTTAAAGCAGAAAATTTATCAAGCTGCTGTTCTCCAAATTAAACTTGTCTGTAATGGTAAACCTATCATTTAATGTTCTATTATAGGACCTGTCATCAATAGGGTATATGTAAAATAACATTTAAGAAAGAGTGTAATGTGCAGTAGCAAAAATGGGACAACAGTGACTGAAATTGGGGTCTCTGATGACCTCATGGCTGTGGCATGCCTGGTGCCTGGGAGTGCTCCTATGCAAGGGCACAAGATGCCTAACTACTGTGGCAGTACATTGATCTCAGGCACTCAGCTCTTGGGCAGGAAGGACAGCTCCCTTCTCTGGTTCCTGCCCACCTTACAGTAACTTTGGAACCTAACATTGCACACATAACTCTTTAGATCTGCATTTCCATCAGAACAGAACTCCATCTGAGCTCAGCTTAATCTTCAAAATCTGTGTTTATAACCCTTTATTTTCTAATACTCCTTTGTCCCTCACTGAAAAGCCCCATGTTACCTGAGATAAGGCTCTGCCTCACCACCCTGCTACACATTACAATGACTCCAAAGTAAGCCTGAGTTTAACTCATTTAAAGTTGTGTTCAAGTCTGATGTTTGTTGTACTGTGATCTCAAACGGGAACTCAGCCAAAATTCAAGATAGCTATTGCACAAACTGAATGTTTTACTGTTGATGATTCCATTTTGTATTTTCCTTGTAAACTCTAATTGTTGCCTGATCAATATTTTGCAGAAGTACTGCTTCAAGAGCGAACACCATAAATTAACTTGGAATAGTAACCCATCACCTATAGAACAGATAATGTAAACCCCAATTAGATAAAAGGGGGTAAATAATTGTAAAGTTATAGACATTAAAGCTAAAGCCCAGTACTCTTACTTTATGACTGGTGAGAATGACTTGCTTGATGGTTAAGATCAAACTTAGAGATTGAGATTAAATATAGAGGTCAAGAAAAGTCCATATTTGGGTCTTGCCCTCAAAGTCAGCCTGAACCCAGGGAACAAGAGGATTTCTCCAAGGAGCTTTGCAACTCTGGGTCACACAACCTCCTGACCAAGGAGATTGATGAGGCCACTAGAGGAAAAGCCACTCAGTACACCTGCTGCAGAGGAGGGTCATGGAAAAAGGGTGACATCCCTAATGCTTCCAAGGGGAGCCACCTCATCGAGAAGACCCTGCCTAACCAAATGGCACTAATGGAGCTAAAAAAAAACTGCTCTTAAGTTCTCTATGGGTAACCCCTGTGGAAACTCAGCTGACTCTTTAACAGATAGGAACAGGTCACTTTGACCAGCTTGATCTTAAACACCTAGCAAAGCAGTTAAAACCAAAATATAGCCATTCTTGGGCATTTAAAAATAATGATAACTATCAAGAGAAACTGCCAGAGTCAGAAGTTTTTAGTCAGTTTAAGGCCTACAGACACAGGTAGGCTTAATCTATGTTTGCTAGTATCTCTACTGAATATTGTGTTTACATTCCTGATAACCTAGACAATGTTAAAACTCCCAAATACAGGCCTTGTCCTCTCCAGCCTTTGCTAGGTCTTGTTATGGGAACAACTTCTCAGTTCTTCCACCCCCTGGTGAGGAATTATTGACTGCTGTCATCTTTATAATATGCATTAGCATGTTCAAGATCCTGCAACATGCATATTGTATCAATCTCATTTCAGTACTCATGTCTTTTTGTTCTTCTCTCATAGAAGCACCCCTCCCCAGATGCCTTTACGACCTGCTATTCCCCAACTGGACTTCTACCATGAACCCATCAATTGACCCGATTTCTAAAAAGGGAACTCCAAACTGCTTGCCCCACGCTGCCCACTTCCAGCTCGAAGAAGCCAGATCGGTCATCACCCCTTTTCCCTACAGCAGTGAAGGAGTTCCTAGTATTAGAGGGGTAAATGAAGTCAGAATTGGGGACAGGCAGTTAGTGTAGAAATAGGGGATCCGTCAAATCGAGGAAATGAAGTCCATGAAAATCATCTGCCTTTGGAAGTCTGGAAGGAGAATAAACTTTTTACATCTCACCTGCAAAACCAACCCCAGTCACCTAGGCAGGAAGGAGAGAGAAGGTTTCAAAAAGAACTGGAGAGCAAGATTTTCTTATAAAAAAAGAAATGGGGGAATGTAATGTATAAAGCTGCCTGCCTCTCCCGTTACAGGAATTTCCGGTCTCCCAACCACTTGTCAATCTGCGCTCTGCCCGCCTCTCCTGTTACAGGAAATTCTGGCTTACACTGCCGCCATTTTCCTGCTTCCCACATTAGGTCCTAACATGCTATTGGTTCATCAGTCAGCTTACAAGAATTCTCCTCCGCTATTGGTTCCTTCCAGCCCGAGAGATTCCAATATCTGGGAGAAGCCATATGCCATCTTCCTCTTTTGCCCCTACTTTTCGCCCTGAGCGGACGTGTTAATCATCCACATAAATAAAGTCTCTTGTGTGAGACCTCGTGTCTGCGGAGCATTTTTTTCTGGGAACTATTGGAGAACCACAACTGAGACAAGTGAGCAAGTGGCAGTTCAGCAGGATCGCTCAGCGATGGCTACCGCCGCGGATCCCAACCTGAGCTGCATTTTTCCCCTTACAATAATAATTAAACTTATTGGGTTCTCATATTTCAGTAAGAAATTTATTTTTCATGTATACAAATGTAAAGGAGTCCTTATCTCTAAGACATATTTGTGACTCTTAATACTGTTTGAGTCCTAATGATCAGAATAATATTGAAAAAAACTCCAAAGTCAACATAGGGCCTGAGAAGAGAAGGAAATCACCTTTCTGTAAACCTATCCCTTGTGCTTAGTTCTCAAATTCAATAATTGAAAGGGATTCTGATGCAAAGAAGAAAATTTCCTCATTTTACACATAAAGGTATCCTTTGGTTTCTATTACTGCTACAGTCTCTTCCTGTTCCACAGGTAGTAAAAAGAGAACCCAAGGGACAGCAGATAAACAACTTGGATCTTTAGAGCTGAAAGATAGGAATGCTGACTTTGTCCGCTCTGTCTGCCATAGGGCTACAAATATATTATCAGTTTCAGAACAAATGGATTACAACCTACAGATGTTTTCTGTTTGTTTGTTGTAGTGCTGTGGATTAAATGCTGGCATTGCACACATGAGGAAGTACATTATTAGTCAACTGCAGCTGTTTTTTTTTTTTTTTTTTTTTTTCCCCCTGAGATGGAGTTTCATTAAGACGCAACTTGCAATCCTCCTTCTTCAGCCTCTGAAGTAACTGGGATTAAAGGTATTTGTTACCATGATGACTTTCAGAAGTCCTAGAAAAGAAACTTTAGAAAGGATATAAGTGAACAGAATGGTTTTCCCTTTTTTTCCTAAGAAATAGAAGCAGGCAGGAAAGTGAGTAGCAGAAGCATAAGACAGTTACTAGAGAAGCAACTCAATAGTCAGTAATAGTTAGAAAACAGAAAACTGATGCATTTTAAGAAAGGAAGACTATTGAAAAGAACAAGAAAAAACATTTAACATTTTTTTTCCATTTGGACTTTGAGTTGGGAGTTGGAGGGGGTCAAGGAAAGAAACATAGGTCTTGCAAATTCATTCCTTAGAGATGGAGGAAACAAATTGAGTGACAACAAAGAGAGTGCCTTGGTCCTTTGTGCTCCAGGTTGGAATTATTCCTGGAAGTTAAAATTTCATAATCCTATCTCATTGTAAGATATCCATGGGTGCAAGTAGAGATTCTCCCCTTCCATCCACTTAGTTAAATCTATAAATTTTACCCCAAATCTTTCCTGCCTCAATGCCCAGTTTAATCACATGACTTCTGGTTGAAGCAAGTTTAATCATGACTTCTGGTTGAAGCAAGATGAAAATTTCAGGCCTTTCACCACCAGGTGGCGATAATGTGCCTAATGAGGTTAAAGACTTCCAAAATATTTCAAGCAAGTAATATTAATACTTAGAGTCAGAAAATGCTTTGTTGTGGGGGGAATGTACAATGTGTTACAGGATGCTTGTCTGCATCTCTATAATTTATCACCAGATGTTGGCCCCTCTGAGCAGACGGGGTACCGAAAAGAACTCCAGCATTGCCAAATATCTCTGAAACCTTTGTATTCCTCCAAATGAGATCCACTGTGAAATGAACCCCTAAAGAATTTTGAATAGGAGAAAAAGAATCAAATGTTGATGAAAAATTTTTAATTTTATTTTTAATAAATGACACGAATTTTTGACAAAATTAAAAAATTTGGAAAAATGATAAAATGACAAATACCACCTTCCATGAATATTTTCACAACCACCCCAACCACCATGCATGTGGACATGAGGTTGAATATGTGTAACTTTTCACTCAGGACAATGTATAGTACACACACTCCTTTAATCTCCACATAGCTATGGATATATTTCTAGGTCCTCAGTTTGAACATCTACATAAGATTCCTTTGAATGTAATCATTCAGAATCCTGTCCTATGCAAGGGAAGTTCCTAGTTTTTGTTACTATAAATAATGCTACAATTGTTTTAGCATCTTTGAAAACATACTTTGGCAAGGCATGAGTTTGACACTGTTTCACACTCAATGTGGGCCACGTATCTAGAATTTTGCCAGTCCCTAGATCTTTACAGAATGAACTAGACATAGATTTTCTTCCAAAGAGATATACAAGCTGATAGAAAGAATATGAAAGCAGGACAGAATAAAATGTGATCAGTGACATTAAAATTTAAGTTGCAAATATTGGCATGAGATAAATGGAGAAGTGATTGGAGGTCACGGATGCTCTCCTAGACATGTATCTAGAAAAAGGTAATATAAAAACTTGGCAGCTTCTACTTCAATGATGGTACGTATAGCAACCATTTATATAAAGCCTATTTCCTTTGTTCCCTGTAAGTAGGCCAGGACCAGATTTTGCTTCCATATATGTCCTGTATTTATCATATGGGTTTGCTCTTAATGAACCTTCAGTAACTTCACATTTAATGGAAGTATTTATGGGAAATTTTCTTCTCTGGTTACAAGGTAAAAGAGAGAGAAAGGAAATCACATAAGAGAAGACAGCAATGGATACAAGTTCAAATTCCCTCCAGTTTCCTAAACTCAAAGGCAAGTCAGGAAACAGGGAGGTAAAGGAGAGGAGATAGGAAGCAAAAGGAAAAGTTGATGTGCAGTTCTCGGATCCACCCTTCTTTCTTCTGATTTCAAGGAGAAATCTCAGTGACTTTACAGAAGACTTAAACTAAAGATGATGTATAGAAATATTTTACTCTCCTTATTACAGACTAATCTGATATGTCTCCCAGGTCCTTTTCCATTGGTAGGAGGAAATAAAAACATTTAAGTTTCAACCTAGTTCAAAATTAAACCATTCTGACCATTTAAATAGGAAATATTTACTCTCTATCAGATAAGATGATGGTTAATCAAGCAATGGTTAATCTTCTCCTTTTCCTATTTCTTTACTCATTATTTTCTGGAAAGAATGGGGCTTATCTAAATGTTTTTCTGGCACTGAGAAGATGTTTTTTATGGTGTAGCTTTTGCTGGCTTCTCATGGTACAGCATCACCATCAGCTGGCCCTTGGAACACAGTTCTCTGTGCACATTCTGCAAGACCTCGCTGCTGAGTTGGCTAGTTAAATGTCTCTCTGTATTTGACAGAGACAACACTCTGAGCTGATCTAACTAAACCAAAGATTCTGCTGACTCTAGAACTCTGATTTTATTGCCACATCCTCCATCCCTCAGATTGGTGTGGGTCACCACCACATGTTTGGGTCAAGTCACACTGCCATGATAGGGCAAGGGCAGCCAATTAAGTTTCATTTCAACACCCATACCACATAAAACGCAGGGCATTTTTTTGAAATTAACCCCCAGGTCTCCTTCTACCTGAACACGATGAGCTATATTTGTATGAATGAATTCTAAAATTGATACATGGTAAAATCCATTTTAGATTTCAAAAGCCTAATATTATTTCAGTCCTATTATTCTCTACTTCTGTAAAAACCTTCTTTTCTCCTTCGAGACAAATGAATTCTTGGATGGACTATGGGGAAACACAAATCATGCCATCTGCATCCACATCCACATCTTCAATTCGTTGTGTCTGATGAATACAGAAACTGTGCTCTGTCCAACTCACCTTCAGGCCTTTGCCAGGAGACTTCTGAGGTCTGAAGATTAGAGAGAGGGACTGGGAGGCCACTGCTTCATCATGGCAGCTGATACTGGCCTTGAGTTCTCACAGGAGCACACTTACTCTCAAATCACTTCCCGTTTGGGAAGTTTGGCCATTCGTTCAATACACGTTCAGAGGGTAACTATGTGAAATGTACTTTGGCAGACACAATGTGTACTCCATGATAGCTTCCTTTTTGTGTAGCAGCAAACTACCACAACTTGGCTTGAAACAACAAATGACTCTTCCAGTTCTGGAGGCCAAAGTCCAAAATTGGGTCTTCTGGAACTGAAAACAAGGTATTGGCAAGACTTTATTGCATCTGGTTGCCCTAGGAGAAAATCCATTTCCTTGCCTTTTTCAGCTTATAGAAACTGATTGCATTCCTAGACTCATGACCATCTTCAAAGTCAGCAGGAGCTAATCAAGTTGTTCTCATGCTCTATTACTCACTCTGACCCTGCTGTTTCCCTCTCGTGCTATAGCTATACAGACAGCACAATATTGGTGCAGGTATGAATGAATCACTTAGTATGAAGTTCAGTATGTAGTCTAGAATGAGATTCACACCTATATGAAAATTTGATGTATCAAAAGATTGATATCACAAATGCATAGGGAAGTCATAGAAACCAACTATAAACAAATAGAAGTTTTTCTGGCTTTCTTGGTCAATATATGGGAGTGGGAGAACTGATTAATCCCATGAAAATAAACAAAAGGAGATTCTTCCCTCATATTATACATGAAAGTATGTAACGAGTAGATCAAAATTTAAATAGGAAGGAAAAATTATGAACATTTTAGAACATAATGTAGAAAAATATTCCCTCATTAGAAAATATTTATAAAATACAAAACATCCCTCAGGAAAAAACCAATAGAATTTG
Source organism: Sciurus carolinensis (assembly GCF_902686445.1). Taxonomy (NCBI): domain Eukaryota; kingdom Metazoa; phylum Chordata; class Mammalia; order Rodentia; family Sciuridae; genus Sciurus; species Sciurus carolinensis. The sequence goes on from NC_062223.1 coordinate 69,951,704, forward strand.
CTTCATAAAAAAAAATCAATGAATTGTATTCATTTGAAAACACCATAACAAAGAGATACAAAATAAACTGAGAAGATATTGCTACCTATATAACTGATGAACAATTAGCATGAAAAGATTGCAGGAATCAATAAAATTAAACAACCTAGTGGGAAAAAGTTTTGAACAGTTAATTCAAAGAAAATGAAACTCGAATGGTACATAAATCTCAAAAAGGCACTCAAGACAACTAGCACTTCAGACTAGGAAAAGTGAGCTTACAATCACATTTAGTTTTGCTACCCTTAGATTTGCATGAATATTATATACTGGATGATATCCAATGTTGGAAAAATAATGCAGTGATGGGATAATCTCATTAGATATTTTCTTTTTCTTTTTTTTTTATTGTAAACAAATGGGATACATGTTGTTTCTCTGTCTGTACATGACGTAAAGGCATACCATTTGTGTAATCATAAATTTACATAGGGTAATGTTGTTTGATTCATTCTGCCATTTTTTCCCTTCCCCCCCACCCCTCCCACCCCTCCCCTCCCTCTATACAGTCCTTCCTTCCTCCATTCCTGCCCCCCTCCCTAAACCCAACTCCAACCCCAACACTAACCCCTCCCAACCCCCATAATGTGTCATCATCCACTTATTAGCGATATCATTCTTCCTTTGGTTTTTTGAGATTGGCTTATCTCACTTAGCATGATATTCTCCAGTTTCATCCATTTGCCTGCAAATGCCATAAATTTATCATTCTTTATGGCTGAGTAATATTCCATTGTATATATATATACCACATTTTCTTTATCCATTCATCAACTGAAGGACATCTAGGTTGGTTCCACAATCTGGCTATTGTGAACTGAGCAGCTATGAACATCGATGTGGCTGTATCTCTGTAATATGCTGATTTTAAGTCCTTTGGGTATAGACCAAGGAGTAGGATAGCTGGGTCAAATGGTGGTTCCATTCCAAGATTTCTAAGGAGTCTCCATACTGCTTTCCAGAGTGGCTGTACTAATTTGCAGCCCCATCAGCAATGTATGAGTGTACCTTTCTCCCCACATCCTCGCCAACACCTGTTGTTGCTTGTATTCTTGATAATCGCCATTCTAATTGGGGTGAGATGGAATCTTAGGGTGGTTTTGATTTGCATTTCTCTTATTACTAGAGATGTTGAACATTTTTCCATATGTTTGTTGATTGCTTGTAGATCTTCTTCTGTGAAGTGTCTATTCATTTCCTTAGCCCATTTGTCAATTGGATTATTTGCATTCTTGGTGTAGAGTTTTTTGAGTTCTTTATAGATTCTGGAGATTAGTACTCTATCTGAAGTATGATTGGCAAAGATTTTCTCCCACTCTGTAGGCTCTTTCTTCGCATTGCTGATAGTTTCCTTTGCTGAGAGAAAGCTTTTTAGTTTGAATCTATCCCAGTTATTATTTCTTGCTTTTATTTCTTGTGCTATGGGAGTCCTGTTGAGGAAGTCTGGTCCTAAGCCGACATGTTGAAGCTCTGGACCTACTTTTTCTTCTATAAGATGCAAGGTCTCTGGTCTGATTCCGAGATCCTTAATCCATTTTGAGTTTAGTTTCGTGCATGGTGAGAGATATGGGTTTAGTTTCATTCTGTTGCATATGGATTTCCAATTCTCCCAGCACCATTTGTTGAAGAGGCTATCTTTTCTCCATTGCATATTTTTGGCCCCTTTGTCTAGTATGAGAAAATTGTATTTATTTGGGTTTTTGTCCATGTCCTCTTTTCTGTACCATTGATCCACCTTTCTATTTTGGTACCAATACCATGCCGTTTTTGTTACTATTGCTTTGTAGTAGAGTTGAAGATCTGGTATTGCGATACCCCCTGCTTCACTCTTTCTGCCAAGGATTGCTTTAGCTATTCTGGGTTTTTTATTCTTCCAGATGAATTTCATAATTACTTGCTCTATTTCTGTAAGGTACATCATTGGGATTTTAATTGGAATTGCATTGAATCTGTATAGCACTTTTGGTAGTATGGCCATTTTGACAATATTAATTCTTCCTATGCAAGAACATGGGAGAGCTTTCCATCTTCTAAGGTTTTCTTTAATTTCTTTCTTTAGTGTTCTGTAGTTCTCATTGTAGAGGTCTTTCACCTCTTTTGTGAGATTGATTCCCAAATATTTTATTTTTTTCGAAGCTATTGTGAATGGGGTAGTGTTCCTAATTTCTCTTTCTGAAGATTCATCGCTTATGTATAAAAAGGCCTTAGATTTATGTGCATTGATCTTATATCCCGCTACTTTACTGAATTCACTTATGAGATCTAAAAGTTTTCTGGTGGAATTTCCTGGTTCTTCTAAGTATATAATCATGTCATCAGCGAACAGGGATAGTTTGAGTTCTTCTTTTCCTATTCGTATCCCTTTAATTTCTTTGGTTTGTCTAATTGCTCTGGCTAGAGTTTCAAGGACGATGTTGAATAGAAGTGGTGAAAGAGGGCATCCCTGCCTTGTTCCAGTTTTTAGGGGGAATGCTTTCAGTTTTTCACCATTTAGAAATGATATTGGCCATGGGCTTAGCATAGATAGCCTTTACAATGTTAAGGAATGTTCCCACTATCCCTATTTTTTCTAGTGTTTTGAGCATGAAGGGATGCTGTATTTTATCAAATGCTTTTTCTGCATCTATTGAAATAATCATGTGATTCTTGACTTTAAGTCTATTGATATGGTGAATTACACTTATTGATTTCCTGATGTTGAACCAACCTTGCATCCCTGGGATGAAACCCACTTGATCATGGCGCACTATCTTTTTAATATGTTTTTGTATGCGATTTGCTAAAATTTTGTTTAGAATTTTTGCATCGATGTTCATTAAGGATATTGGTCTGAAATTTACTTTCCTTGATGTGTCTCTGTCTGGTTTAGGAATCAGGGTAATATTGACTTCATAGAATGAGTTTGGGAGAGTTCCCTCCTCTTCTATTTTCTGGAATACTTTGAGAAGTATTGGAATGAGCTCTTCTTTAAAGGTTTTGTAGAACTCGACTGAGAACCCGTCTGGTCCTGGACTTTTCTTTGTTGGTAGGCTTTTGATGATTTCTTCTATTTCATTACTTGAAATTGGTCTATTTAAATTGTGTATGTCCTCCTCGTTCAGTTTAGGCAATTCATATGTCTGTAGAAACCTGTTGATGTCTTCGAAATTTTCTATTTTGTTGGAGTATAGGTTTTCAAAATAGCTTCTAATTATGTTTTGTATTTCAGTTGTGTCTGTTGTGATATTTCCTTGTTCATTCCGAATTTTAGTGATTTGGGTTTTCTCTCGTCTTCTCTTTGTTAGTGTGGCTAAAGGTTTATCAATTTTGTTTATTTTTTCAAAGAACCAACTATTTATTTTGTCAATTTTTTGTATTGTTTCTTTCATTTCAATTTCGTTGATTTCAGCTCTGAGTTTAACTATTTCCTGTCTTCTACTACTTTTGGTGTTGGTCTGTTCTTCTTTTTCTAGGGCTTTGAGCTGTAGTGTTAGGTCATTTATTTGTTGAGTTTTACTTCTTTTATTAAATGCGCTCCATGAAATAAATCTTCCTCTAAGTACTGCTTTCATAGTGTCCCAGAAATTTTGATATGATGTTTCTTTGTTCTCCTAATTCCTTCCTAATATCTTCTGTTATCCATTCATCATATAGTAGCATATTGTTTAATCTCCAGGTGTTGGAGTAGTTTCTGTTTTTTACTCTTTCATTTATTTCTAACTTCAATCCATTATGATCTGATAGAATACAAGGTAGTGTCTCTATCTTCTTGTATTTGCTGACATTAGCTTTGTGGCATAATATATGGTCTATTTTAGAGAAGGATCCATGTGCTGCTGAGAAGAAAGTGTATTCGCTCTTGGTTGGATGGTATATTCTATAAATGTCTGTTACGTCTAAATCATTCATTGTGTTATTCAGATCTATGGTTTCTTTGTTCAATTTTTGTTTGGAAGATCTGTCCAGTGGTGAAAGAGGCGTGTTGAAATCACCTAGTATTATTGTGTTATGGTCTATTTGGTTTCTAAAATTGAGAAGGATTTGTTTGACATACATGGATGAGCCACTGTTTGGGACATAGATGTTTATGATTGTTATATCTTGCTGATTTATGCTTCCCTTAAGCAGTATGAAATGTCCTTCTTTATCCCTTCTGACTAACATTGGCTTGAAGTCCACATTATCTGAAATGAGGATAGATACTCCAGATTTTTTGCTGAGTCCATGTGCATGGTATGTTTTTCCCCATCCTTTCACCTTTCATCTATGGGTATCTCTTTCTATGAGGTGAGTCTCTTGCAGGCAACATATTGTTGGATCTTTCTTTTTAATCCAATCTGCCAGTCTATGTCTTTTGATTGATGAGTTCAGACCATTAACATTCAGGGTTATTATTGAGATATGATTTGTATTCCCAGTCATTTGGTTCATATTTAAAATTTTTGACACATCTTGGTTCCTCCTTTATTTGACAGTTCCTTTAGGATAATTCCTCCCTTTGCTGATTTTCTTCTTTGTTTTTTATCTCTTCCTCATGAAATATTTTGCTGAGAATGTTCTGTAATGCTGGCTTTCTTTTTGTAAATTCCTTTAGCTTTTGTTTATCATGGAAAGATTTTATTTCATCGTCAAATTTGAAGGTAAGTTTTGCTGGGTATAAGATTCTTGGTTGGCATCCATTTTCTTTCAGAGCTTGAAAAATGTTGTTCCAGGCCCTTCTAGCTTTTAGGGTCTGGACTGAAAAATCTGCTGATATCCGTATTGGCTTCCCCCTGAATGTAATTTGGTTCTTTTCTCTCACAGCCTTTAAAATTCTGTCTTTATTTTGTATGTTAGGTATTTTCATTATCATGTTCCTTGGTATGGGTCTGTTGTAATTTTGTGTATTTGGAGTCCTATAAGCCTCTTGGACTTGATTTTCTATTTCATTCTTCAGATTTGGGAAATTTTTTGATATTATTTCATTGAATAGATTGTTCATTCCTTTGGTTTGTTTCTCTAAGCCTTCCTCAATCCCAATAATTCTCAAATTTGGCCTTTTCATGATATCCCATAGTTCTTGGAGATTCTGTTCATGATTTCTCACCATCTTCTCTGTTTGTTCAACTTTGTTTTCGAGGTTAAATATTTTGTCTTCAATATCTGAAGTTCTGTCTTCCAGGTGTTCTATCCTATTGGTTGTGCTTTCTATGGAGTTCTTAATTTGGTTTATTGTTTCCTTCATTTCAAGGATTTCTGTTTGATTTTTTTTCAATATCTCTAACTCTTTATTGAAATGATCTTTTGCTTCCTGAATTTGCTCTGTTAACTGTCGATTGGTGCGATCGTTCAATGCCTGCATTTGCTCTTTCATCTCATCGTTTGCTTCCCTAATCATTTTAATTATGTACATTCTGAACTCCCTTTCTGTCATTTCTTCTGCCATACTGTCATTGGATTTTATTGATGTAACATCTAGATTTGTTTGGGGCATTTTCTTCCCTTGTTTTCTTATATTGTTCAGGAATCAGTGGGTCATTAAGATATTGCAGATTTCCTCTATTGACTTATAATGTCCCTGAAGATTGCTAGTATATCCCCTCTTATCCTTCAGTAGCCTGAAGTCTTGGAGGAAGTTGATAATGCAGAGTTCCACGAAGAAGCTGCCTCTCTAGGGGTGGTGACCCTCAGGTGGGGTATATTCCCTGCTAGTGGGCAGAGGTGCCTCCACTTGTTGACCAATGGTCATCCAATGGGGAACTAGACTGAGGGCTGAGGCAAGGCCTGTTTTTGCCTGTGTCTCTGGTTTTACCGTCCCTGTGGGAAAACCTCCCCCGGCCAGGAAGACTCACTCGGCGGGGACATCTCGCTGGTCAGTTCCCCTCCTAGAGGTTCCCCTCAATCTACAACTACCGCCTGGGCTGGGCTGTCTTCCTCTGCAACGATCCCAGGGACCCGGACCTACGTCCTGGGCCTGGGAGCCTCACCCTTCGCAGGCGAGTCTCCTTAGGCTGCCTCTCCCAGAGAATCTGCCTGCAGCCCTGGAAACTTCGCTCCTCCTCTAGGCGTGTCTCTGTGTGGCTCTTCCAGCAAGAAGCCACCTAGCTCCTGGGTCCCTGCTCTGCACCAATCGCCTGGCTATGCAGCCCCTCCTCTGAGCCACCACCTGGAGCCCCGTACAATAACTCCAAGACCCAGAGACCCGCCACACACCTCCTCCTCCCGACAGCTGCCCGGTTTCCGACGCAGTCACTAGGAGTTCAAGCAACTCACTTCGGTTCTCCTCCTCCTGCCAACAGCCTGTAGCCCTAGGCAGTCACTCCGAGTCCAAGTGACCCGCCCTGTTCCTCCTCTTCCTCAGGGTAGCCCCCCGGGTGTTCAGGAGCAGTTGCTCCGAGACCAAGCGACCCACTGCGCTCCTCCTCCAGGCAGGCCACTGGTGTTCAGGAGCGGTCGCTTTGAGTCCAACAACTCACCACTTGTCACCTCCTCTGAGCAGCCACCCGGAGCTCTGATGCAGTCACTCCTAGACCAAGCGTCCCACCGCTCTCCTCCTCCAGGCAGGCCACCGGTGTTCTGGAGCAGTCGTTCTGAGTTCAAACAGCTCGCCACACAGCTCCTCCTCTGGCAACTGCCTGTGGCTCTGATGCAGTCACTCCTAGGTCAAGCAACCCGCCGCTCTCCTCCTCTTCCTCCGGGCAACCTCCCGGTGTTCTGGAGCGCTCGCTCTGAGTTCAAACAGCTCACCACGAAGCTCCTCCTCTGGCAACTGCCTGTGTCTTTGATGCAGTCCCTCCTAGACCAAGCGACCCGCCGGGCTTCTCCTCTTCTTCCGGGCAACCCCTCGGTGTTCAGAAGTGGTCGTTCTGGGTCTAAACAGCTCGCCACGCAGCTCCTCCTCAGGCAGCCGCCCGGAGCCCCAGTGGTTGCTCCGAGTCCAAGCGCTGTGCTGAGCCGCCTCCTCTACGATGATCCCAGTTGTCCGTGTTTACCGCTCCAGTGGGAGGGAGGGGCGTCTGGCCGAGCAACTCTACTTCACAAAGTTCCCTGTGTTCCGGGGTTACTGCCCCATCCGGGACGCCTCCCCAATGGGAGAGACTCACCCAGCGGCTTTGAGTTGGTCCCAAGTCTCTCACTATCTCTTCTTTTGAATCTTGAGTCCTGGAGCGACGTGAAATGCAGCCGCCCTCTAGTCCGCCATCTTGGCCCCCCTCATTTGATATTTTCTGATAAATGTGAACATGGGCTAACCCTGAACCCAGTAATTCTATTCTTAAGTGTATGCCTCAAATAACTCACACATGAACAGAAGACAGGAAAACAATTTTTATAGTAAAACTTTTAATAACAAAACCAAACAAAACAGAAAAACAAATTCTCAAATTCTCAACAAAGGTAAAATGAAAAATAACTCTAGTATATTTATAGGTTTGTTTGCTATTTAATATAACAATAATTAATTTCAACCACAATAAACAACATGGATAAAACGTTGGCCCATAATTTTTGTTCTCAAAAATCATTCACAGAATACTATAAGTAGTGTGACTCCATTCATATGAAGTAAAACCTATGCACATGTAAATAGCCCATATTGATCAATACAAATATGGATGATAGAATTCTAAAGGAGAACACATGTATGACTCACAAAACACACAGTCAAGGTCACTTTGAGTAGAGAGGTATGTGTATAACTTTGGGGAGAGAAATGCAAGCCAAATAAATAGTAATGTAATGTTATTTTTCTTAAATTGGATTGTGGGTCCATGGCTTTTATGAAATTGGCTTCTTATATATTTATACATATACACACACATTTATTTCCTCTTCATTAAATGTAATTTTTAAATAAAGGAGCATTTTTGCATTTCAAAAATAATTCTTCTCTTAGCAACTTATTTCTTTGCTGTATCATTTTTTGTCTCTCATTCATAAATTGCATCTGACAAGAACCCTCATGGTGACATGGGAAAATGAAAATACAGAGAACTTTAAAGTGGTGTGTAGTCATTTAATACATACAGTGAATAGAACTTCAGGTGTCTACATGAGCCAATTATACTCCTTTATGTAACTCAGTGTAAGGAAAGTGTCCTTTAAGGATTGAAAATGACAGTATACAAACTTGAGAATCTTATATTTACTTATCTTTTTTATTTTTACAGGCTGCATTTTGATTCATTGTACACAAATGGGGTACATCATTTTGTTTCTGTGGTTGTGCACAATGTAGAGTTCCTCCATTCTTCTCTCACCCCCTGCCCACTCCTCCTCCATTATATATCATCATCCACTTATCAGGAAAAACATTTGGCCTTTGGTTTTTGGGATTGGCTCATATTTAGGTATCTTTTTAAAGGAAAACTAGATAAGGTTGAGACTAAATAAGTAAGCATAGAAAGCACTTTGCTAGTTCTTTCAAAGTTAACTTCATTTTTCTCTTACATTTTAAGCATCTATGATAATTCATAGATGATGGTAATCTTTAAGTTTAAAATTATAATATCCCAATGATGTCAACCTAATAGGCACACAAGAAATACCCTTGGATCATGGTAAGAAGGACTTTCTTTGTGTTAATCTTTCAAGCAGGCTACTCATGTGTTTAATTTGACAGGAAATCGATGACTTGACCTCTTCATGGATTCTAGAATGTGGTAAGCTTATCTGACCTCAAAGGCACGTTGAAAATCAATTTAGAATTTTATCTTCAATCAGGTGAATGCACTACATTGAAAATGAAGACACATCTGACTGTCTTTTTAAAGACTTAATCCAATTTAAAAACCAAACAAATTGGAATCTGGACTGGGTAGTGAAAGAGGAGCCCCTGAGATAACAAGAGTTAACGGGAATCTCTCTCTCTCTCTCTCTCATAAACAGCTGAGGAGAATGGAAGCAATTCTTTCCTAGCACCCTTTTACTTAGGCTATGGGAAAAGTCTGAAAATAATATCCAAAAATATATTCAGGAACTAGCCATGTAAAAGATTTTTCCTAGAAAGTATTTCAAATTCCTTAAGATACATGTTCCAATTTTATGCTCTGGCCATATTGACATTTTGGAGTATGCTAATTTTTGCTTGTTTCTTAAGCATTTATAAATAGGAGATGTTGTTTTGTTTGTTTGTTTTGTTTTGTTCCTGGCTGGGAATGTAGCTCACTGGTAGAGAACTTTCTTAAATTGCATGAGGCCCTGTGTTTGATCCCCATAAGTATGAAAAAAAATATTTTAAAAATTCTATTAAAAACATCATAGTGATGAAACTATGACACTTTATTTCTTTGCTTGCCTGTTTTAGTTTTGCATTACTTGATTTTAGATGAAAACCCAAATTCAAATGAGTTATGAAAATACCAGCTTTCTAAAAATGTCACTTAAAAAATTGAAGAATTTTCTCCCTTCAAAGGAGAATATGCTAAGGTTTTTACAAAGCTCATCTGAGAAATTTTCAAAGCTTGATTACTTTGTCCCGTCCTAGAACTTATGTTTGGGTTGCTATATTTGTTAGTTTTCTTGATTGTTAATTCAAACATGCATTAGTCATGCACCTGTTTACCCCTGGAGTCAAATCACTGACATTTCCCATGTTTACCTCAGTTTAAATGAACTACTGTAATTAGATTTAGATTTTGACTGAACATATATTTGGAAGATTTCCAAGACTTGAGATCACTAGATAACAGTTAAATAATGATTTTTCAACATGGAAAACAGCAAACTAGCCTGTGAATTAAAAGAAAATGAAACTGGGGGACATATTTTTTTCATTCTAGTTGAAGATTTTGAAAGAATAAAAAAGCATTTTATCATTTTGCTTTCATTTTAACTTGGAGCCCTAGTCATTCAAAGACTCCCAGTTGGATCAGGGCATAGTGGCACAGGATTGTGATAACAGCTACTCCAGAAATGAGGCAGGAGGATCAAAGTTCAAAGACAAAAGATAGCAGAGTGAAACAGACATTATTACCTCATGTACATGTATGACTGCATGACCGATGTGATCCTGCAATAAGTACAGTCAGAAAAATGAAAGATTTTACTCTACGTGACCTAACAAAATGTATAAATGCTTTCTACTGTCATGTACAACTATGAGAATGAATAAAACAAAAAATTTAAAAAACGTTCAAAACCAGCCTGGGAAACATAATGAGACTCTGTCTCAAAAATACAAATGAAAATAAAAGTGCTGGGTATGTAGCTCAATGGAAGAACACTTGACTAACATGAGTGAGGCCCTGGGTTCAACACCCAAAACAGAAAACAAACAAACAAACAAAACTCAGTCAACAGCACTCAATAGCAATTGTAGTTAATGATCAGCTCATGAGGATGAAGGCAGCTTGGGTGTCTTGGGCTAACTTTTATGGTGGAACTACTTCAACCTATAATTGTTCTATACAGTTCCTCACATAATTTTTTCTTTCAATGACTTAGGTAATCTGCTTTGTTCCACTTCATTCCTCATATTTCTTATGCAAGATTTTAAGTTTTTTATTCATGACAACAAAAGAGTTACAGTGATCTTGTTTATTTGTAGGATATAACATGGTTCTAATCATGTCAGAAATGAATTAATTTAATCAAGGAAAAGATATATTGTAAAGCTTTTAGACCCATATGTTATATATGTATAAGTTTTATATGTTATATATATATGTATATATATATAAAATCATGCTTAACAAGTTCAGATTGTAAAAATATGTGACCATTAGGTCATATTTACACAAACATGTCCAACATTAAACTATTCCTGTGTACATTAGGATATAAGCAACAATTTATAGTGGGAAAAAGATGAATCATGATGATTCTTAGGACTGTGAAGTATCCCGTATCTTCCTCTATATTTGTAGGAAAAAATCTACTTTTAATAAAGTTGATCATGACCAAATCAGACTCTTCTAACTTTAAGATATTCCAAATATAAGGTTCTTCCTATCAATAAGCAGACTTTTCTTATTTGACTGACACCTGACACTTCTATCCTCTAATGTAGAATGTGTTTAAAATACTAAAAATACTGGTAAAGGTAAATCAATTTAGATTCCTTGTCTGAAAGATTCTCTTTAGATTGTAGGGCCAGCATTACGAAACAAGGGAAACACAGCAATTAAAAAAATGTTCAAATTAATTTTGTCATTAATTATTGTGTTTCAACATTGAAGGCACTATATTAATGGATAAAATTTCTCTTTTTCATTTTAACAACTGAAGTTTATATATTTCAACAGATAATCTTAAGAACTCTAATAATTTTTGTTCAATAGATAGAGATTACTCCAAATGCACTTTTATCAAAATTATTAAGTAAAGAGTGCCTTTAAATGATCTTTAATTTCTTCATAATATTAATACACATGGTAAGGTATGCATGGATATTGAACAAATGACAGTATATGAAATTCAGCAAATGGTTTCTAGTTTTTATTTTTATTATTTATTTTTATTATTTTATTTTATTATTTGTTCTAATTAGTTACACATGACAGCAGAATGCATTTTGACTCATTGTACGCAAATGGAGCACAACTTTTCATTTCTCTGTACATGATACAGTCACACCATTTGTGTGATCATAAATGTACATAGGGTAATAATGTCCATCTGATTAAACCATATTTCCCCCACATACCACGTCCCCTCCCCTCACTCCCCTCTGCCCAAACAAAAGTTCCTTCATTCTTCTCTCACCCTTCCCCATAATGGATCAGCATCCACATATCAGAAAATATTTGGCTTATAGTTTTTTGGGTTTGGCTTATTTCACTTAACATGATATTCTCTAGACCCATCCATTTAGCTGCAAATGCCATTGTTTTATTCTCTAAGACTGAGTAATATTCCATTGTGTACATATACCACAGTTTCTTTATCCCATTCATCTATTGAAGGGCATGTAAGTTGGTTCCACAGTTTAGGTATTGTGAATTGAGCTGCTGTAAACCTTGATGTGGCTGCATCACTATAGTATGCTGATTTTAAGTCCTTTGGGTATAGACTGAGGTGTGGAATAGCTGGGTCAAATGGTGATTCCATTCCAAGTTTTCTAAGGAATCTTCATACTGCTTTCCACAGTGGCACCAATTTTCAGTCCCAGCAGCAGCATGGAAGTCTAGAAGGAACCACACAGTCAACCTCGTCCCGATTGTCACCACAGCTGCCACTAGAGTCACTACCACCCTCTAGTCGGCATGTGCTAATTGTGAGCAGTGACCAAAGGACAACCCTCCCCTCCACACACCCTCCTTCCTTTCACCACCAATGCCAGCCCTGCCTGAGGCATGGGTCAGAAGTGTAGGTCACCCTCTCATCTCACCCGCCCGTCCATGGTTCCTGACCATGGAGGACACAAAACTGGAGTTCTCCTCCCTCCCCCAGTGCAAAGGAGATTAGTGCTTTATCTGAGGTACATGTGATATAGATTTTTCCTCCCATTCTGTAGGCTCTATCTTCACATTTTTGATTGTTTTCTTTGCCGAGAAGAAACTTTTTAGTTTGAATCCAACCCATTTATTGATTCTTGCTTTTATTTTTGTGCTTTAGGAGTCTTGTTAAGGAAGTCTGGTCCTAAGCTGACATGATGAAGATTTGGACCTATTTATTCTTCTATTAGGCACAGGGTGTCTGGTCTAATTCTTAGGTCCTTTATCCACTTTGAACTGACTTTTTGTGCAGGGTGAAAGATATGTTTAATTTCATTTTGTCGCATATAGATTTCCAATTTTCCCAGCACTATTTATTGAAGAGGCTATCTTTTCTCCAGTGAATATTTTTGGCATCTATATCTAGTATGAGATAACTGCATTTTTGTGGTTTTGGTCTCTGTGTCTCTTCTATTCTGCACCGTTGGTCTACCTGTCCATTTTGGTGCCAATACCATGCTGTTTTTGTTACTATAGCTTTGCAGTATAGTTTAAGGTCTGGTATTGTGATGCCTCCTGCTTCATTCTTCTTGTTAATGATAGTTTGGTTATTCTGGATCTCTTATTTTTCCAAATGAATTTTATGATTGCTTTTTCTTGTTCTATGAGGAATGTCATTGGGATTTTTATAGGAATTGCATTGAATCTTTGTAACACTTTTGATAGTATGGCTATTTTGACAATATTAATTCTGCCTATCCAAGAACATGGGAGAATTTCCATCTTCTAAGGTTTTCTTCAGTTTCTTTCTTTAGTGTTCTGTAGTTTTCATTGTAGAGGTCTTTCACCTCTCTTCTCAGATTGATTCTCAAGTATTTTATTTTATTTTTTTGAGGCTATTGTGAATGGGGTATTTTCCTAATTTCTCTTTCAGAGGATTCACCAGTGATGTATAGAAATGCATATGATTTACGGGTGTTGATTTTATATCCTGCTACTTTGCTGAATTCATTTATTAGATCTAGAAGTTTTCTGGTGGAATTTTTTGGATCTTCTAGATATAGAATCCTGTCATTGGCAAATAGTGATAGTTTGAGTTCTTTTCCTATTCATATCCCTTTAATTTCTTTCATCTCTCTAATTACTCTGGCTAGAGTACCAAGAACTATGTTGAATAGAATTGGTGAAAGAGGACAACTCTGTTCCAGTTTTTAGAGGGAATTCTTCTAATCTTTCTCCATTTAGAATGATGTTGATGTAGACAGGTTTTACAATGTTGAGGTATGTTCCTACCATCCCTAGTTTTTCTAGCGTTTTGAACATGGAGGAGTGCTGTATTTTGTCAAACGTTTTTACTTCATCTCTTGAGATGATCATGATTCTTGTTTTTAAATCTATTGGTATGATGAATTATGTTTATTGATTTCCATATATTGAACCAAACCTGCATCCCTGAGATGAACCCCACTTGATTGTGGTGCACTATCTTTTTAGTATGATTTTATATGCAATTTGCCAGAATTTTATTGAGAATTTTTGCATCTATGTTCATCAGGGATATTGGTCTGACGTTTTCTTCCCCTGATATGTCTTTCTCTGGTTTTGGTATCAGGGTGATATTAGCCTCATACAATGAATTTGGAAGCGTTCCCTCTTTTCTGTATCATAGAATAATATGAGGAGTATTGGTGTTAATTCTTCTTTGAAGGTCTTGTAGAACTTGACTGAGAAGCCATCTGGTCCTGGGCTTTTCTTGGTTCATCCACTTTTGATAGCATTTTCTATTTCATTACTTGAAATTGTTTTGTTTGAATCATGTATGACTTTCTATTTTAGTTTAGGTAGGTCGTATGTCTCTAGAAATTTGTCAATGTCTTTGACATTTTTTGTTTTGTCGAAGTATAAATTTTCAAAACAGTTTCTAATTATCTTCTGTATTTCAGTTGTGTCCATTTTGATGTTTCCTTCTTCATGATGTATTTTAGAAATTTGGGTTTTCTCTCTTTTTCTCTTTGTTAGTGGGGCTAGGGGTTTATTGATTTTATTTACCACATGCACCTCAGATAGAGCAGTAATCTCCAGGTTACATATAAAGAGCTCAAAAAACTTAACACCAAAAAAGAAAAAAACTATCAATAAATGGGCTAAGGAACTTAACAGACACTACACAAGAAAGAAATACAATCATCAACAAAGATATAAAAAAATTTCATCATCTCTAGAAATTAGAGAAATCCAAATCAAAACTAACCTAAGATTTCATCTCACTCCAAGCAGAATGGCAATTATCAAGAACACAAGCAATGATAATTGTTGGGGTGGATGTGTGGAAAAAGGTACACTCAAACATTGCTGGTGGGGCTGCACATTGTTGCAACCCCTCTGGAAAACAGTATGGAAATTCCTCAGATAACCTGGAATGGAACCACCATTTAACTCATTTATCCCACTCCTTGGTTTATACCCCAAGGACTTAAAATCAGCATATTGCAGTGACACGGCCACATCAATGTTTATAGCAACTCAATTCACAATAGCTGAAGTACGGAACTAACCTAGATGCCCTTTGTCATATGAATAGATAAAGAAACTGTGGTACATATACACAATAGAATATTACTCAAACTTAAAAAAGAATGAAATTCTGGCATTTGCAGATATATGGATGTAGCTGGAGAATATCATGCTAAGGGACATAATCCAAATACCACAAACTAAAGTCTGAATATTTTCTCTGATAAGTGGGTGTTAATCCATAATGTGTTGGAGAATGAAGGAAGTTTGGATTGTGCAGATAGGAGTGAAGGAAAGGGAATGGGTGTGAGGATAGGAAGGATGGTGGAATGAGATGGACATTATTACCCTATATAGATGTATGAATATGCTACTAGTGTGACTCTACACCATGTACAGCCAGAAGAAGGAGAAGTTGTGCTCCCCTTGTGTACAACGCATCAGAGTGCATTCTACTCTCATGTATAACTCATTAGAACAAATTTAAAAATTAAAAAAAACTACAGTGATGTAGCCACATCAATGTTTATAGCAGCTCATCTCACAATAGCTAAATTATGGAACCAACCTAGGTGCCTTTCAATAGATGAATGGATAAAGAAAATGTGATACATACACACACACACATATATATATATACATATATACATATATATCATAGATACATATATATATATATATATGAGATGAGATATTACTCAACTTTAAAGGCAAAAGAAATTATGGCATTTTCTGGTAAATGGATGAAGCTGGAGAATATCATGGTATGCAAAATAAGTCAAACCCAAAAAACCCAAGACTAAATGTTTTCTCTGATATGTGGATACTAATTCACAATAAGTGGGGTTGCTAGGGAAGAATAGAGTTACTTTTATTAGGTAGAGAGGAGTGAAGGGAGGGGAAGGGGTATGGGGGTAGGTAGGATAGTAGAGTGAAACAGACATTATTTCCTCAGGTATATATATGACTGCATGACTGATGTGATCCTGTAATATGTACAATAAGAAAAATGAGAAATTACGTTTCATTTATGTATGATTTACCAAAATGTATACATGCATTCCACTGTCATCTACAACTAATTAGAACAAAAAAAATTTTTTTTAAATAAATAAACCCTATCCACACACACGCCCCCCCCAAGAAAAAAAATGCCAAGGAGTGGAGGTACCCTATGAGAGGAGAAATGCAGGAAAGTTAACCTGGAAAGTTCTTAGGTCCATATTCTTCTAGGATGAAAAGCCAGGTATGAACTTTAGGTTAGGTTCACTAAGAGACTTTAAAAACCCACGTTTCTTGGCTACATATACTGCAGAAACATGGAATAACCCATATAATTTGCATAAGACAAATTATAAGCAATCTTTATTAACCAAACTTTCAACAATTATTTAGATATTTAGTCTTGGCTCTTGGCAGATAATCCAGTTGAAAATATCATGGTTTTTATTTTCCTATGACTGAGGAATTTATTGATGTCAGCTTATAAACTGCAGGGAAAGTTCTTGTCGTGGACGTGCAGGGATCTCCAGAAGTGCTGCCTGTGTTACTGCAGACGTCATGGAACACTGGAGTAAAGTGCAGAGATACTGCTTTTTTTTTAGAAATATTAACAATACAGATGATGTGACCACTCCAGACTCCAGGTGCTTACCTGTCCACTCTGGTGCCACAGGCAGTTTGAAGAGAACACACAAAGATGATGGTTTTGGAACCATGCAAGTGACAACTGAACAGAATGACTGACTCAAGAGGAACATAATAGAGGGGGTGAATTTCCATTTGGAAAGGAGAAAAATACTAGAAATAACAATAATAATGTAAAATGGTAAGAACACAAGTAGTTTCCTTTCAATTTGCTGTTGCTTCCAGACACGTTTCTTGTTGAGCAACATTTTAAGAAGTTGTTGGACTTCTGCAGTAGATGGCACTGATAGTCTTACTCTTTTTGTTTTTAAACACTTTATCATAAACCAAAAATTTGGACTTGAAAAGAGATATTATTGCAATAATGTACTTTTCATTCTTAAAATTTATTTGTATGATATTTATTTGTATGTTATTACTTTAAAGAAAATGCAAGTTAGGGGGTTCTAAATAGAATATAAAATTTGTTCTAAATAGAATATGATACACCAGTATAGCATTATTTTTTTCTGTAAATGAAGTCCTCCAAAAAGAAAGTGCCTTGCATCATTTTTGAAAAAAAAAATTAAATCCTCATGACCTCTAAATCAGTATGCAGAACACTAAAGAGTTCTTAATCTTTTTCTGTATTTTTGTTTTTAAACTTTTATAAATTATCTTAAATGAAATGGATGAGGCTTAATGAAAAGTTTACTAAGTTATTTGAAATATGGAACATTTATCCCATTTTATGTGGTCTTAATGATTCTGTGAGATTATTCCAGCTCAGACAGAAGCTTTCCTTTGAAGATGAATTTTTGGGGGGAATGTGATTTGCATGTGTTTTTAGTGGTTTTTGAATTAGGGACTCAATCTGTTCTGCAAATTGAGTTAATCCAAACATCACCATGTAATTTGCATTAGCAGTCACATTATGAATCTTTAGTTCTTCATATTTTAATTTATATGTACAATAGTTGTTTGAGGAAAAATATTTTTGCAATTTTAAGTATGATGTGAGGGAAGTTTTTAACTTTTTATAGTTCATGACCTTAGAGGTAGCACAAACGAAACTGTGTATCTCAATTTTCTCAGTACTCTCTTGTAGTGCTTTACTGATGGGAATGAAATCTGTGCATTACCATAGTACCAATAGCAGTATGCAAGGTGACTTATTACACCAAGCTACTTTCTTTCTTTCTTCCCTATGACGTAATAAGACAGAAAAAAATCATTTATCCAGCATAGTGAAACAGTGAAAATTTATTGAAATTAATATGTTAATTAAGAGTTAAGTCCTATTGAATCATTTGGTATTCTTCCAATTTTCCATCTTCTCTCCTGTCTTACCACTCTGAAAATAGCATATTGCTAATCCCATCCTGGTCCAGTGTCCTACTGTGTGATTATGACATTTGGTGTAGAGATCTAGGGAAGCCAAGATTGCATTTGATGTTCAAAAAATTCCAGCTTTCCTGTAGGTAGATCATTATTGAACAGGTCAGCAAACATCTCTTGCAATCTCCATCAATAATCTATGATGCCTCATTCAGTAGAAACAGCTTGAAATAATCTTCATAAAAGCAAATTTAGGTTTTAAAATGAGGCAGTTGAGGGTTTTTAAAAATCTTTTAAAATTTATTTTATAAAAATGCATATCCTCTCTGGCTGTCTGGTAAAAATAGTAATTTGGCTGATGATACTAATTTGTAGTTGGTAATTTTTCTCTTTTTCTCACCACAATCATTTCTATGTTGTCACTAAAGACATATACTAAAGATGATATACTAATGATAGTCTCAAACACTATAAAACAGGACTCTCGTCATCTTGCATACAATGTTAATGGGGCAAAACATGAGGTTTACCCTTTCCTGTAGGAACATTGAAAGTCCCCCCAACACCTTAGATCTGTTTATCCACTTAATGTTCAATTAGCTTTTCTGTAACTCTACCTATTCTTTGTTCTATTTGGTCTCATTTCTGTACTGCTTTTATTTCAAGTGATGTTTTGTGATAGATCATTATGATTAACTTAATCATGATTTATTTTTTAGAGTATTTGAACAATGCATTTGAGGACCCAATTTTAACTTTAAACATGTAACATTAAATACATAATCCAGGCACAGAACTTAAAGTGAAATTGCATCAAAATATAGGCAAACTGCATTTCTATCCATTTGAAAGTGTGACACTTAAATACTGAAAATATTCAAACTGGAATGGCAGTGTTCTTATCTTCTAATTTCAGTTAATTGGTCATGTTAATTTGTTATCCATTAGATATTTGAAACATAGTTATTTTTCTTTATTTATATACACTCTGTGATGGAAATGTTAGACTGGTAGTTTTTGCTATCAATTCTCAACCACTTAACTTTTAGAGCAAAATACTCATTTCAGGGAGATTTTTGTACTTAGAGTCTGAGTTAGAAGTAACGTCAGAAAATGTTCAAGCATGTCATTTAAGAAAATATTAGGTTCTTAATTTTCTTATTACCATGATAATTTAAGGGAATTAGAAGTATTTAACTGCAATCTTGAATTATAAATTTAAGATGTATCTACCAGGATCTTGGGAAGTCAAGGAGCAGTTCCCTGGTGGACTGCTTTTTAAATAGTTGGCTGAATCCATAATTTCATAACATAGCTTCCCTTCAATGTTTACTTTACCTTTGTCTATTCATTGATAAGAACATATTAGAAAGTCGCTAAGAATTACTAAAATATTTTAATTTATTTTTTCTTGATTGTAAAAGTAAGATTCTAGGGTATTTGAATGCTGGATTTTCTTTGTTTTTCCCATCCATGGCAGCATTTAAAAAAAAAAAAACTCACTCAAGATATCCAGATTTATATATTAGCTCCTTCTCACAGGGAGTTGCTATACCTCATAGTTCAAAGTGTATTCTATAGATCAGTAACATACTGACATGTAATTGAAATTTACTATACAGCAATTATGATTGAAGAAGAAAACATTACAGTGTCTGTTTACCTTTGTATAAGCAATTGCTTTCATTACTCTGCTTTTAATATTTGTACTTGGATAAAATGCTTATGTATGTATAGGAATGTTATAGTGCAAAATGCTGCTAGCCTAGGCACGAAGTTTTAAACTTACTTTGTGAAGACTAGTGGTTGTATTAAAACTGTTGTGCCATTTTACCTCAAAAAAAAAAAAAAAAAAAAAAAAGAAAGAAAGAAAGAGAGAGAGAGAGACCCTATCTTGGTAAACTATGTTAGCCACTGATCTTTCATTCTATGTGCTTCAGGCCTCATTCACCTGGCTTTCATTCAAAGAATTGTTGGTCAGTCCTCCCAGGTTCTGCTTCAAAGTGATGTACTTTAAAATGTCAAAGAATTAGCACAAACCTTGAGTGCTTGCAAATTCACATATTCTTTTTTTCCTCTATTTCTAGAAATATGTCACTATCTAATTTAATTAGCAGGAAAATTCGCAAATTTATAGGTGTTATCTTTTTCTTTACCTATTCTTACAATTTAAAAATCACTATGAGAGAAAAGGAAGTAAATATCAGAATGAAGAACCATAGGAAATAAATATCATAAATTTTCCATAACATGCAACCCAGGATAGGTTAAAGCGAAGGACTGGGGGCAATAGTGTTTGGCGTTCTAACACTCACTGGAGAAAAGTATGTAGTGGTGCCTACCTTACTAACTCCTACTAACTCAGAACATGAAGTAGCACCCAAGGCATGAAAAAAAAAAAAAAAAAAAAAGAAAAGAAAAAGAAAAACCCAAAATTAAGAGGTTGCTGTAGGGACTATACCTACATCCATTTATCAATTCAAATCTTGATAGATCTATATGTATTCCTCTATATCTATTTGTCCATTTTTTAAGGAAAATACTTCTGAAATAAATATCATTATAAATGCATATTGTAGGGGCGAGCTCTAAACAGAATGCTCTTGCCAAAATACTTTGCAAACTCTGCTTGCTTTCACTTTCTATCAATAATAATAGGTTATCATTCTGTACTTTTGCATAAAATACCTTTATCATTTGTTTAGTTTTGTTCTGTTTGTTTGCTTCCATTTGAAGTCCCAATATAATAAAAATGAAAGTGAACAAGCATTTACCTGATGATCAGGAAATAATCAGTTAGGTATTTTTCATATTTATTGGTTATTGGCATGTTTGGTGTATTTGTGTCTTTGCTCTTTAGGAAGTAACTAGAATTACTACTCATTCTTGTTTATACGCAAATTGTTTTATTAAAATGTGTGTCATAAAACTTATGACAAATTAAGAATGGTCACTCATCTAATGTAGCAATTTTGTTTGCAATATAAGAATGTTATTGATTGCTTTTTGGTTAATTCATGGATTTTTAATATTATACTTTAAAGCATCTTACTTAAACCTATGATTAAATACAGACTCACACAAGTTTCTTTCATTACTTTTCTTGCTTTTAAAGTGCTGGCATCTGGATATATTCAAGGACTAAAGAAACTATGGTCGTAATGAATGAAAAAATGTGGAATCTCAGTAGATAAATGGAAACTATAAAACAAGAACCAAATGGAAATTCTAGAATTGCATATGATGGCATGCATCCACAGTCCCAGCTACTAAGGAAGCTGAAGTAGGAGGGTATCCTCAGTCTAAGAGTTTGCTTGCAGTCAGTTTCTATTGACTTCTTTTCTCCTGATTATTGCTCAGATTTTATTTTCCTTTTTTGTAATTTTTTATTTTTTGACTAGGCTAGTCCTTTACCAGAGAGCTGCATAACCATCCCAGTCGAGTATTTGTTAAATTGTACACTAGCTGTCTCCTTAATGCATTGTAGAGATGCTGGATTTAGTTATGTTCCTCTGAAGGGGGTTGGATTTTGTTTTTATCAAGTAGGCTGGGTTCACATTTCAAATTGTACCTGGAGTCTCCAAATTCCACCTGCTGCTTTTTTCAGACTGCCTAGTCTTTCCCACAATGTGTAACACGGTGGGCAGCCAAGGACTTAAGTGGATCGAATGCACATATTTGGAACCTTGCCTGCCTCTGTGACTCTGTCTCAGGATTTTCCTCCTGCTCCTTTCCCCAGCCCTGACCTCTGTCCCACGTCATCTCCAGCCTGCAGCTTTCTGTGGTGCTGGGATGCCCAGGCTGAGGAGCCCCTGAAGCAGAGAGCCCCAGTGTGTGCCTCGCTGCTCACCCTCATCCTTCAGGGTTGGCCGGCTTCCGGTTGCACGTGGCTACTGTCCAGCACCTTCCAATAGCGGCCCTTGAGGTTTTGCCCTGGTCCTCTGCAGGGCACGTCTGCCCTGAAGCTACTGAACTGTTCCTGGAGCCAGGTTTCTGCTGTAAGTTTACCAGTTTTTGTGATTCGACCATCATTGTTTTAATGTTCATTTCCCTGATTACTCGTGAGGTTCGCTAGTTAATTTCCCCCAATCTGGTGGGTAGGAAGCGTGTTTATCATTGTTCTAATTTACTTTGGTCTCGCTACTGCGATGTTGACTGCTTCTGCATGTATGATCAGCCACCTGTGCTTTCTCTTCTGGGAAACGCCTTTGCAGTTCTTTTGTTGGTTTTTTCTTATTGATATGCAGGAATTCTCCAAACACTCTGCACACTGAATCTTTCCCTGCTATCTGGAAAATATTTTCTCTCTGTGGATGGTCTTTCTATTTTCAGAACAAAAGTTCTTAGTTTTTAATTTAATCAAACATCAGATTTTTCTTTATTAAAAAAAAATAAAGTGCTGGCATCTGACTCTCTACCTTCAGTAGTCAATGAGGCATTCTTCACATTTGAGAGTAGCTTAGATTCTAGCTTTGTGTTCAGTGTGTTTCTTGTTCTTGTTCTTTTCTTAAACAAGAATTCTCAAAGATATAAAGAGGTTATATATTAAGTATGAAATATGAAAAAACTCACCAGTTTAATTTGCAAAATATATGTGTATATTTTGTATTTGTATTATATGAGTCCCCTCTTCAAGACATAAATTTGTTTTTTCTTCTTCTTTACAAATATGGTTTTCATTTTCTACCTATCCCTGATTTCTTTCTTTTCTCCTTCTGTATTTATTCTTTTTATTTTGCTTCCCATTTACCTTTCTTCTTTCTTAATTTTATTGGAATCATTTATTGACTTTTTAGGTAATTCTATATTTTTATTGATGCTGGCATGGAAGTTGCGAATTTTTCATGGTTTTTGCTTTATTTCTGCATTGGTTATGCATTTATTTGTTATTTTAGTGTCACTTGTTCTCTTATTTCTACACAATGTGGGTGGGATTGAGTCTGACAATTCAGGCACTGTGGGTGCATGCTCTGCCATTTAATTAACCTCCAGGTTTGGCTAAGGGAGAATGCTCCTTAACCTATCCATTACCCAACCCCACTCAAACCTAGATGTACATTTCAAATTAAAGAATTGAAGAAAAAAAAGAACTATAAGCAATGATCCAGCCACACGAAAACATGACTGAAGGGGTGGTTCTGATGACCTACTTCTGGATATTCTCTCCAGTCACTACAATGGAGAAAAATGACAACACTGTGCAGACCCTACACCCATGAGGGACCTAGCATATTTTATTCTCATACCCTGCAGACAGTATATTTTTGACAAGTCTAGAGTAGTAGCTTCAAAGCTTGCATCTCATATAATCTACTGTCTACAGCATACCAACTAACCTACCACAGGGAACCCAATCTTGGGAGACCCACAGAGGAAGTTGGAACTTCAGGCTCTAATACACTCAAAGTCATGTGAAAATCCAACAATCATACCCAGAGAAGACAAAGGAAAAATACACTCTTAAGACCATTTGAAATTATATCATATGCAACAAAATTGACTCCAACACAAAATTACTCTAAAGTGTGATCACTACACATTGGTTAAGGGGTAGAAGTATTAGAAGTTCTGGGCTTGAGAATAAAATCAGATACAAGTTTCATTATTTGGAGAATCATAAAAGCCTTTCCTTAAAATTGGTTTTGTGGCTATGGACTTTTACCATGAATGTGAGAACTTTAAAAAAAAAAATCCATACTTGCTTTATAAGATAGAGTTTGGTATGTTCCTCCAGAACAAATGTGACCTTTATCTAGGGAAATTATGTGAGTAGGGAATATACAGGGTCCCACCCAAAGGTGGTCCTTTCTTAGTGCTTGCTAGTGTTTGTGCTATTTCATGAAGCTGCAAACTGCTGTCATCTAGTGTTGCCTTTGAGATTTTTCTGAAATTGTGGTAGCTATAGACAACTATCTGAGCTGCTGGGCAACCTGAAACCAAAGGAGGGTAGATATAGGGATAATGAGTGTGTATCCCTCAGTAGTGTCTCCCACAGAGGGGCACGATTTGAGCATATACTCCCCTTATGACAGGTGTCTTGTTTCAGTGACTGAGTTCTTGGTAGTGGTCATTGGCAGTTCTGGTGCCAAGCCAGAGTGGTCAAGGTGAATTTTGTAGGTGTTAGAGATACAGGCCACCAGTCTCCAGGGGAGCAGTTGTTTCTCCTCAGTACCAGTTGCATGAAACTTTGGGATTCAGTGGGTAGGTGAACTGGAGTCAGGGTAAAGGGATCAAAATTGCTTTGATGGAGTAAGATTGCCTGAGTTCCTGTGGCTCCTGGGTGCTGCTGGGACCAGCACCACTTACCTGCTGCCTCTCTTACAGATTTGATTTCTCACTCCTCAACCACTCAGAGGTCAGTTGGAACACACTGGAAAGGGAAGTGACTGCTTGTGAGGCCAGCACATGAGGAGGTCAACCAAAATTTGGTTTTCCAGTAATAATCTGTAACATCAAAACAATAAGAGGATGCTCCATACCACCAGGAGCACATCAGAAAAAGATTCAGAGAGAGGCAAAGGAAACTTTATTTTTCTGTTGCCTCAGAATGAAAGCCATTTCAAAGAGCATATTTAAAAGAAAAGTAAACAGGGACTATCTCACCATGAGGCACTGTCCAAGAGATAGAGGCTACTTCCTAGAAGCCCTGGGCCTCTATCCATCCTTCTCTTTTTCTCTTATCAACCAGAGTCAGAAACTAAGAACTCTGGCTTCAGGCCTCAGAAAGCTCCACCCCCCCCCCACCAAAAGAATTAAATAAAAAAGCAAATGAATGAACAAATAAATTTAAAAAGAGAGAAAACAAATTTAAAAAAAAGAGACAGAAGAGAAAGAGAAACAGACTATTGCTTTAGGTTTTACAAGTCCCAGGGGAAGATAAAAGAACTTTAAGTACTGAAGAAGCACCAGGTCCCATAATGTGTTAGCCTTAGAATACTTGTTTATTCATAAGCAAAGCCCTAGATGTAGGGGAGAGAGAAAGGGGAAATAAAAGTAAAGAAATAAGTTATATACATGATAACATGATATTTATCATAAATATTTGAATCAATTAGAAATTGGAAATTCATACATTAATTTATATACTGAAGAATTCTTATAACAAAAAGATGGAATGAAAATTGGCCCCTGTGCCTCTACAACACAGGTTCCAGTGCAACTTTAACATTTATTAAAATGTACTAATGGACAAAATTTCATGGACTTAAGGCCGAGGTCAAAACTTCTGGCTATACCTGAGGATCCCTCTAACTTTAAACACTCTGCCTCTATGATCTTGAGAAGGTAACTAAATATTTTTTTAAAAAATAACTAACCTTGTCTGTTTTTCTCATAGTCATATGCCCATCACTGTAAAAATCCCCTGTTTAAAATAGATGCCCTGACATGAAAAATAAATTGAAATTAAAGTTTGAGGCATTTATAAATTGTCATGATGAACTAGAACTCCATAAGCTCTAAGATGATACTTAATGTGGCCCATTGTAAACTAAACAGAGCCTAAACAATTAAAATTTATTATAAAAATCCTACTTAAGGGGCAATTACCTCCTCTTCTCCTCCACTTAACAGCCCAAACTTTTATCCATTCCTAATTAAAGAAGAAAACAACAAAGATCTTCTAATGATGCATTACTACTCCCTTAACACTCATCCCTCCATTATTACCCACAGAAAATGTTTAAAATTATTACAACTATTGATGTATCAAGTTGAGCTATGTGAATATTTTGGTCCTGTAGAAATGGCTAAATGTTTTGGGCAAAGCCTGTTTCACAGTCTCCCAACTGCAGTTTGCCTCCACCTTTGAAGGACACAGTGTACCTGTCCAGGCTGCCAGGGGGCTATTCCACAGCTTTATGGTCACATGTGTAATCTTAATCTTTGCAGATATTAATAAACATTCACCTTTTCCAGGAGCAGTGTGATGACATTGCATCGAGGACCTCTTCATCCTCCTCTAAGGAGATTCATTTAATAAATGTATTAAACACATGTATCCCAGGTTTGAGGCCTGCCTGAGCAATTTATCAAGAACTTGTCTCAAACAGAAAATGCAAAAAAGAGCCTGGGAATGTAGCTCAGAAACAGAGTACTATTGGGTTCAGACCTCAGTCCTGCAAACATACTAATTAATTAATTAAAAAATTAATTACCTAATGTAAAAGTAAAGTAGTATGTTGGATGGCATCAATTTCTATGGAGAAAAATATGGCAAAATAAAGGGGATGATGCATGCTGGACATGGAGGATCGTGGTTTCATATTGTGTCTTTAGGGCAGACTTCTTTGAGGGGGATATATGAAGAGAGTTTGGATGAGTGATCAGTGAACCACAGGGAGAGCTGTGAAAGGCAATTTTCAAACACAGGCAGCAAGACCAATGACCCACAAAGAGGGAGTGCCCAGGGTGACTGAGGAGAGCAAGGAAGCTAGTGTGACTGTAGCACAATAGGCAAGGGAGGAGAAAGCAGAGAGGGAGCAGGGTGTGATAGCCTAGGGCTGGGGGGCATTATGTTGCATATTACTTTTGCTAAGAGTGAGGTTGGAAAATCTTGGTGGTCTGCATTGCAGAGGAATGCCATCCTACAAATTTAATGATCAATTAGCCAGGTAAGGTGGTGCACCCCTGTAATCCCAGCCACTTGGGAGGCGGTAGGAGATCTCAGGGTCAAAACCAGCCTCGGCAACAATGAAGTGCTAAGCAATTCAGTGAGACTCTGTCTCTAAATAAAAGAGGGCTGGGGATGTGGCTCAGTGGTTGAGTGTCTCTGAGTTCAGTCCCCAGAACCCCTCAAGAAATAAAAAAAAAAAAAGATTAATTAAGCTACTGTATGAAGAATAAACTGAGAGGAAGGAGGTTAGCATAGAATTGCAAAACAGAGAAATGAGTTAGAACCCTGTGTAACACACCAAGAAGGAGACCGTGGCAGCTTGGGTAAGGGTGGTGGTGAATGCTATATGTGGTTCAAGGTCAGAATCAGGATGCATTTTGAATATGCAGTGGTTTGATGGCAGCACCATCAGGGTTTGCTTAGATTGAGTACGTGAACGATATGTCCATAAGTTCGAAGGTTCAGAAATAAGGTTCATAAGTTGGAAAGTTCAGAAATAAGTTTTCAAAACGTTATCTCAAATTCCATAAACTTCAAGTCTTACTTGACCAAACTCACAAAATTCCTTAATCAGTTTCTTTCTCAAATTTGATCCCCACCCTTGAGGTATTTTTGGTGATTAGTATTCTCTTCTATTGCCCTCCATAATCACCAGTGGTGTTAGAAGGGAGGTGAATCCCTTGGAGAACCAGCAAAGTTCATAACTGCTGCCACATGGCCTGTAGTTTTTCCTCTAAGCCCATCCCTATCACTGACTTCTATGGTGAACACTCTGTAGAGCTCAGCCATGTTGACAGTCTCCCTGGACTCTCTGCAAAGAGAGCTGCCTTAGGTCCTCACCCACCTTAAATTTTCTGTACTTACTCCTACAGACTTCCATTGGTGGATATTTAACCTGTATTTACGGTAATTATTACCATAGATTATCAGAAAGATAATAATTGGAAAAGTATAGAAGTTTCTTCCCTTAGCTTGATGGTAGAAGTTTTCTTGAGTTCCAACTGATTTTTCATAATCAGGTTCAATATCCCCAGGTAGGGATGAGATTGAATTGATAATAGACAGTCCCATTTCTTTGAGTAGAAAGAAGACATGAAAGGAATTTTCAGGTGTGCCACTGAAATCGTTTACTTTTGATCAATAAAACTGAATGGAAGCCTGAATATAATCTCCAGTTCTATTTGCTTTTATCACAATTTTTTTTGAGGTCCCATAGCTAAGCAATATATTCCTACTAGTTTTACAATAGATAACACTTCTGACAAGTAGTTTGAAATGGTACCAGCTGCCCAAGATGTTTTTCTGGAACTTGGAGGTAGCTCAGATATGTCAAAACACTCACCCTTCACTGGGGTTTTCACTGTGTTGAAACAGGAACCCATTTGTTAGAATGGTACCACTAGATAATTTGCTCAAATTCATGCTTTCTAAGTGATCAGGATGGGTGTATTATCAAACGGCTGTGATAGAAAATATTCCAATTATGCAGAGCCTGGGGCATATTCTTCCTCTATACTTCCTCTGGCAATCAGAGCCTATGGACTGCAGCTGGCACTGCCCTGAGAGGTGGGGAGAGAAGCCCATAGAAGGCAGGAATTGATGCCTCCCTATCCTTCCCTGGGTTGTATGATTTTTCTTCCTCTTCTCCCTTTCTTAATTCGTTGTAAAGTATTGCTCACTGGATTTCAAGAGTCCATTAAAAAATAATCTCTTCAAGAACCCTTGAGGGAGGTTTCAAGATGGCCGACTAGAGGGTGGCTGCATTTCATGTTGCTCCAGGACGCAGGATTCAAAAGAGGAGATAGTGAGAGACTGGGACCAACTCAAGGCCGCCGGGTGAGTCTCTCCCATTGGGGAGGTGTCCCGGATGAGCGGTAGTCCCGGAATGCAGGGAACTTTGTGAAGTAGAGTTGCCCGGCGAGACGCCCCTCCCCCCGCTGGAGCGGTGAACACGGACAACTGGGAACATTGTAGAGGAGGTGGCTCAGCACAGCGCTTGGACTCGGAGCAACCACCGGGGCTCCGGGCAGCTGCCTAGAGGAGGAGCTGCACGGCAAGCTGTTTAGACTCAGAACGACCACTTCTGAACACTGGGGGGCTGCCCCGAGGAAGAGGAGGAGCGCGACGGGTCTCTTGGACTACACCAGAGCTACAGGTGGTTGCCAGAGGAGGAGGCGAGTGGTGAGTTGTTTGGACTCAAAGCGACTGCTCCTGAACACCGGTGGCCTGCCTGGAGGAGGAGCACGGTGGGTCGCTTGGTCTCGGTGCAACCGCTCCTGAACACCCGGGGGGCTACCCTGAGGAGGAGGAGGAACAGGGCGGGCCACTTGGACTCGGAGTGACTGCCTAGGGCTACAGGCTGTTGGCGGGAGGAGGAGACTCGAAGTGAGTTGCTTGGCCTCCTAGTGACTGCATCGAAACACCGGGTGGCTGTCGGGAGGAAGAGGTGTGTGGCGGGTCTCTGGGACTCGGAGCTATTGTACGGGGCTCCAGGTGGCGGCTCAGAGGAGGTGCCGCATAGCCAGGCAATTAGGTGCAGAGCAGGGTCCCAGGACCTAGGTGGCTTCTTGGTGGAAGAGTTGCACAGAGACACGATTAGGGGTGGAGTGAAGGTTCCAGGACTGCGGGCAGATTCTCTGAGGAGAGGTAACCTAAGGAGACTCGTCTGCGAAGGGTGAGGCTCCCAGGCCCAGGAGGTAGGTCCGGGCCCCTGGGAACGTTGCAGAGGAAAGCAGCCCAGCCCAGGTGGTAGTTGTAGATTGAGGGGAACCACTAGGAGGGGAACTGACAAGTGAGACCTCCCCACAGGGTGAGTCTTCCCTGCCGGGTGAGGTTTTCCCACAAGGACGGTAAAACCAGAGACACAGGCACAAACAGGCCTTGCCTCAGCCCGCAGCCTAGTTCCCCTTTGGATGACCATTGGTCAACAAGTGGAGTCACCTCTGCCCACTAGCAGGGAATATACCCCACCTGAGAGTCACCACCCCTAGAGAGGCAGCTTCCTTGTGGAGCACCGCATTATCAACTTCCTCCAAGACTTCAGGCTACTGAAGGATAAGAGGGGATATACTAGCAATTCAGGGATATTATAAGTCAATAGAGAAAAATCTGCAATATCTTAATGATCCACTGATTCCTGAACGATATGAGAAAACAAGGGAAGAAAATGCCCCAAACAAATCTAGATGTTACATCAATAAAATCCAATGAAAGCATGGCAGAAGAAATGACAGAAAGGGAGTTCAGAATGTACATAATTAAAATGATCAGGGAAGCAAACGATGAGATGAAAGAGCAAATGCAGGCATTGAATGATGAGATGAAAGAGCAAATGCAGGCATTGAATGATTGCACCAATTGACAGTTAAAAGAGAAAATACAGGAAGCAAAAGATCGTTTCAATAAAGAGTTAGAGATATTGAAAAAAAAACCAAACAGAAATCCTTGAAATGAAGGAAAAAATAAACCAAATTAAGAACTCCATAGAAAGCATAACCAATAGGATAGAACAGCTGGAAGACAGAACCTCACATATTGAAGACAAAATATTTAACCTTGAAATCAAAGTTGAACAAACAGAGAAGATGGTAAGAAATCATGAACAGAATCTCCAAGAACTATGGGATATCATGAAAAGGTCAAATTTGAGAATTATTGGGATTGAGGAAGGCTTAGAGAAACAAACCAAAGGAATGAACAATCTATTCAATGAAATAATATCAGAATATTTCCCAAATCTGAAGAATGAAATGGAAAATCAAGTTAAAAGGCTTATAGGACTCCAAATACACAAAATTACAACAGACCCATACCAAGGAACATTATAATGAAAATACCTAACATACAAAATAAAGACAGAATTTTAAAGGCTGTGAGAGAAAAGAACCAAATTACATTCAGGGGGAAACCAATATAGATATCAGCAGGTTTTTCAATCCAGACCCTAAAAGCTAGAAGGGCCTGGAACAACATTTTTCAAGCTCTGAAAGAAAATGGATGCCAACCAAGAATCCTATACCCAGCAAAACTTACTT
The DNA here is from genome assembly GCF_902686445.1 of Sciurus carolinensis. NCBI lineage: Eukaryota > Metazoa > Chordata > Mammalia > Rodentia > Sciuridae > Sciurus > Sciurus carolinensis. Next base: position 69,982,201 of record NC_062223.1, read on the forward strand.
TCAAATTTGACGATGAAATAAAATCATTCCATGATAAACAAAAGCTAAAAGAATTTACAAAAAGAAAGCCAGCATTACAGAACATTCTCAGCAAAATATTCCATGAGGAAGAGATAAAACACAAAGAAGCAAATCAGCAAAGGGAGGAATTACCCTAAAGGAACTGTCAAATAAAGGAGGAACCAAGTTGTGTCAAATAAATAAATAAAATTAAAAAAATGAACCAAATGACCGGGAATACAAATCATATCTCAATAATAACCCTGAATGTTAATGGCCTGAATTCATCAATCAAAAGACATAGACTGGCAGATTGGATTAAAAAGAAAGATCCAACAATATGTTGCCTGCAAGAGACTCATCTCATAGAAAGAGATACCCATAGACTGAAGGTGAAAGGATGGGAAAAAACATAACATGCACATGGACTCAGCAAAAAAGCTGGAGTATCCATTCTCATTTCATGTGGACTTTAAGCCAAAGTTAGTCAGAAGGGATAAAGAAGGACATTTCATACTGCTTAAGGGAAGCATAAATCAGCAAGATATAACAATCCAAACATCTATGCCCCAAACAGTGGCTCATCCATGTATGTCAAACAAATCCTCCTCAATTTAGAAACCAAATAGACCATAACACAATAATACTAGGTGATTTCAACACGCCTCCCTCACCACTGGACAGATCTTCCAAACAGAAATTGAACAAAGAAACCATAGATCTCAATAACACAATCAATAATTTAGACGTAACAGACATTTATAGACTATACCATCCAACCAAGAGCGAATACACTTTCTTCTCAGCAGCACATGGATCCTTCTCTAAAATAGACCATATATCATGCCACAAAGCTAATGTCAGCAAATACAAGAAGATAGAGACACTACCTTGTATTCTATCAGATCATAATGGATTGAAGTTAGAAATAAATGAAAGAGCAAAAAACAGAAACTACTCCAACACCTGGAGATTGAACAATATGCTATTATATGATGAATGGATAACAGAAGATATTAGGAAGGAAATTAAAAAATTCTTAGAGGTAAATGAGAACAAAGAAACATCATATCAAAATCACTGGGACACTATGAAAACAGTACTTAGAGGAAGATTTATTTCATGGAGCGCATTTAATAAAAGAAGTAAAACTCAACAAATAAACGACCTAACACTACAGCTCAAAGCCCCAGAAAAAGAAGAACAGACCAACACGAAAAGTAGTAGAAGACAGGAAATAGTTAAACTGAGAGCTGAAATCAACGAAATTGAAACGAAAGAAACAATACAAAAAATTGACAAAATAAATAGTTGGTTCTTGGAAAAAACAAACAAAATTGATAAACCTTTAGCCACACTAACAAAGAGAAGACCAGAGAAAACCCAAATTACTAAAATTCGGAATGAACAAGGAAATATCACAACAGACACGAATGAAATACAAAACAAAATTAGAAGCTATTTTGAAAATCTATACTCCAACAAAATAGAAAATTTCGAAGACATCAACAGGTTTCTAGAGACATATGGATTGCCTAAACTGAACGAGGAGGACATACACAATTTAAATAGACCAATTTCAAGTAATGAAATAGAAGAAATCATCAAAAGCCTACCAACAAAGAAAAGTCCAGGACCAGATGGGTTCTCAGCCAAGTTCTACAAAACCTTTAAAGAAGAGCTCATTCCAATACTTCTCGAAGTATTCCATAAAATAGAAGAGGAGGGAACCCTCCCAAACTCATTCTATGAAGCCAATACTACCCTGATTCCTAAACCAGACAGAGACACATCAAGGAAAGTAAATTTCAGACCAATATCCTTAATGAACATCGATGCAAAAATTCTAAACAAAATTTTAGCAAATCGCATACAAAAACATATTAAAAAGATAGTGCGCCATGATCAAGTGGGTTTCATCCCAGGGATGCAAGGTTGGTTCAACATCAGGAAATCAAAAAGTGTAATACATCATATCAATAGACTTAAAGTCAAGAATCACATGATTATTTCAATAGATGCAGAAAAAGCATTTGATAAAATACAGCACCCCTTCATGCTCAAAACACTAGAAAAAATAGGGATAGTGGGAACATTCCTTAACATTGTAAAGGCTATCTATGCTAAGTCCATGGCTAATATCATTCAAAATGGTGAAAAACTGAAAGCATTCCCCCTAAAAACTGGAACAAGGCAGGGATGCCCTCTTTCACCACTTCTATTCAACATCGTCCTTGAGACTCTAGCCAGAGCAATTAGACAGACCAAGGAAATTAAAGGGATACGAATAGGAAAAGAAGAACTCAAACTATCCCTTTTTGTTGATGATATGACTATATACTTAGAGGAACCAGGAAATTCCACCAGAAAACTTTTAGAACTCATAAGTGAATTCAGTAAAGTAGCAGGTTACAAGAACAATGCTCATAAATCCAATGCATTTTTATACATAAGTGATGAATCTTCAGAAAGAGAAATTAGGAAAACTACCCCATTCACAATAGCATCGAAAAAAATAAAATACTTGGAAATCAATCTCACAAAAGAGGTGAAAAACCTCTACAATGAGTACTACAGAACACTAAAGAAAGAAATTAAAGAAAACCTTAGAAGATGGAAAGATCTCCCATGTTCTTGCATAGGAAGAATTAATATTGTCTAAATGGCTATACTACCAAAAGTGCTACACAGATTCAATGCAATTCCAATTAAAATCCCAATCATGTACCTTACAGAAATAGAGCAAGCAATTATGAAATTCGTCTGGAAGAATAAAAAACCCAGAATAGCTAAAGCAATCCTTGGCAGAAAGAGTGAAGCAGGGGGTATCACAATACCAGATCCTCAACTCTACTACAAAGCAATAGTAACAAAAACGGCATGGTATTGGTACCAAAATAGAAAGGTGGATCAATGGTACAGAATAAAGGACACGGACACAAACCCAAATAAATACAATTTTCTCATACTAGACAAAGGGGCCAAAAATATGTAATGGAGAAAAGATAGCCTCTTCAACAAATGGTGCTGGGAAAACTGGAAATCCATATGCAACAGAATGAAATTAAACCCATATCTCTCACCATGCACGAAACTAAACTCAAAATGGATTAAGGAACTCGGAATCAGACCAGAGACCTTGCATCTTATAGAAGAAAAAGTAGGTCCAGAGCTTCAACATGTCGGCTTAGGACCAGACTTCCTCAACAGGACTCCCATAGCACAAGAAATAAAAGCAAGAAATAATAACTGGGATAGATTCAAACTAAAAAGCTTTCTCTCAGCAAAGGAAACTATCAGCAATGCAAAGAAAGAGCCTACAGAGTGGGAGAAAATCTTTGCCAATCATACTTCAGATAGAGCACTAATCTCCAGAATCTATAAAGAACTCAAAAAACTCTACACCAAGAATGCAAATAATCCAATCGACAAATGGGCTAGGGAAATGAATAGACACTTCACAGAAGAAGATCTACAAGCAATCAACAAACATATGGAAAAATGTTCAACATCTCTAGTAATAAGAGAAATGCAAATCAAAACTACCCTAAGATTCCATTTCACCCCAATTATAATGGCGATTATCAAGAATACAAGCACAAACAGGTGTTGGCGAGGATGTGGGTAAAAAGGTACACTCATACATTGCTGGTGGGGCTGCAAATTAGTGCAGCCACTCTGGAAAGCAGTGTGGAGACTCCTTAGAAAACTTGGAATGGAACCACCATTTGACCCAGCTATCCCACTCCTTGGCCTATACCCAAAGGACTTAAAATCAGCATACTACAGAGATATAGCCACATCAATGTTCATAGCTGCTCAGTTCACAATAGCCAGATTGTGGAACCAACCTAGATGTCCTTCAATTGATGAATGGATAAAGAAACTGTGGTATATATACACAATGGAATATTACTCAGCCATAAAGAATGATAAAATTATGGCATTTGCAGGCAAATGGATGAAATTGGAGAATATCATGGTAAGTGAGATAAGCCAATCTCAAAAAACCAAAGGAAGAATGATATCGCTAATAAGTGGATGATGACACATAATGGGGGGTGGGAGGAGTTAGTGTTAGGGTTAGAGTTAGGGTTAGGGAGGGGGGCAGGAATGGAGGAAGGAAGGACTGTATAGAGGGAAAAGAGTGTTGGGAGGGGTGGGGGGAAGGGAAAAAATAACAGAATGAATCAAACAACATTACCCTATGTAAATTTATGATTACACAAATGGTATGCCTTTACGCCATGTACAAACAGAGAAACAACATGTATCCCATTTGTTTACAATAAAAAAAAAGAACCCTTGAGACTGCTTTAAGGAAAAGACTACAGGTAAATTCCAGGCAAGAAAGAACCATCAATCTTAGCTGCCCTTCACTCTTTAACCATGCACTGGGAGTGGACTGGCCCAATCCAGAATGTTTTCAGTCAGAAGTGGGCAAGGGCTGGAAACAGGGTGAAGAAAGTGAGGCACCTGAAGGAAAAAGGTGAAATAATGCTCTCAGCTTTCCTTGTACCCCAGGTTGTCTAGTCCTACCCTGGGCAGTTCTGAGTCATAGAACTCTCTCATGGTACCTGGAGGGGTCTAAGCATATACCCTTTTCTTCAATGCATCATAAAAAATGTGAGAATTTTTTCAAGTGGAAGTGAATTCAGGAAACTGACAAGAAGGAAAAAAGACACACACACACACACACACACACACACACACAAAAAAAGAGACAGTCATATCTAGGTAAACCAGTTTATAAACATTCATTAATCAACAAACTTGCCTGTCATCACCCATGTTCCAAATAGCAATTCTGGGAATTGAGATTGAGACTAGGATTAAAAAATAAAGTTTTTTTTTTTCTGCTTTGGGGATGGCTCAGCTTTGCATGACACGGCAAAACTGTGGAATGGAGGACTTTACCCACTTCATTAATTGCTACAACACTTACTGAGTTCTTATGTGCACAGGGCATCAGACACAGGCTATCAACTGTGGACTCACAGCAAAGCAACAGGAAACACAGTCTCCAGTACAAGCATAGTACAAGGGGGCAAGACAATCCCCCCAGAGCTTTGTAGGGGCAACGCGAAATTTCCTCTCTGCCCTCTCATGGATCACTGTAACAAAATGACTCCATTAAATAGGAGAAAAGTCATATGGATTTATTTTCATTCAAAATGCAAACACCACAGCATGAAGGACAATCACATGAGTATAATTACTCACCTGTTTAATATTATGCGCAAATTTACATATCCCCTTTTCAAAGGCAGAGGGAGAGGTGGGGATAGATAGATAATTTGCAGGCTTAATAAATTATTATTAATTGAGAAGATGGTTTCCAGGATGGTCTCTTTGAATTTTGAATGAGCCCAGGGGACAGAATTTTGTAGGGGAAATCCATGCAAATGTAGTTATATTCCTCAGTCCTCTTTTGGGGATGAGTAATGGGATTTCAAGATGAGAGAGAGAATCATTCCTTTTTGAAGTCTGGTGTTAATGCATAAGAAGAGAATTCCAGATTGAGTTTCTCCCTTTATATCAAACTGCTCAGCATGCTAAAATATGTCATCTTTGAGGGATGTCATTCTCTGATTCCCAACAACTCTAAGATACTGGCAATCACAGAGAAATTCTCAGAGGTTCAATTAAATACAGGATATTGTACCTGGAGCCATCCCTCCCAGTACCCCCGCTTGCCCCACATTTGATATTCAAAGTCAATTCTGTGCTGGGGAAAAAGAATTCATATTTGAACTTGTACTTCAGGCCAAGCACTAGGTGTGAGAGTCACCTGTGTCATCTCCTTTTGTCCTCATGGCTGTTATCAAGGTAGATAATAGTACTGCCACTAGCAAATTCATCCACCCTTTAGCAGCTTCTCATTCCTTAGGTTGCCCTTCTCATAAATACAGGTAGTGTAGGGAAGCTCTAAATTTACTCTTTTCCCTGGAAGTTTGGAAAGTTCAGTCAACAAAATGAACTCCCAATGCATAGAATATAAGGGACAATGCCTATGAGTTATGAATATGCTTAAACATGGAGTCCATACCCAAAGTCTGAGATTCAAACAGGGTAAGATGGAAGATCTTTATGCAGAGCTAAATGAAGGGATGGGAGCCTGGACTTCTGGGAGGGAGGTGTCACTGTAACTGGAAGAGCAGTGGAGGAAGTGCATAGTGAACACTGACGTCAACTTGTTATGCAGGTGACCAGTGGTAACCTCCGTCTGGGCCTGGTGTCAGACTCCCAATCTCTTCTTCCAGTAAAAAGATCTTTCATAGGTAAGAAGGGTGGATTAGGTAGAACAGCTTCCACCTGAATTCACGGTGTACTTTACTAGTGCTGGTAGATGTAGAATACTTTTTACAAAAGGAAATTTTCCAGAGGACCTCCTCTGTCAAATAAATCAGGATTTTTCTGAACACCAACTCAAAATATGCCACAGTAATATATTTGGGGTGAGATATTTTGATCTCCCTCACTAGTAACTATTTATTTTCAGCTCATATTATAATACTAAAACTCTTGATCATTAGAAAGTGCCCATGATCCCACTCAAAGGGAGGAGATCAGTCTTACTCATAAAATGCTGGGTAGGCAGCCTTATACCCCCATGTTGCTCACCTGAATTCATTGAAATTGCCATTATCATACACACACACACACACCTGAGAAAAACAGCTCAAGTAAGCTAGTTTCCTTATTCAATCACACATTGCTTGAACATCCATGTATTTCATGCACTTTGTCCAGGGCTAAGGAAATAAACATGAATAAAATAGAACCTCCCACAAGGAGGGATAACAGGGAGGCGCCCTGCTCTGAATTTAAATTCAGTCCCCTCTCTCACATAGCGAGCTACAACTGGCTGCAGCTGTTAGTCCTCAGTCTACCACACTCGGGCAAGGAAGCTGTTTTGAGTCGTGAACTTTTCTCTGGAGCAACCTGAAGACAAACTCTTGGCCTTAAGGAGACAAGTAGGTGGAAAAAGAAGTTGAGAAATGGGGTAGACAGAGAGAAGCAGCAGACTCAGACTATGAGGGTTCTAAAATCCAGATGGGAAAACTGCAGTTGGATTTCCTTGATTAGGTTTCCAGATTCAAGTGTAATAATGGCTCTTACTTCTACTCCCTGGGTTCTTGATCTTGTCCACTGAGTCATCCTTCCTTTTTCATGAAAAATGGTAAATGTTCACAGTTGAGCAGTTTTATCATCTTGCTTCCTGCCAGTACAATTTCTGTGGTGGTAAAGGGATATAACAGCCTTCTATCATTTTGTATTCACTGTGTCTCAGTTCAAGTTGGCAGAATTTCTGTTGTATTAATATTCTCAAGAACTTTCAAGTCTCTTATATATTTCACTGGTACCTTTCTTCATTAGACACAGTCACATCCATAGGTGATTGTCAGATATACATTGGCCTTGTGCTAGTTTTTGTACAGAATGGTGTCCTAAAGCTTCCTCCAGAAATTCTGGTTTAATTGATAGCTGTGCCAAACTCTTCCATTCCTCTTTCTCTGTCTCTTTTTTTTGTGTGTTGGGGGGACAAGTGTACCGTGGATTGAACTCAGGGGCACTCAACCACTGAGCAACATGCCCAGGGCGATTTTGTATATTACTTAGGGACAGGGTCTCACTGAGCTGAGGCTGGCTTTGAACTCAGAATCTTCCTGCCTCAGCACCCCTGGTTTGTGCCACCACATCTGGCTTCCATTTCTCTTGAAAGAATTCTTTATGTACCTGATTACACTGACCTTTTGATATTTTTGAGGATGTAGGAAAAGACTGTACAATCATACCTCTTATCAACTACTTGATCATACCTCTTATCAACTACTCAGTCCTTGTACCAATGCCAGTTCATTAATGAGGACATGGTTTTGAGACAAAGGAAAAAGAATGTTATTGCTTTTCTAGCAAAGGAAAAACACAGGGGACTCTTGTGCCAGAGTCGATGATTTTGCCAATTAGGGGACAGAAGTCTTTTAAAGAGGTGATTCAAAGGCTACATTTCAGGTGTGCCCTGTCAGAGGTCATAATTCACTTTGGCCTTGGAAGATAACCATTTCTTAGGTCTTCTGGTGTCATACCCAAAGTCTGAAACATGTCATTCCTGTGATGTGTGTGCTGAAAGATACATAACTGGGCCTAGGAGGAGGAGAAGTGTCATCTTGCTTGCCCCAAGGATAGGGAGGGGGAGAGAAAGAGAAAGAAAAAAACAAGCAAGTTTTAAAATAAGTGCAGTGATAGAGCAGCAGGGGTTATATTCACAGCATGAAGTGGACCCTGTTACATACCCAGCAGAGCTTCATGACCAGATCTCTGAACTCTAACGTGTTTTGCCTTTTGGAGAGAATGAGACATTCAGTATCATGTAGTCCTGGTGTCTTTTAGTTTAACCACTCTTTTCTTGCTATGTTCCCCTCCTCTCACATTTTATTATAGTTAGCAAGAAGAAATCAGGAGACACCTTTGACATTTTCCATGAGGGGGTTCTTACTCTATAACCAAATTTACTACTTATTGGTTCTTCTATATGCATAACTCCAGGACATACTTTTGCCAGGCTTCCTGCTGCACATAACGAGAATCTTCCTCCTGTTTCTGTTGCCACATTCCTCACTTGGTTCTAAGCCCTCAGTATAGCACTCTTAGAGTTTTGTTTTCAACTTTCTCTATCATGCTCTTCAAAATACTCCAATCTTCACACACTTTCCTGAGTCCAAATATGTTACTATGTTTCTAGGTATTTGTTACAGCCTCACTCAACTTCTTGTTGCCAAATGTATGTGCTATTTTTGTATTGCTTTATAAGAAGTTATCACAAACTCAGTATTTTAACACAACAACTATCAGTCAATCACAATTTCTTTCAGGAGTCCAGGTACAACTTAATTGGATCCTCTGCTCAGTGTCTCACAAGGGTGCAATATAGGCAGAAACTAACCTATGCTCTCACCTGCGGGTTCTACTGGAGAAGATTGCATCTTTAAATGCAATATTCAGTTCTATCTTGTTGTAGAACTGAGATTCCCATCCATTTCTCATTATTTAGTCTTGTTTCTGCCCTCACCTTTTTTTTTTTTTCCTAAAAGAACTCTTTTATGCCTTATACATTCAAATTGCTAAATAAGGCTGTCTATCCAACATTTTCAACCTATCATCCTAGGGAATTTTCTTTACTGACTATCTCTACTGTTTTTTACCCATCATGATAATATGCCTTTAAGAAAACCTGATCATACAAGCAATATGTACTAGAGAGAGTATGTATTAGAGAGAGTCTCATAACCCCAGAATTCATTCCACATGTATTTATTGAGGGCTATTAGGTGCTGGAATTTGTTCTAGGTGCTGGGGATTGATTGATGGGTCAAATGCATGATATGCCTGCTCTTAGAGAGTTGACATTCTAATAGGGAAAGAAGATCCTGAGCTTGTAAACACATGAATAAGCCAAACACAGAATGTTTTGAGTGTTGAGAAAGGAATAAACAAGGTATGGGGTGGAAAATAGCTTGAGGGGACATTGGATTGTTCAGAGAACACATATTTGAGGAGGTGTGATTCTGTGGCTAATCCTGGGATGGTTCACACTCTTTTTGTTTTTTTAGGTTCTATTAAATTTTGGTTTGTTTCTTGGTTTCTGCCTCTTTTCCTATATATTACTACTTCTTAGGGTTTGGAGTTGTTTATTAGATATATGGGCTTAAATATGTAAGATAGTTTTATCAGAAAATTGTCTTAATTTCCCACCTCTAGCCATTTGCCCAAATTTTCTCATAAGAAACCTGATAAAGAAACCTTGGGAGTAACCCTTATCTCACACTAGCTCTTACATCCTCCTCCCGTACCTCATTGTGACATCCCTGGAATTGACTGCTCTAGTCCAGAAAAATATTTTTCCTGTCATTCCTTCACAAATTCATTGCTCTTTTTCTAAAAAGCCTGAAAACATCTCCCTTTGGTCATTTCTTCAGATATCACTCCCTTGTGAAGATCTCCATGCTCATATAAACCTAATAAAACTTTTATGCTTTCTAATTGTTATTTAGCCTTGTATTAATTTAGATGCTGATATAGTCAAAGAGCTCACGTAAGAACTAAGAGGTTTTTGTTTCTTTTTTTTTAATCTTTAATTTTTATTTTTAGTGCATTGGAGTTAATTATTATAGATAATAGTGGGGTTCATGTTGACATATTCATAAATGCATCAACAAGTTTTCTCCATTTCAGTCCCCAATACTACCCTTTCCTTTTCCCTCCCTCATTCTTCTTCCTTTAAACTATCGGTCTGCATTCTATTTATTTATTATTTACTTGTTTTTAATTGATGCACTATAATGATATAAAATTGGAATGATTGTGATATATTCATATAGGCACATAGTATAATTTGTTCACTTTTAACCCCTACTTCTTCCCCTTTGCCTCCTCCTCCTCATCTTTATTCCCCCACTTCTACTCTACTGCTATCCCTCTTATTTTCTCAAGATCCCCTTTTATATTTTTTATTTTTTATTTTTACAGACTGCATTTTCATTCATTGTACACAAATGGGGTAAAACTTTTTGTTTCTATGGTTGTACACGATGTAGGTTCATGTAATCATACATTTTTTTTCCTTCTACAATGATTTCATTATAAATATGTTCTTTTGGTTTCTCTCCTGGAAGTTATATCACCCCGTCCTATATCCCCAAGGAAAAAGTGACCGTAAAATCTTTGCAATGCTGTCTTCTAAATTCTACTCCTGTTAATTCTCCTCATGTTTTGTTTTCTATATTTGAGCATCTGACTGTCCTGGTTGCTTCACTTTGAATGAGAAAATATTCTCAAATCTTCTTGTTTTGTTGAAATGCAGATTGCAGCTTGACTCCTTCACTAGTTTTTGCCTTCTTTATATTTCCAAAATTGCAAGATGTCTTTCCTTATACATTCTTTTTGTTTGAGTAAGTCTACCAAGAAGAATTTATATTAATAGAGAACCAAATAAGGTAAAACTTATAAATATTCACAGATTGGATAGTAGAAATAATATTCATTGTTGCTATTCTAGACATATTTCTAGTCACACAGAAATTTCTCTTTAAATATAAGGCAAAGAGGAAATATTTCTAAGAAACCATTTCTAGAGATTTTTCTTTAAGACATACATTTTTAACACAGCACTGTGAATTTATTATACAGTATAAAACAAAGAGGTGTTATGAATGCTTATAGTTTACTAAGAAAAAAGTGAAGAAAACAACTTGAGCAGAATTTTTCCATAAAGATAATGGAATAAGTGTTCATGAAATATTTTCTACATTTCCTATGTAACTCAGATAGAAAGTTATTTTAGAAGGAGTTAACTGCTTTCATAGAAAGAAATATTCCTCCAGAGTTGAAGATTAACTTAAGGGAAAATCCAAGAGAACTTCCAGGAGGAAGAGAACAATCGTCACAACTGCCATCTGACATTCCTTCTCTGCCACACATTTCCAAATGCCATTTAGTCCAAATGAGAGATGGTTTCCTGGATCATTGGTTCTTATTCTTCTCCCAGAAAAAAAAAGGGGGGGGGATAGACAACTTCCCTTAGTTTATTCAGAATACAGATAGAATTTTCCAAAGGAACTTCAACTAGAATAAATAAAAAGTAATCATAGAAGCCTAGAAGCAGAAAAGATTGCAGAGCTCATTCTTTGATTTTCAAAAGCACTCAGTCTTTGCCACACACTGTTTTCTGTCCTCAGAAAGATGAATGACACTTAGTCTCTACTCCCTGGAATCACAGTCAGTGGTCTAAGAGAAGCAGACAAGACCATGATGGTTCCAATCAATGGTGTGTGGTAAATGTTTAACAACCAACTCCCAGGAAAAGAAAACTCCTGATTTGGAATTTTGCCATTCCTAAGGATCAAACCCAGAGCCTTGTGCATGCTAGGCAAGTACTCTACCACTGAACTGTACTGCCAGCCCCATATTCTTGGTTCATGGCATTTTCCAATTTCCATTACATATATACATACCCTGTGGCCAACTTTAAGTTGACAACTGCCACTGAAATTTGGGATGAGATGCATAGTAACACACCATTATGTGGTATATCCTCTCTCTCTCTCTCTCCCTCTCTCTCTCTCTCTCTCTCTCTCTCTCTCTCTCTCTCTCTATATATATATATATATATATATATATATATACAATGAATAAAATAGACTCTATAGCATAAATAATAGTACAATATAATACAATAATTCAGAGAGTGATCAGTTTTGGGACTGTACTATCTAAGGTTTTTATGTACTTCATTTAATTGGAAATGTACATGATTTCTTTCCTTATTGAGGTGAAATTCACACAATATCAAATTAACCATTTTAAGTTATACAGGTTACTATTATTTAGTACATTTGCAATGTTATAGAACAAGCACCTTAATCAAGTTTCGGACTAATTTCATTATCACAAAAGAAAGCTCCATGCTAATTAAGCAATCTCCCTTCCCACTTCCCCTAGATCTTGGTAATCATCAATCTGCCTTCAGTCTCTATGGATTTACCTATTTTTGTATAATTCTTATAAAGGGAATGGCAAAATATTTCACTTTTTCTGTATTGTTCCTTTCCCTTAGCATACTGTTTTCCTTCTCATTAGAATGTATTTTGACATATCATACATGGAATATAACTTACCATTCTGGTGGTTGTACATGATGTGGAGTTACACTGGTCATGGATTCACCCAGCCCTCCTGCAAAATTGTGAGTCAGCATCTATCAGAGAGAATATTGCCTTTGGTTTTTTGGGATTGGGTTATTTCACTTAGCATGATAGACTACAATTCCATCCATTTACTGGCAAATCCCATAATTTAATGCTTTTTTATAACTGAATAGTATTCCATTGTGTATATGTATCACATTTTCTTTATCCATTGATCTATTTTTTAAATTATTTTTAATTTAATTTTATTTTTTATGGACAGAATTTTGATTTATTGTATACCAATGGGGTACATCATTTCATTTCTACGGTTGTACATGATGTAGATTCATACCATTTGTGTAATCATACATGTACATAGCGTAATGATGTCTGTCTCATTCCACCATTTTTCATACCCGCCATGTCCATCTTCATAATCTAAAGTTCCTCCATTCTTCTCTTACTCCCCACACCACCCCCATTATATATCATCATCCACTTACCAGGGAAAGCATTCGACCTTTGATTTTTTTGGTATTGGGTTATTTCACTTAGCGTGATATTCTTCAATTCCATCCATTTATTTACAAATGCCATACTATTATTCTTCTTTATGGCTGAATAATATTCCATTTTGTATATATACCACAGTTTCTTTATCCATTCATCTGTTGAAGGGCTCCTGAGTTAGTTCCATAGCATAGCTGTTCTGAAATGAGTTGCTATGAACATTGATGTGGCCGATTCACTCTAGTGATCTTTGGAATTATAGTAGATCATTGAATCTAAATGATTCTCTTGTAAACAGTGTATAGTTACATCCTAATGTTTTCTTCATTTTGTCAATCTCTGCCTTTAATGGGAGAGTTGGATATCTTTATGTTAATCAATGATAAAAGACTCTTTTCTGTCATTTTCCTGTTTTTCTATATGTTTCATCATTTTGTTTGTCATTTCTTCGACTCCAATTTTTAAAATTAGTCCATATTTTCTTATCCTAATAAAATACGTCTAGTAGTGATATTCATAAAGAAGAAATGTTTATTTAACTTAGTTTTGGAGTCAGAAAATTCAACAGCATAGCATAGATGCTGGCAAAGGCAGATGTCAGGACTGCATGAAGGAGCAAGGAGCCCCATCTTGAACCAGAGAGCAGAGAGAGAAGGGGCCGACCATGCTCGCTTTGTAACAGCACTCTTAAGTGTTTTAACCAGGGTCCCATGGAAACTACCATAACCCATTGGAGGACATGCCCATAATGACCTAAGGACATCCCACTAGATCCCACCCCTTGAAGGTCCGACAGCATGTCCCATTACCACCACCCTAAATACTAACCTGCCAATCCCATGGACACTTGGGGTCACTCAAACCCTATTCAAACCATGGCAGCTCCATTCTCTGTCCTCCATACCTCTCTCCTTCTGAAGCTTCAGTTATGTATACATTGGGGTGATAGATAGTTCCCAAGAGCTCTCACAATCTCTCTTCATTGGTCTTCATTCTTTTCCCTATCTGCTCCTCAGACTGGATAAGTTTAATTGACAGCTCCTAAAGTTCTCTGACTCTTTCTTCTCCCTGCTTCAGTTTGCTGTTGAAATGCTTGTGAAATCATTATTTGCTTTACTGCAATTTCTATGTTGGACATTTTTATAATTTTTATTTCCTTATCGATATTCACTAATTTAGGAGCCATCATTACCCTGATTTCCTTTAACACTTTGTTTATGATTTCCTTTACTTCCTGAAGTGTATTCATGCCAGTCAATTTAAAGTCTTTTCCTAGTAAATACTTTCATCCCCAAGAAATATGTTAGATTTTCTGTGAGTAGGTTTCTTTCTTTTTACCATGATTTTTAAGTTTATGTAGAAAACTGGACATTTTGAAACTATAACATGGTAACTCTGGAAATCAGATTCTTCCTTATGCTCAGGATTTTAGTTTTTGATGGTAAGTGTGGGTTTGAATTGCTTCTTCAGGTTTTTTTAAAAGCCTTCTGGGGCTGGGGTTATAGCTCAGTTGGTAGAGAGCCTGCCTATCAAGCACAAGGCCCTGGGTTCAATCCCCAGCAAAAGAAAAAAAAAAAAAAAAAAAAGGAAGAAACACCTTCTTTTGAAAGACTGTCTTAGCCATCTTGGTCTCTGATCCCTCAGCTTGTTGTTACCTCAGATACTCACAGAGTATATATTTTTCTTTTTAATTCTTGAAGAAGTAAACAGAATCCTCCTTCACTCTTCACTTGGGCTCAGTGCCAAGGCCCAGCCAGGTCCTTGTCCACTCTGCCTTGCCTTCCCCTTCCTGTGGGTACTCACCAGTTAGAAGTGGCAATTTGGGTCTTCTGAGGAATTTTCTGGCTTTATTTCCTGCTATAGAATGCATGTGGCTTTCTAAATTTCTATATAAAGGGAGCTGACAATGTTCTACTTCCCACAAAGTCTCTCTCCCTGGCCGTTCCTCCTGATTTTTCAGCTCAAGTATGGTTTCCTCATAATCTCTTCCACAGGCAGCAGCAGGAAGTTCATTGGCCTCTCAGTATTTTCAGGAAAATCCTCTGCATACCAATTTTTATGACCAGGGAAAGCTCTGAGAGTTCACACCACCTCATAGTTGGGGGCAAATCACTCTGTCAAGATAGAGCATGACAACACACGAGGTTTCAATTCAGTGTCTACAACACACAGAAACTCAAGGCGTCTTTGTAGGAATTCCTCTATATGACCACAGTGTGCTATATTTTTGTGATTGAATCCCAAAGTTGATACATGTCATGATCCATTTTGGGTGTCAAAAATAGGCAATAAACATACATAAATATCTCTCAAATTTAGATGTACACTTTGCCAACAGGTATATAAAAAAGTAATGCTCAACATCTCTATTACTCAGGGAAATGCAAACCAAAACCACAATAAGCCAACACCTCACTCCAGTGACAATGGCCATTATAAAAAGGACAAAAATAACAAATGCTGGTGAGGATTTGGAAAGGGGAAATGGTATGCTGTTGTTCTGAATATAAATTAGTATAGCCCTTATAGTACATAGTGTGTATATTCCTCAAGCAATCATAAAGTGATCTCTCATATGATCCAGTAATTTCAATACTGGGTTTATGTCCCAAGGAAATGAAATCAGTATGTAAAATAGACATCTGCATTTCCATGTTGATTACAGCAGTTATCACAACAGCTAAGAACAGGAATCAACCTCAGCATCTGTTCAGGATGAATGGACAAAAGAAAGATATGTATGCACAAAGGAATAATACATAAAAATGGATAAAACCCTGTCATTTGTGACATCTTGGAAAGAACTGAAAGACCTGTTAAGTGAAATAAGCCTGCACAGAAAGCAAAATAATGTATGATGTCACTCACATGGAGAGTCATAGAGATTGAAAATATTTTTAGAAAAAAAAAAATCAGCCAGAGAGCGACAGCTGGGAATTTAGGACAAGTTTTTATAATTAACAATTCTACACAGTAAATTAATAAGACTTAAGAGAGCCCACTAATCCAGAGAAATAATAAACCTTAGATGAGAGACAGAGACCTAGATGCAAGCTAAAATTTTATAGAAAAGGCAAGGAGAGTATAGGAACCCCACAATTAGCAGCAGAGTGACAATTCTTCAATGCTGTGTTCCCTGACTACACAATCTAAAGCAGTTTGAAATTATTCATAGCCCATAACACACTTATTCTTGCTTACACTTAAAACATTCTGAAATTATTTTACTCATTCATGGTCTACTGAATAACCTGTATTACTTACAGTCTACTTGCCCTGTCAGTACATAAATACATAAGGCCCTATCTCATCTGTGTTATTCATCAATCAACCCATAGCACACTGACAGTCCTCAATAAATATGTGTGGGAGGGGTTATGGAATTTTTTAGCATCTCTTTGCTAAATTCCTAATGCGTGTCACTTGTGTGATCAGGTTTGCATTAAGTACATTCTCATCATGGGTACAAGAGTGGCTCTAGGAAGAGCAGGATGAAGTTGTTGGAGGGACATCTTGAGTTGGTAACTGAGTTTATAGAGAACCGTTGGGGAAAAGATGAAGTTCAGAAGTAAGACTAAATAGTAAGTGTATGTGATGCCTTCATCCTTTCTTTTCACCAGCAAGCATTTGTTGAGACAGATATGCTCATTTCAAATATTTTTTTGAGAAATCTTACACAAAATGATATATAAATATGGTAAAAAAAAAAAAAGTTCTAGTCAGGATATAATCTGCATTAAAGTAGAATGGAAAGATTTGAGCACATTCTCTTGTCCAAATTGAAGCAACTAAAAAACTACATTGCTCAAGATATCTTAGACTCAAGAAAGAGAAAACCAGACCCAAGGGAAGGTAAGTAGGAGAAGAAGGTTACAGACGATTCTTCCATGGAGTGAGAGGGAAGAACACAAGGATGAATATTAATTTTAGTCTTAAATTTGAAGTTGGAAATACTTGAAGGTTAGTGGGACCACTCAGATGTCTTAGACAGCATGTGGATTTACAAAGTGACGTCACCAAAGGCGAGAGGAGCCTCAATGAGTGCTTTGTTTTTCTTTCCTGCTGCCCTAGTCTCCTCTCTGTGCTGTGGTTTGTAAGTTGCAACAACCCTTTTGGACCTTTCTTACATATTTCTCCAACCCATTGTCTAGCAAAGTGCCTGGCAATTAGAAATGGATCAATATGTGTTAAATATAAAATTATGAATATGTGGTATCTGATTGTGAGAAAAGCTAAAATTGATTCTTTTTAGGGCCTGAGACAGTGACTGGGAAGATTGAAATTTCTTAGGTTATTTTTGCTCACTGTTTATCTCTTCACATAGATGATACAAGTATATTCTTTTATTTTGGGCTTCTTCCACATATCTTAATATTGTGAGGTTAGCCTATGTTGTTGTATGTAGCTGTGATGTTTATTTCATTTCTGTATAGTATTTGTTGTATGACTATATCACAAATGCTCTCCTCATTTGGATGTGGAAGGGCATTTCAGTTGTTTCCAGCATGTGACATAAATGAACAGCACTGACATGAACATTCTTGTGGATGTGTCTTGTGGTTCATATGTACATGTGGAAATATACCTAGAGATGGAATTCCTGGCTTATTTCAGCTGTTTTATTTTGTGTATCCATGATTTACTGTTTCATTTGGATTTATTCTTCTTTCCTATCTTCTTAGTACTGATATTTATTTCATTATTTCATCCCATTAGTTAGGCTCTAATTGCCCTGTATTATCATGACTCTCCTCCATTATTATCTCATACTTTTTTTTTTTACTCAATTTGGGCAGAAATTGGGACAATGCAGAGTGTAGCTCCTTAGATATCATCAGCTCTGAGCCATGAGTGCCAGGGGCTCTTGGCCATTAGAGCTGGCAGCTATCCTAGTTGCTCTCAGCAGCCGTAGTCAACAACTCCCCAAATGCTCCACAGTCAGGGCCAACCATTCCCAGCAGCAATTCTAAAACCAGAGCTAACAGCTCCCAACAGCACTTGACCATTCCCTGAAGCTGTTTAGTCTCTCTGGCTGCACAGTATTCTCAACATTAGCAATCCTTGGTATTAACAGCTTTTAGTGAAGCCAGCTCAGCCTGCTGTACTAGTGATAGAAGTCATGAAAAGACAAAATGAAACCACCCAACAAGGTTTTATTGGTGTTTATGCTGAGTCGACTGGAGTGACTGCAGGGTCTGAAGCTGCTGCAACTGGAGACAACTTGGGGTGCTGAGAGAATCTACAGTTTGTCAGGATGACACCTGGACTGGACTGCTAAAGAAGTAGTCACTTGATTGCCAGCTCCAAAGGTTTCTTGGTGTTGGTGGGAATGAAGTCAAGCTGCTGCTGCCTCCAACTTCAGAAGCAATGGTGTTGAGCAGAGACATGTTAGTTGAGGAATCTGTTGGGATAATAAAAGCCACCTCCTATTTCTACCTGGCTGAGTGCAGTGGTCTTGTGTCCATTCATTGGCAAGGCACTGGAGCTGTCTGCAGTAAATGGGTGAGGTCACAGCAGCCACCGACACTTGCAGGTTTCTTTCCTCAACTCTCTGCACTAGCTGAGGCTGTTGCCTAGAATTGCAGATGGCATGGCCCCAGCTCTGATCCTTGTCCTACCTTCTCCACATCCCAGGCCCAACCCAACCAATGGACTTTTTCTGAGGATAGCAGCAACTGCAGCAGTGTTGTACCACGGAAAGACTCAAAAACTCTAAGTTGAACAACTTAAGCTAGAGATGTCTGCTGCCACCAAATACCTGACAGATTTGGCTATTGAATATTAAGGAAGAAAAAAATATTTTCAGAACATTTTAAATGCAATGATAAGAGATGAGAAATTTGTATTAATGATGATCTGGTTATAAAGGATTTCAGTTGTTATATATTACCCACAGGGAATAAAGCCATTGATTCTCTAGAAGAAAACAAAGTTTCAATAAAAGGTAACATCCTCCTCCAGTAGATTCAGTATAGCACTTACTGCCTGGCCAATGTTTTCACAAGGTAAAAGGGAAAGATCCCTTGGAGAAGATCAGGTCTCCTTCTGCCTCAGTGCCTGGACTCAGAGAAACTGATTTATGTGTGTTGTTTTAATGAAACAAGTTTGTGCTAATTTGTTTCACAGAGATATTAACATAACACATGTTTTAGGTATGGAGAAGCTCAGAGCTGCTGTAGCAAATACTGAAAAGCATGGGAGCATATTTGGTTTAAGGTTAGTGACTAGAGGATAGAAGAATATTGAGGTGCATGACAGAAAGTTGAAAGGACCTTAAATAAATCATCAGTGGAAACCTAGATGCAGGATGCTGCAGTGAGTACTCAGGAGAAAGTAAGGAGTATGTTATCAGAACAGTTAGAAAAATATCTTTGTTACATTGGGGCCAAAACCTTGCAAAATTATATCCTTGAGTTATGTACATAGCAGAACCCGTAAGTGATAAAATTGCTTGTAAGATAAGGATTTTCCAAAATGTTGAAGTGACTCCTGATTTTTTTCTTGCTGGCTCTGATAAAAAGTGAGAGGAGAGAGTTAAATTGAGGAAAGGAAAGGATTGTCAATCAAATAGAAACCAGAAATATATCATGTGGAATTTCTCATACCAACCAAATGGCCAACGTATTAGAATTAAGAGTTTTGATCATGATTGCAGTATATGATTGTAGAATCTTTTTCTAAAAGCTCGGAAATATCAAAAAGTCAGAATAAGCAGGTATATAAATTACTCTTACAAATAGAAGAAAATAAGATTTTGCCTCACAGATACCAATCAAACCAGAAGACCTTGAGGAAGCTTTAGGACACTTCCCTTACCAACCTCAGCAGGAGGCCAGGGTTTAGGTTATTGTGTCTGAAAATTACCTATGAATATAACTAGTGTCTAGCTAGCTCCCAGAGAAATGTACAAGAGTCTTACAAGTTCTTGAGCACATTAGTAAAACTTAAACACTGGCAGATGAACTGAAAGACACAAAGAGAGTATAAAATAAAAGGAGGCAAAAAGCCCCTTATGGGCAAAGAAATCTAGAAAACAAATCTCTTGTTTGTCTTCCACCTGAAGATAGCAGCCCTTCATATTTGTTCAACCTATCTTGGTTTCTGAATAAATTATTTGAAAGCTGATCAGACAAAGGAGCAGAATAAACTCATAGCTTGCCCGAAAAAGAGGAGATACTCGCTTTCAGCAATGCTTTCACCCAAATCCCCATTTACTCCTGCCCTGCCAGTGAGCAAGGAGCCCACTGGGCCAGCACAGTACTTCTGTGTGGGAGCAACTTTGCAATATCTGAACCCATTGCTTCATTTCTGTTCCTTCATTAAAATAAATATTTTAAACTCTTGAATCATCTATTAAGCCCAAAAGTGCTTAGTATCAGTTATTTGGTATTTGCATATTAAGTAAAAACTTCTTTATCATTTTTGAACACAACCTGGGAACTTTATTATATTGTACACAAAAAGCAGACCTTATCAATGCTTATAGTTTCCTTGAACAAAAGTGGAAAAAAAAAAAAAAAAAAAACCCCACAAATGTGAACAGCATTTTTACTTAATGATAATGGAAAAGTAAAGAATGGAAAGTAATATTTTCTACATATTTTTGTAATGTTGTTCAAAAGAAGATCTGTTTTTTCTTGGTTTGTTTTATCTTCATATTGCTAGAGATCAAATCCAGGACCTTGCTCCTGCTAGACTAATGCTCTACCATTACCTTTATCAGTTAAATCTCTGATTTTCATCCCAAAACAAAACTGGATATTTAGCACAGGTCCACTAGGCCCTAGATAGAAATATTCCTCTTTAGCTGATGATTAGGGGAAAATGAAAGAGAATTTCCAGCAGGAAGAGGTCAAAAAATCACAGCTGCCTCTGACATTCCCTCTCTGTTTTCCACAACTCTGACTGCCTTTTAATCCAAGCAGGGAATGGCTTCCCATATCATTGGGTTCTTATTGTTATCACGGGGGGGGGGGGGGGACTGTGTAGAAAGCATTCCTTAGTTGACTCTGAATAAAACTGGAATCTTTCCAGTGGAATTTCAACTGCGAACAAATACAGAAAGAAACCATAGAAACCTAGAGACAGAAAACGTATAGAACACATTTTTGATCAGTTCTTGCAAGTGTATGGTCTTTGCCAGTCACTGTGTTCTGTTCTCAGGACTGAAAGCTGAACACCTAGTCTCTGCTCCCTGGGATCACAGTCAGTGGTCTAAGGGAAGCAGACAAGACCATAAGAGATTGGAATCAATGCTGTGTGGTAAATGTTTAACAATCAGCTCCAGGAAATGAAAACTCCTGGTTTACAGCGCTTGCCTATTCACATTACGTGAATATACTTCTGTGGGAAATTTTAAGTAACCAACTCCATCAGTACATTGGGAATGGAAGCATAGCAACACAACATTATACATAGAGAAGGGGCAGAATTGGATTCAAGAGTATAAATAAACTGGGTGTGTTGGCGCACACCTATAATCCCAGAGAACCTGGAGGCTGAAGCAGGAAGATCCCAAATTTGAGGCCAGTTTCAGCAACTTTAGCCAGACTCTGTGTCAAAACCAAATTATTTTTTATAAATGGGTTGGGATGTAACTTAGTGGACCCTTGGGTCCATCCCCAGTGCAAAAAAAAATAATAATAATAAAAAAATAAAGAGTATAAATAATAGGAAAATACAATTAAATAATGAAGAAGTGGGTTTTGGGCTTGTACTGTATTTTCATATACTTTAATTGGAAATCTAAATTTTAATTTTCTGAGAAGAAATTAATATCAAGTCAAACATTTGAATTTGAACAGTTCAGTGGCATTGAGTACATTCACAATGTTGTGGAACTACCACCTCTATCAAGTAGCAAAACATTTTCATCCTCACAAAAGAAAACTCTATATTTATTAAGCAATCATCCCCATTCCCACCTCCCCTGGACCTTGACAAGCACCAATATGCCCTAAGGCTCTATGGGTTCACCTACTCTGAATATTTTCATATAAAGAAAATGATACAATATTTGACATTTTCTGCCTAGTTCTTTCACTTAGCATAATGTTTTCAAGTTTCAGTCACATTGAGGCTACATCAGAACTACTTCCTATGGATTGACTTTGTTCCATTGTATGAAAGTACCTCAACTTGTTGATCCATCACCAATTGATGGACATTTGAATTATTTCCATCCTTTTGGCTACTGTCAAAAGCATTGTCATAAATATTTGTGTACAATTAATTACTTCAACACCAGTTTCAAATTTTTCAAATGTATATCTAGAAGTAGAATTCCTAGGCCATATTGTAATTCAATTATATTTTTTATGTAACCAACAGATTGTTTTCTGTTAGAGCTGCCTCATTTCATATTACTGCCAAGAATGTAGGACAGTATCACCTTCTGCATACCCTTTTCAATATTCATCATTAAAGTTCTCTGATTCTTCTTTTTCCTTAACTCTGCTGTTGAAATCTTTGGCGAATTCTTCACTTAAGTTGCAGTTTTTAGCTCCAGAATTTTAGCTTACTCCTGTTTATAATTTGGTGCAACTTTATTTATGTTCCTCATTTAAGAAGACATCATTATTCTGGTTTCCCTTAACTGTTTTTGTATAATTTCCCTTGCCTCTTAGAATATATTTAATCCAATTTGTTTAAAACTTTTGATTACTAAGTCCAATACTTTTTATTTTTATTTTTACAGACTGAATTTTGATTCATTATACACAAATTTTCATTGCTATGGTTGTACAAGATATAGATTCACACCATCCATATAATCATACATGTACATAGGGTAATGATGTCTGTCTCATTCCACCATCGTTCATATCTGTGCCCCATCCCCCCTCTCATTTCCCTCTACCTAATCCAAAATTCCTCCATTCTTCTCTTACCCCCACCCACACCCCCATTATGTATCATCATCCACTTATCAGGAAAAACATTGAGCCTTTGGTTTTTTGGGAGTTGGCTTATTTCCCTTAGCATGAGATTCTCCAATTCCATCCATTTACCTGCAAACATCACACTTTTATTTTTCTTTATGACTGAATAATATTCCATTGTGTATATATACACCACAGTTTGTTTATCCATTCATCTGTTGAAGGGCATTTAGGTTGCTTCCACAATCTCCCAAATAATGTTGTTAGTTTTACTGTGAATGTTCCATATTTTCCTATTTCTTAACAGGTTTTTAAATTTTTATAGAAAACTGGACATTTTGAAATAATCATGTAATTGCTCCAGAAATCAGATTCTTCATCATGCTCAGTTTTTTTAAATCTTTTATGTTTATTTCCTCATATACTTAATTTTTAATGTGGTGATAACATTCAAGATCTGCTCTCTTAACAATCTCAAGTTCACCTTATGTTATTAACTCTAGTCACAAATCTGTGCAATAGATGGAGAAAGTATAATTAAATCTCATTAAATCATTGTATCTTTTGGAAATATATGTCCATCTGTTACCCTCTACCAGCCCTGATGACCACCATTCTGAACTTTCTGAGTTTGACTTTTTTAAATTTCACATAAAAGTGAAATCATACAGTATTTTGTGTTTCATAACTGTCTTATTTTGTTCAGTCAAATGCCCTCCAGTTTCATCCATGTTGTTGCAAATGGCAGGATAGCCTTCTTTTTGATGGTTAGTGTGGGTTGTATTTATCTAAGGAATGATGTGGAATCTCCTTTGGAAAGACTCTCCTTGTCATGTGCGGTCTCTGAAATCTCAGTTCCTCTTGCCTATATTCAGCTGAGCTTAGAGAGATTTATCATAGAGATTATTAGTTATGCTAGACATGTATTTTAATTCTTACAGAAAAGTTAAAAACCTCATCCAATCTTTGCATTGGCCAATGATGGGATTTTCCCTCAATGCCTAGTCATACCTTTTACCATTCTGTGTGACCCTTCACTTTCTGCTTCTCCTGAGTCTAAACATCAGTTAGACGTATAACCTTGAGTCTTCTCAGAAATTTACTTGGTATGTATTCTGCTGGAAGAATGCATGTGGTTTTATAAATCCCTATATCAGGAAGCTTTCCATGTCCTACTTCTCCTTATGTCTCTCTCCCCAGTTTTTTCTCCCACATTTTCTGCCCATCTATGGTTTTCCTCATATTCTTTTCTCATAGGAGTTAAGGGTTATTTATTTACCTTGCAGTACTTTTAAGGAATACCCTGTGAAAAGTCATTTTTATGACCTGGGAGGGTTCAAAGCTAAAGGTGGGGAAAAAAAGGAAAACGATGAAAGGGTGTTTGACCAGATCTTCAAGAAGCACCAGATAGGTCTAGAAGATGAAATTATTGAAGAATAAGATCTTCTCTGCTCTTTTAGATCAAGGGATCAGGATCCTACACTGGGAATAAAGGCTGTTCTTTTTAAGACCTCTGCTGAACAGGGGAGGACAGTGGGCCAAGGGTAAGTAAAAATGCCACAGCACTCCCCTACCACTTTTATGATTGCCTTTTTTATTGATTTAGCATTCACCATGTGATTATAGATCTTTGATGGTTTCCAGGATTCCACCAAAGATGCTTCTGAGGCTTTTCACTTGATTGTCCATTGTTTCAGTGAAAAGGTAGAGTGCTGGAGCCACTTACTTATCTCATCATATGAAATGTGACTCCTGTATAACTTTTTAACAATATACACAGTGTGGTATCAAACTATATGTTTAAATTAAAAGGAGATTTGAAGAAGTGAAGTCTGATTGTAAGGTATTGAAGAGTGACATAAACGAAGGTGACTTTTTGGAGACTAAGTAAGAGAAATATTGAAATAGGGTGAATTTAATAGGCAAACAAAAGGAGGAGAGGTTTGGTAAACAGGTGATGAGTGCAGTTTGGAATACTGTGTTTTGATGCACCTTCATAGGGTGTTCTGGTTGGTGAAGACCACATCTCTGTGTTAGGCTGATCACTAGACTGACTCTCAAAATACATATCTTCATTCCCTCATTCCAGACACTCAACTTTCTTCTCCTTTTCTCCCTTCTGTCCATAAAGAACAACCAAAAAATTGACTGTCATATGCCCATAAGTCCAGTTATTTTCTGTGTAGGTCAAAGATGCATCATTCATTAGAAACACAAGGGCCACAGCATGTGTAATAGTCAACATGCAGACAGTAAGATGGGTTTTATCCATACTGTTTTTTATAGTTAATGATTTGTTAGTTTATTGCATCAGTTACTGAAAGACTTGTACCAAATCTTTTCTGAAGTGATCATTGATTTTCAGTTTCCTTGGGTAATGCTGTAAATTTTTGTTTTATTTTATAATAGACTATTTAGAGCAGTTTCACAGAAAACAGAGTAGAAGGTTCAGAGGTTTCTCATGGACCACTTTCCCCTGCACTGCCTACGCCCAACATACCCTACCAGAATGGTACTTTTTAAAAAACTGATGAACCTACACTGACACATCAGTATCACTCTAAATCCATAGCTCACATTTGTGTTCACTTTTGATGTTGCATATTCTTTGAGTTTTGACAAATGTTTAATGACATGCATCTACCTTTATAGAATCATACAGAATGATTTCACTATCCCAAAAGTCCTCTGTGCTTCACCAGTTCATCCTTTCCAATGAAACTCTGGAAATCAATTTTTACTATTTTCATAATTTCATCTTTTCTAAAACATTGTATAATTAGAACTGTGCAGTAAATAGGCTTTTCACTTACTTCTAGGCATTTAAGGTCTTCTATACCTTCTCATGTTTTCATACCACATTTCACTTTAGTGCTGAATTATATCCCATCATCTGGATGTGCCACAGTGTATTTATCCCAACTGCTGGGTAAATTCTTTGTTACTTCCAAGTTTTGGAAATTGAAGGTAAAGCTTCTACAAACATTTGTGTGCAGGTTTTTTAATGGACAGGTTGTCAACCCCTTTGAATAAATATCAAGGTGTTTTACTGCTGAGTTCTATGGTAAAATAAAAACTAATTGTGTCTTTTTCATCCACACCAATGGTGAATGATACTTCCTGCAGAACTTTCTCATTGACATTGTGGGTTGTCAGGAGATGCTTACCCCAAGCCATCCTCAGATTTAGGATGTAGATGCTGTCACTTTTGTACATATACTCATCTATCTGGAAATCAAGATTAGTGTCCCAGAAGTGGGTTGGTTCCTACTACTAGAAAGTTGAGGACACCCTCCCTCATTTGCAGGACATCAAGGGCTATGGGCATCTTGACAGTTTCCCTTTAAGTTGCAACAGGAAACTTAACAACACAGTCTGGATCCCTTCCTGGGTAATGTGGAAAGCTGATTCAATTTATTTAATACATATAGACCTACTCAGGTTATCTGTTTCTTCCTTTTTGTTTACTTATTTTTTAATGCTATGTATTGAGCCTAGGACCTCATGCATGCCAGCCAGTTGCTCTAACACTGATCAATACTCCCAGTCCTATTTAGTTTTTCCTTTGTAATCTTGCAAATGTTGGGTCTTTCAAGTACTTGCTCCATTTCAGGTAGGTTATCAAATTTGTAGGCAAAGAATTTTTTTCAAAATTTTCCCTTACTGTTCTTTAAATTTTAATATCTCTGGTATCTATAGTGATGGTCCCTTTGTTATTTTTTTTTAAGCTTTAACCTATATGCTTTATTTTCCATTTTCCATTTTTTTATATTGTAAACAAATGGTATACATGTTGTTTCTCTCTTTGTACATGGCGTAAAGGCATACCATTTGTGTAATCATAAATTTACATAGGGTGATGTTGTTTGATTCATTCTGTTATTTTTCCCCTTCACCGCACCCCTCCCACCCCTCTTTTCCCTCTATACAGTCCTTCCTTCCTCCATTCTTGCCCCACTCCCTAACCCTAACTCTAACCCTAACACTAAGCCCTCCCACACCCCATTATGTGTCATCATTCACTTATTAGCGATATCATTTGTCCTTTGTTTTTTTGAGATTGGCTTATCTCACTTAGCATGATATTCTCCAATTTCATCCATTTGCCTGCAAATGCCATAATTTTGTCATTCTTTATGGCTGAGTAATATTCCATTGTATATATACCACAGTTTCTTTTTTTTTTTTTTACATAACTATGGTAATTTTTATTTATTTATTTTTTTTACGTTTACATAGGGTAATGATGTTTATTTTTTTTCCCTTCCCCCTACACCTCCCACCCCTCATTTCCCTCTATACAGTCCTTCTTTCCTTCATTCTTACCGCTCTCCTTAGCCTAACTCTAAACCTAACCCTAAACCTAATGCTAACCCCTCCCACCCCCCATTATGTGTCATCATCCACTTATTAGTGATATCATTCGACCTTTGTTTTTTTGAGATTGGCTTATCTCACTTAGCATGATATTCTCCCATTTCATCCATTTGCCTGCAAATGCCATAATTTTATTATTCTTTATGGCTGAGTAATATTCCATTGTATATATATATACCACAGTTTCTTTTTTTTTTTTACATAACTATGGTAATTTTTATTTATTTATTTTTTTTACGTTTACATAGGGTAATGATGTTTATTTTTTTCCCTTCCCCCCCACCCCTCCCACCCCTCTTTTCCCTCTATACAGTCCTTCTTTCCTTCATTCTTACCGCTGTCCTTAGCCTAACTCTAAACCTAACCCTAAACCTAATGCTAACACCTCCCACCCCCCATTATATGTCCTCATCCGCTTATCAGCGAGATCATTCGTCCTTTAGTTTTTTGAGATTGGCTTATCTCACTTAGCATGATATTCTCCAATTTCATCCATTTGCCTACAAATGCCATAATTTTATCATTCTTCATTGCAGAGTAATATTCCATTGTATAAATATGCCACAGTTTCTTTATCCATTCATCAACTGAAGGGCATCTAGGTTGGTTCCACAATCTGGCTATGGTGAATTGAGCAGCAATGAACATTGATGTGGCTGTATCTCTGTAGTATGCTGATTTTAAGTCCTTTGGGTATAGGCCAAGGAGTGGGATAGCTGGGTCAAATGGTGTTTCCATTCCAAGCTTTCTGAGGAATCTCCACACTGCTTTCCAGAGTGGCTGCACTAATTTGCAACCCCACCAGCAATGTATGAGTGTTCCTTTTTCACCACATCCTCGCCAACACCTATTGTTGCTTGTATTCTTGATAATCGCCATTCTAATTGGGGTGAGATGAAATCTTAGGGTAGTTTTGATTTGCATTTCCCTAATTACTAGGGATGTTGAACATTTTTTCATATATCTGTTGATTACTTGTACATCTTCTTCTGTGAAGTGTCTGTTCATTTCCTTAGCCCATTTGTTGATTGGATTATTTGTATTCTTCGTGTAGAGTTTTTTGAGTTCTTTATAGATTCTGGAAATTAGCGCTCTATCTGAGGTATGGTTGGCAAAAATATTCTCCCACTCTGTAGGCTCTCTCTTCACATTGCTGATAGTTTCCTTTGCTGAGAGAAAGCTTTTTAGTTTGAATCTATCCCAGTTGTTGATTCTTGATTTTATTTCTTCTGCTATGGGAGTCCTGTTAAGGAAGTCTGATCCTAAGTCAACAAGTTGAAGATTTGGACTTACTTTTTCTTCTATAAGATGCAGGGTCTCTGGTCTGATTATGAGGTCCTTGATCCATTTTGAGTTGAGTTTTGTGTAGGGTGAGAGATAGGGGTTTAATTTCATTCTATTGCATATGGTTTTCCAGTTTTCCCAGCACCAATTGTTGAAGAGGCTATCTTTTCTCCATTGCATATTTTTGGAACCTTTGTCTAGTATGAGAAAATTGTATTTATTTGGGTTTGTGTCCATGTCCTCTATTCTGTACCATTGATCTACCTGTCTATTTTGGTACCAATAGCATGCCGTTTTTGTTACTATTGCTTTGTAGTAGAGTTGAAGATCTGGTATTGCAATACCCCCTACTTCGCTCTTGCTACTGAGGATTGCTTTAGCTATTCTAGGTTTTTTATTCTTCCAGATGAATTTCATAATTGCTTGCTCTATTTCTGCAAGGTACATCATTGGGATTTTAATTGGGATTGCATTGAATCTGTATAGCACTTTAGGTAGTATAGCCATTTTGACGATATTAATTCTGCCTATCCAGGAACATGGGAGATCTTTCCATCTTCTAAGGTTTTCTTTAATTTCTTTCTTTAGTGTTCTGTAGTTCTCATTGTAGAGGTCTTTCACCTCTTTTGTGAGATTGATTCCCAAGTATTTTATTTTTTTCGATGCTATTGTGAATGGGGTAGTTTTCCTAATTTCTCTTTCTGAAGATTCATCACTTATGTATAAAAATTCATTGGATTTATGAGCATTGATCTTGTAACCTGCTACTTTACTGAATTCACTTATGAGTTCTAAAAGTTTTCTGGTGGAATTTCCAGGTTCCTCTAAATATATAATCATGTCATCAGCGAACAGGGATAGTTTGAGTTCTTCTTTTCCTATTCGTATCCCTTTAATTTCTTTGGTTTGTCTGATTGCTCTGGCTAGAGTCTCAAGGACGATGTTGAATAGAAGCGGTGAAAGAGGGCATCCCTGCCTTGTTCCAGTTTTTAGGGGGAATGCTTTCAGTTTTTCACCATTTAGAATGATATTAGCCATGGGCTTAGCGTAAATTGCCTTTATAATGTTTAGGAATGTTCCCACTACCCCAATTTTTTCTAGTGCTTTGAGCATGAAGTGATGCTGTATTTTATCGAATGCTTTTTCTGCATCTATTGAAATAATCATGTGATTCTTAACTTTAAGTCTGTTGATATGGTGAATGACATTTATTGATTTCCAAATGTTGAACCAACCTTGCATCCCTGGGATAAAACCCACTTGATCATGGTGCACTATCTTTTTAATATATATTTGTATGCGATTTGCTAAAATTTTGTTGAGAATTTTTGCGTCGATGTTCATTAAGGATATTGGTCTGAAATTTTCTTTCCTCGATGTGTCTCTGTCTGGTTTAGATATCAGGGTGATATTGGCTTCATAGAACGAGTTTGGGAGGGTTCCCTCCTCTTCTATTTCATGGAATAGTTTGAGGAGTATTGGATTGAGCTCTTCTTTAAAGGTTTTGTAGAACTCGGCTGAGAACCCATCTGGTCCTGGACTTTTCTTTGTTGGTAGGCTTTTGATGACCTCTTCTATTTCATTGCTTGAAATTGGTTTATTTAAGTTGTGTATGTCCTCCTCGTTCAGTTTAGGTAATTCATATGTCTCTAGAAATTTGTTGATGTCTTCGAGGTTTTCTGTTTTGTTGGAGCATAGATTTTCGAAATAGCTTCTAATTATGTTTTGTATTTCACTTGTGTCTGTTGTGATGTTTCCTTGTTCATTCCGAATTTTAGTAATTTGAGTTTTCTCCCTCTTTCTCTTTGTTAGTGTGGCTAAGGGTTTATCAATTTTATTTATTTTTTCAAAGAACCAACTATTTATTTTGTTAATTTTTCCAATTGTTTCTTTTGTTTCGATTTCGTTGATTTCGGCTCTGATTTTAACTATTTCCTGTCTTCTACTACTTTTGGTATTGGTCTGCTCTTCTTTTTCTAGGGCTTTGAGCTGTAGTGTTAAGTCGTTTATTTGTTGATTTCTACTTCTTTTTTTGAATGCACCCCATGAAATAAATCTTCCTCTAAGTACTGCTTTCATAGTGTCCCAGAGATTTTGATATGATGTGTCTTTGTTCTCGTTTACTTCTAAGAATTTTTTTATTTCCCTCCTGATGTCTTCTGTTATCCATTCATCATATAATAGTGTATTATTTAGTCTCCAGGTATTGGAGAAGTTTCTGGTTTTTATTCTGTCAGTTATTTCTAATTTCAATCCATTATGATCTGATAGAGTACAAGGTAGTATCTCTATCTTCTTGTATTTGCTAACAGTAGCTTTGTGGCATAAAATATGGTCTATTTTCGAGAAGGATCCATGTGCTGCTGAGAAGAAAGTGTATTCGTTCTTTGTTGGATGGTATATTCTATATATGTCCGTTAAGTCTAAATTGCTGATTGTGTTGTTGAGATCTATAGTTTCTTTATTCAATTTTTGTTTGGACGATCTATCCAGTGGTGAGAGAGGTGTGTTAAAATCGCCTAGTATTATTGTGTTGTGGTCTATTTGAATTCTGTAATTGAGAAGGATTTGTTTGACGTACGTGGATGAGCCAATGTTTGGGGCATAGATATTTATGATTGTTATGTCTTGCTGATTTATGCTTCCCTTAAGCAGCATGTAATGTCCTTCTTTATCCCTTCTGACTAGTTTTGGTTTGAAGTCCACATTATCTGTGATGAGGATGGATACTCCAGCTTTTTTGCTGTGTCCGTGTGCATGATATGTTTTTCCCCATCCTTTCACCTTTAGTCTATGCGTATCTCTTTCTATGAGGTGAGTCTCTTACAGGCAACATATTGTTGGATCTTTCTTTTTAATCCAATCTGCCAGTCTGTGTCTTTTGATTGATGAATTCAGGCCATTAACATTCAGGGTTATTATTGTGATATGATTTGTATTCCCAGTCAATTGACTCATATTTGTTTTTGACATGATTTGGTTTCTCCTTTATTTGGCTCTTCCTTTAGGCTAGTGCCTCCTGTTGCTGATTTGCATCGTTGTTTTTCATCTATTCCTCATGGAATATTTTGCTGAGAATGTTCTGTAGTGCTGGCTTTCTTTTTGTAAATTCCTTTAGCTTTTGTTTATCATGGAAGGATCTTATTTCATCGTCAAATTTGAAGGTAAGTTTTGCTGGGTATAAGATTCTTGGTTGGCATTCGTTTTCTTTCAGGGCTTGGTATATGTTGTTCCAGGCCCTTCTAGCTTTTAGGGTCTGGATTGAAAAATCTCTGATATTCTTATTGGTTTCCCTCTGAATGTAATTTGATTCTTTTCTCTCGCGGCCTTTAAAATTCTGTCTTTATTTTGTATGTTAGGTATTTTCATAATAATGTGCCTTGGTGTGGGTCTGTTGTAATTTTGTATGTTTGGAGTTCTATAAGCCTCTTGTACTTGGTTTTCCATTTCATTCTTCAGATTTGGGAAATTTTCTGATATTATTTTATTGAATAGATTGTTCATTCCTTTGGTTTGTTTCTCTAAGCCTTCCTCAATCCCAATAATTCTTAAATTTGGCCTTTTCATGATATCCCATAATTCTTGTAGATTCTGTTCATGATTTCTTACCATCTTTTCTGTTTGGCCAACTTTGCTTTCAAGATTAAGTAATTTTTCTTCAATGTCTGA
The DNA here is from genome assembly GCF_902686445.1 of Sciurus carolinensis. Lineage (NCBI taxonomy): Eukaryota > Metazoa > Chordata > Mammalia > Rodentia > Sciuridae > Sciurus > Sciurus carolinensis. The sequence continues at coordinate 70,014,611 of NC_062223.1, forward strand.
GGTTCTGTCTTCCAGGTGTTCTATCCTATTGGTTATGCTTCCTATGGAGTTTTTAACTTGGTTTATTGTTTCCTTCATTTCAAGTATTTCAGTTTGGTTTTTTTTCAGTATCTCTAACTCTTTATTGAAATGATCTCTTGCTTCCCGTATTTGGTCTTTTAACTGTTGATTGGTGTGATCATTTAATGCCTGCATTTGCTCTTTCATCTCCTCCTTCAATGCCTGCATTTGCTCTTTCATCTCCTCATTAGCTTCCCTGATCGTTTTAATTACGTACATTCTGAACTCCCTTTCTGACATTTCTTCTGCTGTGCTGTCATTGGGTTTTATTGATGTAGTATCTAGGTTTGTTTGGGACATTTTCTTCCCTTGTTTTCTCATATTGGTCAGTTGTCAGTGGGACCCTGAGATATTGCAGATTTCCGCTATTGGCTTATAGTGTCCCGGTAGATTTCCAGTGTATCACCTCCCAGCCTTCAGTAGCCTGATGTCTTGGAGGAATCTGATAAAGCAGCGCATCCGAAGAAAACTGCCCCTAGCCCCCTACTGGTTCCACGGTTTGGAACTGGCTCTGTGCGGAAATGCTCTCACTGTGGGCCTGCACCGTGCAGCTGGCCGTGTGGGAGGAGCCCACTGCTGGAGTGTGGAAGGCTACCTTGGGAAGACTCTAGCTGCCCTGCCCGGCTCCAATAAGCCACCTGTATCTGGGCCTGCCACGCGGGCCGAGCTTTACCCAGTGGGCAGACTCACCTGTGGCTCTATTTCAGTCCGAGTCTCTCAATGCCTCCCCTTCTTAACTCCTGGGTTCTGGAGCGACTGGGGGTGCAGTCTCCCTCTAGGCTGCCATCTTGGATCGCCCCGTGAAGAGAGCCTGCGGCCGGAGTGGTCAGAGCCGCCTGAAGAGGTCTCTGGCTGCCCTGCCCTGATCCCAGAGGCTGCTTGTGGATCGAAGCTCTCTGTTGGTTCGGGGGCTTGTGGCTGGTTCTATGTAGAAAGACTCTCACTGGGCGGTCAGCTCCGAGAAGCTAGCCTTGAACGGCACCTCCCACCGCAGGGGTCCAGGCTACTTGGGGAAGTCTCTGGCTGCCCTATCCTGGTCCCTGAATCTGCTTGAGTGCCGGAGTATGCTGCGCTGCACTGGCTCCGGAACTCGGAGCTTGTTCTGGTCAGAAAGGCTCTCACTAGCGGGCCAGTTCCGTTCCGAGAACCTGGAGAAGCTGGCTGTGTGGGCGGGGCCCACCGCCGCAGTGCGCAGGGCTGCCTGTGGATGACTCTAGCTGCCCTACCCGGCTCCGATAAGCCACCTCTATCTGGGCCTGCCACCCGGGCCAAGCTTTACCCAGTGGGCAGACTCACCCGTGGCTCTATTTCAGTCCGAGTCTCTCAATGCCTCCCCTTTTTAACTCCTGGGTTCTGGAGCGACTGGGGGTGCAGTCTCCCTCTAGGCTGCCATCTTGGATCCCCTTTGTTATTTTTATATTTGTAATTTAAGTCTTTATTTTTTAAATTAATCTCTATTATTCATTTTTTCTTTAATCTTTTCAAAGAACTGGGTTTTGTTTTCATTGTTTTTCTCTATTTGATTTCATCTCCTTCATGTCATTGGTTTCTGCTTTAATTTTCTTATCTCTTTTCTGCTGCTTCTTTGGATTTAAGTTTCTCTTCATTTCCTAAAATAGATGTTTTGATTACTGATTTCCAATCTGTCTTCTTTTCTAGTATGTGCATTTAATGCTGTAAGTGTCCTGCTGAGAACTGCCCACTGTATCGCACAAAGATTGACAAGGTTTTGCTGTTGTTTAAATGTCTCCCAATGTTCATATGTTGAAAATCAACCCCATTGTTGTGATATTGATAGGTTGAGCCTTTTTGGAAGTTATTAAGTGATGGGGTTGACTCCTTGAATGCACCAGTACCCTATGAAAGGGCTACATGGACCAAGTTAGGTACTTTCTCACCCATTTGGTCTTATGCACTCCACCATGTGAGAATGCCGCCAGGCTCTATTGTAGAAAAGGACATCACAAAATGCTCAACTTGCTAGTACCTTGATCTTGGATTCTCTAGCCTCTAGAATCTTGAGAAATAAATTTTTATTTTTTACATATTACTAAGTCTCAGACATTTTCTTAGAGCAACACAGACTATGGTAGTTACATAATCAAACTTTTTAATCATTACTTCTTTATCATTTCATTTTGCCTCTATTAGTTAGCCATTGTACATCCTTTCACTATTATGCTTAGTGTTTATATTGGGATTTGCAGCATTCATCCTAGACCTAAGAAGTTCCTAAAGTCAACCGTTGTTTTTCTCCTCCTTCCCTTATATACAAAGACCTTGGGACACATTAAATTCATTTGGCACCCCCCTCCAATGTGTATGCAGTTGTTATCATATATATGAAATAGCACTATTTTCTGCCTTCATTTATATTTATCTACCATAGACTGCATTTCTGGTTTTCCACATCAAGAGTCTATCAACTATGGATCAAAAATACTTTTTAAAAAATTACTGAATATGTAAAGAACTTTTTCCTTAAAATCACTTCCTAAACAATGCAGTGTAACAGCTGTTTAAATAGCAAATACATTCTATTAGATATTCTTAATAATCTAAAGAGGATTTAAAGTAAGTTGGAGAATATGAACAAACTAAACTCAAATATTAAGCTATTTTATATAAGGAACATGAGCATGTGAAGATCTTGATATCTGCAGTGAATCTTGGAATATATCATCCATGGACACCAAGAGACAAGTCCATACATTTATTTATCTATTTTGTAGCCCATCGCTTCTTCCTGTATATTTACAATGCTGTGGGTGACATTTTCCTTCCACTGAGGAACACAATTTTAAAATTTTCTTTTCTGTGTCTTTTCTAGTGGTAAATACTCTCTGTTTATGTTTTCCTCTTTCTGCCATAATTGTTGAAGGGTATATCACTATGTATAGAATTTGTCCATTCATTTTTTAAAATATTTTTTAGTTGTCGACAGGCCATTATTTTATTCAGTTATTTATATGTGGTGCTGAGGATTGAACCCAGTGCCTTACACATGCTAGGCAAGTGCTCTACCACTGAGCCACAACCCCAGATCCCATTATTTCCTTTTTTTCTTTGTAATATGTATTGATATTCTTTTTAAAAATATTATATATATATATTTTTTATTTTTATAGACTGCTTACAAAATTTTATACCAAACATACTTAGAACCCAATCAATAAATGGGCCAAGGAACTGGACAGACTCTACAAAAGAAGATATACAGGCAATTAATTAATATATGAAAATGTGTTCAACATCTGTAGTAATTAGAGAAATGCAAAATTAAACAACTCTAAGATTTCATCTTACTCCAATTAGAATGGATGTTATCAAGAACACAAGCAATATTAGATGTTGGTATGGATGTGGGGGAAAAGGCACACTTTTACATTGCTGGTAGAGTTGCAAGTTGGTGCAGCCACTCTGGAAAGCAGTGTGGAGATTCCTCAGAAAACATGGTATGGACCCACCTTTTGACCCAGTTATCCCACTCCTCAGTTTATACCTAAAGGACTTAAAATTACCATACTATAATAATGTAGCCACATCAATGTTTATAGCACAGAATCTTTTAATCAATAAACCAGTGTTCAGTGTTGTATTTGTGATCATGGCCCACCCTTTCCCTTCCAAAAGAGTTAAAAGCATGGGAACAGCTTCAGTGTATAGTGAAAAAGATTCAGACTAGCACTGTGTAATCATTGTTACCAGTGAAGATCAAGACCAGTTTCATTACCTTTCATGACAAACTGGGGTTATGGAGGTATTTCCATGGTAACAAATAAATGTCCATTGTCAATCTTCACTATGAAAAAAAATGGGTGTTGAAAGTCAGGAGCTATATCTCAGCTAAAAAAGGTGTTAGAAATATCTAGGATGCAATGGTATGTTCCCAATGGAGTGCTGAGCTCTTCTAGAATGATAACTATTTTGGAAATACCTATGTAAAGTGGAGAAATCATCTTATTTAATACCCTGTAATCCACTTTTGCATACCAACTAAAATTTCTTTTTATTACCAGGCATGTGGGGAAGTTAAAAAGACTTTGGGCAAATTATGTTGACATTAGCCAACTCACATATGGTCTCCATTATCTCTTGATGGTCATTGGTGAGCTGGTATTATTTGGTGGCAACTAGCCAACCAGTGGGATAATGTGTTGCATGCCACTTTAATTATGGTTTTCTAGCTGACACACCATCTCCCATCAGTGCAAGCAGAACTCATCTATGATAGTTTGTAGGCATTTATCAGCACATATAATGTATTCAGGAATAGGAGCCATGATCCCCAGGAAGAGGGCAGGCAACAGACTTCCAGGCCACAGCATCGGTGCTATGGCTCAAACTCTCACTGTGTTCATTACTAGCTGAAAACCTACCTGAGAATTTTTCAGGATTACCATAGATCCAAATACATTCACTTCCCATGTTCACAACAGCTGTTATACCCTAAATATTTTTTGAAGACCCAGATATTGCTAATTTTGTATATGGATTCTAGAAGAGAAACATGGCTGTGACCCCTGAAAATTGGCCACTCACCCCTAATTCTCCTACAAATAAGTGTTGAAAATCTCCTTATGGGGACCCATGGGCTTTGCATTTATTAAACCTCCTAAATTGAGTGACATATTCTGAGTGGTGAGATGAGCCAGGTTAATAATGACCCCACAGTCATCAGCCACTCTGCAGTAAAGGTGCTGGTGTAAGCAGGGCATGGAGTTAATCATGTCCTTGTATATATTCTATACCATTTGACATGATCCCATCTGCTCCAGTGTCCATGCTGGTACACTTTCTCATATTCTGCCTGAAGTTGGACCCCCATCTCAACCAGCTGCACTGGGGTATATGACCTCATGCTAGTATGTAAATATGTTTTTGTAGCAGGAGCAGATTTCATCCCCCTTAGGCCATCTCCACTGGATTTTTAACATTTGGATCATTACTGGTTTATCCAGATTAGGGCTCCCCAATAATGGGCTCCTCCTTGTTCCCAAATAGGCATTGCCCTTGCTGTTACACATGCAGCCAAGGCAGGACCCTAGAACTGTTTGACTTATACTATTGTCCCTGTCTAGAGTTATAAGTCTGATGGAAAAAGACTACAGTTTTTATATTTTAGACATCAGTTCTGGAGCAACATCTGGGTGTCTGTTTTCCTCGTGGCAAATGTTTATCCTAATCATTCCCTTTTACTACTTATACAAATAGGGAACTTCCATAGCAAGAATTTTCCTGGCTCAGTGATGAGTGTTTCTCTGGCCAATTGCAGTACCCTGTCAGTTATTAAAAGGGGGAACCATTCCCATCCCCAGGTCACAACCACTTAGTCCAAGCAACATGGGACCTACTGTGTTCCTCAGCTAGCAGGCAGTGGCGAGTCTTCCAGAGGTTGAGGCAGGATGAAAGGTGGGACCGAGTCTTAGTCTTTGGGAGTCTCACCTCCTCACTCACCAAATGTTTCTCCCCAGTCCATTCAGCTTCCCAAACTGCTTCCTCCAGCCTGAGGCCGGCATCTCCAAACCTTGGCTTGCATCAGGGATAACCTGAAACTTCCTGAATCTAGGTTCAGTGCTAGAAGCAGGTCAAGAGGTAGTGCTAGGAAGCTGGCACTGGTTGGAAAGGATTAAAATCTTTCTCAATTTTTCCTTTTGGTGTTTCTGCTATCTTTTTGCAGTTAGGACTTTGGTTTATCATTTTGATTTTTATCTTTATCTTTATTTTTTATCCTTTTAACTTAATTCCTAATCATTCAGATTATTTATCATGTAGTTACATAAATATATAAATGCCTGCATATACAAAATATCCTTTATTTTCCTGACCTCTGACAGAGTAACTACACTGCAAGATAATGTAATATTTCAGAATACCTTTCAGCAGCAACCTTTTCTCGCCTTCCAAAACATGCATCCCTCAGACTGTGTGACAGTAACACACCATCTTTTCCTTAGCCAGAGACTTAAAGCTTTAGGTTTCTCATTTAGCCAAACTCTTTTCCTAGAGATTACTGCAGGGACTAACATGGTTTTGCCCATATCTTCATGGGCCAGTAAGAGATATAAAAAAAAAATCACACATACAGACATGGAGGGTGTTTTAGTTCGCTTTATTATTGCTGTGACCAAAAAACCAAGAATAATTTAGAAGAGGAAATTTTATTTGGGGGCTCACAGTTTTAGATCTCTTAGTCTGTATACCTCCTGCTCTCTTCCTCAGGTCCTGCATTAAGACAGAACATCAGGGTAGAAATGTGTGGTAGAGAAAAGCAGTTGGAAACAGAGAAAGAGGAAGGACAGCAAGAGAGAGAGAGAGGGAGAGAGAGAGAGAGAGAGAGAGGGAGAGAGAGAGAGAGAGAGAGAGAGAGGGAGGGAGAGAGAGAGAGAGAGAGAGGGAGAGAGAGAGAGGGACACTCCACTCTCCAGGGACAAAATATATACCCCAAAATATATTCTCAGTGACCCACCCACTCCCATCCACAACCTACTTGTCTTCAGTACCACTCAGTTAATCTCTATCAAGGGGTTAATTCACTGATTGTGCTAAGATTCTTATAGCCCAATCATTTCACCTCTAAATTTTCTTGCATTGCCTCACACACAAATTTTGGAGGATACCTTATATCCAAACTGTAGCAGCAGGGATCCCCAAAATTGAAAACCTTTAAAACAGGCAGTCTAGATGAGGACAAATATGATAGGTTCCTACTCCCACTCAACCATGATTCCTACACCGGAGAACCCACAGAAGTCCCAACTAAGGGGAACCAGATGTTCCCATGAAGGAGAAGCAGATGTATAGAATCCAGGGTCTTGGCCTATGCACCACAGGAAGTAACAGAGGGCCAAGTCATGACAAGTTTATCCCACTGAAATTCTTTTTTCTCATTTAGACTGGATGTTAGAGTTCACCATATAGTTCAGGGAGAGAAAGTAGGAGTTCCATGAAGACAAAGGAGACTTGGGAGATGCAGGAATGGTCCCACAATTGCTCCCTTTTACTTACAGAAATAGGAACCCTGTCTGACCTGAGGTGAATGTATCTGTCTCCCAATTCTCTAGTGGTCTGCTCTCAACCAGCTCATAGTTGGAATGCTAGACTTGCCCAAGATGCTGAGACTGTTCTCAGGTCCCGCCTGGGGTGCCAAGTCTGATACCAAAACTCAGTCCTTGTCCTTGATGCCTATCCAATAACAAAGACTAAGTTCTGAGAAAAAGGAAAGGTTTGATTGCTTTGCTAGCAAAGGATAAATGTGAAAGACTCACATCACACAGGCAACCATTCTAACTGCCAGGGGAATAGAGGGCTTTTAAATAAAGGGGTCCATTGGCTTTAAGTATTATTATCAGTAGATCTAAACTATCATATTCTTAAAAGATCTGTTGTTCCAGGTTCCAGTCCAAAGTTTCTTTCATCTTATTGGTAAGGAGGGAAAGGGCTGAGGACAGCAAGCATGTTAATCATAGTTTGGGAGGAGAAGAAAGGAAAGAGAAGAAAGAGAACATGTCAGTTTTAAAATGAGCCACCAGTGGTCAAGCAACAGGATTTATATTTGAAGCATGGATTTGACCCTAGTGACTTGAAAGCAAACCTATAATACAGTAACTCACAGTTCTAGTGACTGATACACTTATACATCATTGGTGGGACTATACATTTGTACATCCACTTTAGAAAGCAGTATGAAGATTCCTCAAAAGACTAGGAATGACAACTATATGACTCGGCTATACCACACCTTTCTATTTATCCAAAATAATTAAAATCAACACAATGCACACTCTTGAGATTCACACAATTCATGTAATCATACCTGTATACAGGGTAATGATTTTTCTCTCATTCCATTATCTTTTCCTCCCCCACCCACTCACCTCATCTTCCTCTACAAAATCCAATGTTCCTCCATTCTTCCCTTATGCCCTCCACTCCCCCCATTATATATCATCATCCACTTATCAGCAAAAACATTCAACCTTTGTTTTGGGGGGATTGGCTTATCTCACTTAGCGTGATATTCTTCAACAACTCCATCCATTTACCTGCAATAATTTTGTGGTTCTTTATGACTGAATAATATACCTCAGTTTAATTATAATTCATCTATTTAAGGGGCATCTAGGTTGGTTCCACAATATTGCTATTGTTATTTGAGCTGCTATGAACATTGATGTGCCTGCATCAATGTAGTATGCTGATTATAAGTCCTTTGGGTATAGGCCGAGGAGTGGGATAGCTGGGTCAAAGGGTGGGTCCATTCCAAGTTTTCTGAGGAATCTCCATACTGCTTTCCAGAGTGGCTGCACCAATTATTGCTTGTATTATTGATAATAGCCATTCTAATTGGAGTGAGATGTATCTTAGGGTGATTTTAATTTGAATTTCTCTAATTACTAGAGATATTTAACACTCTTTTATACATTTGTTGATCTGTTGTATATTTTCTTCTGTGAAGTGTCTGCCCAGTTCCTTAGCCCATTTATTGACTGGGTTCTTACAATGTCCTTTTATTCAGGCATAAAAAAAACCAATAAAGTGTATGCCTTTCCCTGGTAAGTGGATGAAACTGTAGAACATCATGCTAAGTGAAATAAGCTAGTCCCACAAAGCTAAAGATTGAAATTTATCTCTCATTGGAGGAAGCTGGAGAAAAAGAGGAAAGAAATTAATAAAAGCGATCTCATGAAAATGGAAGGGAGAACAATAGAGTAGATAAAGGGAATAAAGAGGAAGGGCAGAAAAGAAATATTTGAGAACAAAATCTATGAAACTAGGCTACACCCAGATGTGACCATACTACACAGAATCCCAATGGTTTATATTACACTAATTAAAATAATAATAACAATCATAATAATAATAGAATGAAGATCAGTAGAGTAGAGCAAGTGGATTAGTGGAGGGGTAGGAGGGAAAGGCAGGTACTGCAGAAAAAGATTGATCAAATTATGTTATGTGTTGGTTTAGTATGCATAATGAATACTACTATTTATATAATTATAATTTATCAATAATTTTTTTTAAATGAAAATGATTAAAAGAAGAGATTTAAAAGGAAAAACTGAAAAGACATGGTATAATAAATTTATATTAATAAGAAGATGTGTATAGGATAATTTTTGATTGAAACAAATGAAACTCCATCACATCTGCCATCCAAGGATATGCACTGAAGATGGAGTGAGTGCAAAACACTAAAGAAATCCTGGATTGAGGGGAGCATGAGGATCTATATACACAGATTTGAATAACATCCATATATAAACAACTATTCATGCAATGGAAAGATAATATTAATCAGGTGAAGATGAAATTTAAGAAGTGATTTAGAAACATAAATACTTAAAAGTACAAGAGAGCAAGGAAGCATTAAATCCCCTAAGAATAATTGGCAGAGTGGTAGAAATGAAGCAATTCAAAGGAAAAAAAATGGAAGAAAGATAACCAAATAGTGGCATTGCTCTAGTTTAAAAAATAAGCATCAAGTTGACAACTCATGGATATTTTCTAACTCCATGCCTCAGTCTCATACTTTCCATGCAATTGAGTTTGTGTAGGAAGTGCCCAAAGCAGGTTATTAAGTTGCAATTCAAAATAGCAAATGTAAAAAAACACTCCACGTTGACAACATGCTCAATGATGTCTAGAACATACACAGAAAGGTTTTGATGAAAAATATATTTTAGAATAAGTAAAGCATGGATGAAGGCCTTACTAATACAGTCATACTTTTGATCATGTGACTCACACTTCTTAAACTCAGCACACAGTCAAGACTGACTGTTTTTCACGCAGCCATGGACAGAAAAGAGCAGACCCCTGATGAGCCTCTTGTCAGAGGCAAAAGGAGGCAAACTCTGCAAGAGATGCTGAGAGATATAGGACTGGATGTTGGGTACTGGTTGCCCAAGCTGCAGGAATATCTGGGTTTGACCTGTCCTCAAGCCTTACAATACTTAACAGAAAAAGATCTCCAGAAGCTGAAATCCCAGGTTCAACATCCATGGGAGAAAAGGACCCTGGAGAAGCTGGTTGTCCTGTCGCACTCAAATAGTCCTCCAGAGTTACAGGAGTCACCAGTGGAGATGATAAAGAGAAAGCAGAAGCAGGCAGAACAATTGCTGCAGGAGCTGGGAGACTTCCTATTAAAAGGGAGGGAGAGGCAGGAAGAGGCAGTGGAGAGAAAAGAAGCAGAGCTGAGGAAAACCTTGGAGATCCCTGAAGAGTACTGGCCAGTACCTGAAAAGCCCTTAAGGGAAGTCATGGAAATCATGCAGAGACTACTCAGTCCCATGGAGCAGACACTGTCCCACAGGCAAAACCTCCCAGATGGAGATCTAATAAGATGGGCATCTGGAGGGCTGGCTCTGCAAGGGATTTACAAAATGTGCCACCAAATGGACCTGATGCAGCAGAGAGAGGAGCTACTCAGTGTCCCCAAGGAGTTCTCACTCTTTGGCTCTCAGCAGGGCTCACGGATGGAAACTGAGGAATTTACATCTTCTGAAGCAGAACTCATGTTCACACAGTCTATAGAGAAGTTAGGCTTCAGTTTAACTACTTCAGCCAAGGTTGGAGTTTGGGGATTTAATTTTGAAACTGAACTGCATAAAAGCAAACATTCAGAATCCAAGGAAACCCACCAGGCAAATTCTGAGTGCTCTTATTTCTGCTCAACCAAGTTTAGTTATGTTCCCATGGCATCCTGCCACTTTTCTATTGATCAGCTCCAGTTGTCTAATGCTGCTCTTCAGGAATTGAAATGCCTTGAAGATCTCCTGGATCAGAATACAGATCCCCAGGGATTCCAGGTGCTGAGACACTGGACTGAAAACTTCTTCCACAGGTTTGGCTCTCATGCTAACCAAGGCCCTCTGCACCTGGGAGGAATCTACTGGTGGAAGGCTGTCTTAAAGGGTTTCAAAAGTGACCAGCTCATGGATATAAAGCAGCAGGCTGTAGAGACTCTTGATATTTACATGAGGGGCAGCTACAGTGGCTGTGGAGTGAATGTTGCTGCAGATATGAATGTGACAGACTCACATTCAAAAGCAGGTTCTGAGAATAAAACTTTCCAAAACCTCCAAACCAAATTCCAATTATCTGTGTCCAAGACAGGTGGCCCACAAGAAGCAGATGACCTTACCCAGTGGAAAGCTGGCCTTGTTGCCAGTAACCGAACCTGGTACGTCATTGACCGGGGACTTCAATTGGTGCCAGTTTGGGACATCATCCTCTCCAGACACAAAAGTGATTTTAGAAATCCCTATAAGGTGTTTGACTGCCTGAAAGTCAACTACACTGTGCTCACTGGTCTCACTGCACAAATCCAGGAGGGAGAGCAGTTACTGATAGTGAGGCAAGAGGTTAGAGATTTTCTAAATGATGTGAAATCCTGGGAGGTGTCTGATTCTGAGGAGCTCCTTCAAACACTGAGAGATTTCATGCAAATGCTGAGTCAAAAATCGAAAGGTGATGACATTTGGATTAACCTCTGCCTCACTGATCGGAATCTGCAGACTTTTCTAGTCAATACCGTCAATGTTTACAAAGAGACTTTCACATATAAAACTAAATTTATTAAATCCTAATTGTGCAGCCTTCTAGATCCTTACATCTACAAAGTGGAAAACTTTCCTCAGACTCACTCCATTATACACTGGATCAAACAGTCAGAGTCAGAGCAAGAGGAAGTCAAAATCTCTCAATTTTCTGAATTTATTAAAATCATAAAGGAAACCCAGAATGAATTCATGAAAGTGAAGGTCAAATCTAAGTCAATGAAAACAGAAGAAGAAGCTCAAAGAAAGGCCACATATGAGGTGAACTCAGCTCTCAACAGGTTCTTGAATCATCTGCAAGTCACAGAGCAACGAGATACACAGCTTTTGCTACTTTCCATTGCAGCTGGTGCAGGATATCAGGTGAGAAGCCATATTTTTCAACATCCTCTTGCACATGAAGCGTTAAACTTCCTATCCAGTGAAATGCAAACTGCCTTCAATAAATACCAGCAGCTCAAAACTATTTCCAGCGATAGGGCCCAAGCATTGCTGGTGCTCAAAGGTCTGACAGCTACAGCTGCAGTAACAGCCCTTTCTCCAGAAGAGAAGACACAGTGCATGAAATTCATGACAAAACATATGGGACAATTATTGTCTAAAGAGGTTGTACGTGTCCTCACTAAAATTGGAGCAGATCATGATTGGGGAAACCTAGAAAGAGACTTGAGGTTACTCATTTATGGAGAATATGAACCTATCATCTCTTCTTTGAAAATGAGTGAAGTCAAAAGACAGATACAAAGTCTTATCCCTGAAAAGGAACAGCCTCCTCAACCAGTTAATGTAGTTAATGCAAATAACACAAGAGAGGTAATAGAAAATGATATCTTTCTAGACTTACTCCAGTGACTTGGCCTAGAATATTACTACCCAAGAGGGATGAATAAAGCTAACTTCCATCTGATTTACAAGACTTCTGTGTACAACACCAAGCCCAAATCTGAACGGGAGCTTCCTTTTTATTTCCTTCAGAAGCTACTGATGCTGGATTATGGATTTAGATACCTGGTCTTCAAAGATGATGGAAACATAGAACATCAGGTCCCTCCAAGTGCCTCCAATCAGGAAAATAAGACTTTTGATCCATATGAAGTCTTTTTCAAAGATGATGATAATCTCACTTATCCTTTGAGCCCTGAGTCCAGGTCCCACATTCACCCCATGGATATCCAGATGGCCATTTTTCACTTTGCAGATAATTTTGCCAGACAATATATTTTGACCAAACTATCCATCTGTCAATTTGCCCTGCCACTCCTGGTGCCAAATCCCTGCACTTCTCAAATTGAATTCTCCCTCTGGCCTCTCAGACAAATTAGGAGAAGTTGGCAGCAAGCAAGCAAATCACCACCAGGGAAGAACAGTCACAAGAGTCAGCAGATGTGTCGTGTCTCCACCCCCATTGTGTCCTTCCTTAGAGTTGGTAATGGACTGTCTGCTTCCAAATCTCAGATCATGAACTGTCTTCTCAGTGAACGCAAACATGATGTGTTCTTCCACCGCCACTGCAGAGAAAGCAGCAAGAACTGCCTCTTGATGGGGGGTGTGATGGAAATCTGCTGGTGCTGCCCTGCGGGGGAAGAGGAGGACAGGTTTGACAGCTGTGTGACCTTCACCAATCTTCATGGAGGTGCAAAGGAGCATAAAAGGCAGCTCGCCTTCCTGAAGGAGGTCTCTTCTCTCATCGTGGTCCTCATGTCAGCTTCTGATGACAATAAAGAAAACCAAAAAATAGTCCGTGACCTGTGGCAGTCGTCAAGATCATTGATCTGCGTGCTTGATGACAAAGAAAAATTCAAAACCAATAACTCTGGTAGGAGAGTGAAAATTGGCCTAAGGAGTAGAAATGAGGCAGAATTGACAGAGGAGCTCACAACTACCATCAGACGTTTGCTAGAGTGCTCCAGCACTGCTCTCAGCATGGAGGACTGTTCTTGTATAGCTCGCAAGCAAGGATTTCTCATTGATGAAGACCAGAGA